>NC_073229.2:106017500-106330625 GCF_029281585.2 Gorilla gorilla gorilla
AGTAAGGAAAGGACATGGAGGCTTCTGGGTTGACGGAGGTAAAATTTCATAAAATCTCTGGGTTTCAGCCAAGTGAAGAAGGGGAGGGGCCTCCTCAGCAGAGGGACTAGAAAGTGCCAAGGCAGGAGTGAAGCAACATGATGTGCCTGGAAAATCTCTAGAAAGTGAAGTGTTTATGACAATCAGGGGCAGTAGATAAGGTTAGAAGGCAGACAAGGAAGCTCTGCTGAGGATTTAAAAATTATTCTGAAAGCTATGGGGAGCCGCTGAAGAAATTTAAGCAGGGGTTTAAATTCCTTTAAATTTAATAATGACTACCCTGAAAACAGTGTGGAAAAGATAATTAGGTGGTAATTGCATAAATCCATCTTAAAAGTGATGAGAACTGAATGAAAGCAGGCTGGATCTCCTGTTATGAATCCAGCAGAAAATTTTAAAACATAGTTGATGACCTATTGGAGGGGAGGGATGGAAGGATAAATGAAAGAGATGGGTTCAAGATGGCTCCAAGTTTTCTAACCTGGATGCTGCAGTGAATAATGGTTCCATTCATGAAGATAAGGCATATAAGAAGAGCAAGTCTGGAGATAAATAGGATAAACTCCAGCTGGTCATATTGGATTTCAGGTGAATTGACTATCTAACTGAATACGTCCAGGAAGCTAGTGAGTATGTGGGTCAGGAGCTCAGGAAAGACGACTGCACTGAACATTAAGATTTGTTACTGGCCTGGTGCGGTAACTCACTCCTGTAATCCCAGCACTTTGGGAGGCCAAGGCAGGCAGATAATGAGGTTAAGAGATCAAGACCATCCTGACCAACATGGTGAACCCTGTCTCTACTAAAAACACAAAAATTAGCTGGGCATGGTGGCGTGCGCCTGTAGTCCCAGCTACTTGGGAGGCTGAGGCAGGAGAATTGCTTGAACCTGGGAGGTGGAGGTTGCAGTGAGCTAAGATCACGCTACTGCACTCCGGCCTGGTGACAGAGAGAGACGCTGTCTCAAAAAAAAAAAAAAAGATGTTTTACCAAATAAGTTGTAACAGAAACCATGGGTTAATATGAGATCACTCGGGGAGAAGATGTGGAATGCAAAGAATAGGTATATTAAAAGGTAGTTCTGAGAAGCCAATTGAGAGGGAGTGGAGGAGAAGAAAAAGAAAAAGAGGAGTCAGAGGGAAATGAGAATATTCAGCAACCTGTAATGACACAAATCCAATGAAAGTTTTAGGATGTGTTACTGATATATTGCAAGGTACAGCTAAAATATAAATTTGTCTCTGAGCAACGTCCTTTAGTTCCACAGATTTAAGTGGATAAGTAACCAGATAATTAGAATAGAATGTATCTTAGGTGAGTTTACAATGGGGTAAGGTACATACCTATGCGAGCCCACAGAAAGGCTGGAAAGTTGTTAATGTTGTGTGTTGCTATTGTTGCTTTCTGAAGAAAGTGATGCCCAAGACAGACTTGAAGGAAAAAATTGAGTTATTTTAGTGAGGTGTTGATGGAAGATAGAAAAAGGTAATCCAGGAAGAGAAAATATATTCAAAGACCCCAAGGCATGAAAGGATATGATTAGAACAGAGTGGTAAGAAGGACATTAGCAGAGGTCAGATTGTGCAGGATCTTGTGAACTTAGGTAACGTATTACTTGTATGTAGATGATTCCCAAGTGTTTATGTATATACAGTCTCTAACTCTTTCTAAACCTCTATTTTGTCTTCCAATTACCTTCTAAAATTGTTCATCTGTTAGTCTCAAAATATATAAAAGCTAATTATGCTTTAGTAATAATCCTGTGGACTCATGAACCAGGCTGCCTTTATTTCATCCCTGCTCTTTCACTTAACACTGTATTGAACTTAGCCCAGTTACATAGCCTTTCTATGTACTGGTACCTCATCTATTTGGTGGGGATAATGATAAGAACTACTTCATAGGATTTTAATGAACATTAAATGAGTTAATACATGCAAAGTGATTAAAACAGTGTCTGGCAGAGAGTGAGCCACAATAATTATGTATAAAACTAAGTATATCAACATTTCTGAAACTTTGTATTTCTATATTTACTCTCCATATCAATGGCTCACTATCTTCCAGTCATACAGGTTGGAATCTTGATGTCACCCACTAGAATGTGAGCTCCATGAGGGTTGGGAGTATGCCTACCTTGTTGTTGGCACCATCTAGAGTGTGCTTCACACTGGAAGCTCAGTGAAAATTTGTTCAATAAATAAATGACTCATGATGATTCTCTGTCACTTACTCTTAAAATCTCAGCTGTCAAAACCTATTAATCCTACTTCTATAAGATCATTCACTTGTATGTCTTCTTCTTTGTCCACTGTCTCCACTTTCACTTTTTGGTTGAGTACTATAAGGCCACTATAAAGTCTTCTAACTGGCCTCTGTGTATCCATTTTCCTTTTCTACCCAGGCTCCCTGTCCTTCACACACACACACACACACACACACACACACACACACACACACACACACACACACACACACACACACATCTCCATGGACTCATTGCCACTAGATTCAGATTTTTAAAACAGTTTTGATCCAAATACAAACATGTTATCCTAGAACTCGAGGCTTTTTTTTTTTTTTTTTTTTTCGAGAAGGAGTCTCACTCTGTCGCCCAGGCTGGAGTACAGTGGTGCGATCTTGGCTCACTGCAACCTCTGCCTCCCAGGTTCACGCCATTCTCCTGCCTCAGCCTCCCGAGTAGCTGGGAATACAGGCACCCACCACTATGCCCCGCTATTTTTTTTTTGTATTTTTATTAGAGATGGGTTTCACCATGTTAGCCAGATGGTCTCGATCTCCTGATCCCATGATCCACCCGCCTTGGCCTCCCAAAGTGCTGAGATTACAGGTGTGAGCCACCATGCTCAGCCGAGACCTTTTATAATATCACTCTAATCTACTTTCCCAGTATTGAGTTCTGAATTGGATCATAGAACTACAAGGGAAACAAATACATAACATATATTTATTGCAATGTATGCTGAATTACAAACAATATAGTAAAGATGATATGTACTATCTTTTGAGAGACATTCCTGTAACTCTCTCTTAAGATTGGTGTAACTTAGAAATGTTTATAATAAAAGATAGTATTAGATGAACCTTGAGGGAAATGTGGAACTCAGATGAGCAGAACAGTAAGCAAAGTGTATTCTAGGAAGGCAGAAAAAAGATGTAAATATAGAAATGTCTAGGGCATGTAGATATGAGATATTCAAGGAAGGCAGATAAGGAATCAGGGGGTCTGAGCTATGATGGTAAAGTTCAGACAGGAGATAATTGAGGATATGTGGGTCCATGTTGACAGAAAGCTGTTTGGAGGCAAGAAAAGATAAGCACAGATTCAGATCTATTAAGTTCCAGGAGAAAAAGGTCCCAATAGAAATATTCAGTGAGAAAGGGCTTGAACTTAAGTTACTATCATGGGTTGAACAAGAAATTTGGGAGTCATCTAAACATAGAAGGTTGTTGTAATCACAACAAAGAGTGTGCCCATATTGAGGACATAAAAGATGAAAAGAATTCATAGTAGAAGACAGATTGGTAACAAAGAGAAAACCAATAAAGAGCAGTTTCATCTACATCAATGGAGAAAAAGAGATTTTAAAGGAAGAATCAACCATGTTAAAATTATTGGGTAGAGGTGGAAGAAAATAAGCATCGGATGTGTCATTGATTTAAAGCCTATTGTCAATCTTGAAAAAAAAGAGGGTGCTAAGAAACTAAATTGCATCCATTCATTTCATAAATGACTATTGAGTATCTACTAAGTGCCAGCCACTGAAGTGGATACTAAAAATATAATAGGGAACAAAATAGATGGGGTCTTTAACTTCAGAAATCTTAAGATTGTGAAACAGACAACCAGATAGTTAGAATAGAATGTATAGATGGGGGGGTCCCCTATGAAAGCCCACAGAAAAGCTGGAAAGTTGTTAACGTTGTGTGCTACTATTGCTTTTTTCTGAAGGAAGTGACGCCCAAGGCCGACTTGGAGGATAAATTGGAGTGAGTTGAGTGAGGTGTTGATGGAAGAGACAACAAAGGTAATCCAGGAACAGGAAAATATGTTCAAAGACCCAAGGCATGAAAGGAGGTGATCAGAAGACAGAGTGGAGAGACAGGACATGAGTAGAGGTCAGATTGTGGAAGGCCTTGTGAACTCAGCATATTAGTTCGGGTTCTCTAAAGGGACAGAACTAATAGGTTACATGTATATATGAAAGGGACTTTATTAAAGAGAATTGATTCACACGATCACAAGGTAAAGTCCCACGATAGGCAGTTTGCAAGTTGAGGGGCAAGGAAGCCAGTAGTGGATCAGTCTGGAGTCCCAAAACCTCAAAAGTAGGGAAACTGACACTGTAGCCTTCAGTCTGTGACTGAAGGCCTGAGAGTCCCTGGAAAAAAACACTGGTGTAAGTTCAAGAGTCCAAAAAGCAAAGAACCTGGAGTCTGATATTCAAGGTCAGGAAGCATCTAGCACAGGAGAAAGATGAAGGCCAGAAGACTCAGAATGTCTGCTAATTCTACCTTCTGCCTGTTTTTCACTAGCTGCACTGGCAGCTGAGGAAATGGTGCCCACCCAGATGAGAAGGGTAGGTCTTCCTCTCCCAGTCCACTGACTCAAATGTTAATCTCCTCTAGCAACACCCTGGCAGACATACCCAGAAACAATACTTCAATTCAATCAATCCTTCAACCCAATCAAGTTGACATTTAATACTAACCATCACAAATCCACCCCTTGTCAACTTGAACCCATATAGATCTCCAAATAAAGACAATAATAAGGTCATAATTATGCCTAACATAATACAGCTATCTGTTGTACAACCGGAAGTGCACTAATCCTTAATCTAAATGTTATTGCATAAAGTTAACAACACTTAATGCTGATATGGAGTCAATAAATCTTATGTTGCATGATAAAGGAAAAAGAAAGGAAATAAAATGAAGATATTTTCTTAGTACAAGTATATATATACACAAACATTTTCTTAACAAAATAAGGAGGAAATATTCATGACAATTACAGTCCTCGTTTCTGCAACTGGTCACGTGGTCATAGCTGGTATTGACGACTATCTTCTTCTGCTACCCATCCTGTATTCCCTTTTCCTTCAGCTAGCACCTCAGCAGGCATGGTTTTTCACCTGGTGGAGTGAACCAAACCTTCATTCCTGAAGAGTCTGGGCCGTTTGTAGTCCCTGCATGACTGGGTTGTTGTAGTTTCCCACTGACTTAATCACAGGACATGGTAATACTAAGAGATGCCCGAAAAGATCTCCTGCATTCCACACATACTCTTCCTTACCTCCACTGTAGAGTGGTAGACTTTCATCTTGATAGTCTAAGGTCAATCACCCCAACCAACACTCTAACTCCCTTCTTAGCCTGTTAATTTAGAAGTAGGAGGAACCCAACATGGCCAGGTGGCAATCTTTTTTTTTTTTTTTAATAATTTTTATTTATTTATTTATTTATTTTTATTATTATTATACTTTAAGTTTTAGGGTACATGTGCACAATGTGCAGGTTTGTTACATATGTATACATGTGCCATGTTGGTGTGCTGCACCCATCAACTCGTCATTTAGCATTAGGTATAACTCCCAGTGCTATCCCTCCCCCCTCCCCCCGCCCCACAACAGTCTCCGGTGTGTGATGTTCCCCTTCCTGTGTCCATGTGTTCTCATTGTTCAATTCCCACCTGTGAGTGAGAACATGTGGTGTTTGGTTTTTTGTCCTTGTGACAGTTTGCTGAGAATGATGGTTTCCAGCTTCATCCATGTCCCTACAAAGGACATGAACTCATCCTTTTTTATGGCTGCATAGTATTCCATGGTGTATATGTGCCACATTTTCTTAATTCAGTCTATCATTGTTGGACATTTGGGTTGGTTCCAAGACTTTGCTATTGTGAATAGTGCCACAAAGGTGGCAATCTTAACTTCCAGTTTAGCGGAATCATTGTTGTGTCTCCTGGTGACAGCATTCCTCCCTCTGGAGTTAAGACCTCTAGGCCAGCAGAATGTTGGGTAACAGAAAGCAAGAATTTTGCTAGTGAGTCACTGGGGGTGATGGTGAGTGGTGCCACTTCAACTTCCACCCCTTCATTCCTGAACCCATGAATCCTGGCTATGGGAAAAACAGTACCATATATTGGATCCTAATTTAGAGCATACATAGCCTTCTGAAAAGCCCTGAAAAGCCCTGTCACCTACTTGGTGTTGTAATTGTGACTTCAAAAGGCCATTCCACCCATCTATCAATCCAGCTGCTTCAGGATGATGGGAAACATAGTAAGACCAGTTAATTCCATGAGCATGAGCCCATTGCTGTACTTCTTTAGCTGTAAAGTGAATGGCTTTGTCAGAGGCAATGCTGTGTGGAATACCATGATGGTGGATAAGGCATTTTGTGAGTCCACAGATGGTAGTCTTCGCAGAAGCATTGAGTGCAGGATAGGCAAACTCACATGGGGAGTAAATGTTTATTCCATTGAGGACAGACTGCTGCCCTTTCCATGATGGAAGAGGTCCAGTATAATCAACCTGCCACCAAATAGCTGGCTGATCACCCCGAAGAAAGGTGCCATATCAAGGGCTCAGTGTTGGTCTCTACTGCTGGCAAATTAAACACTCAGCAACGGCCATAGCCAGGTCAGCCTTGGTGAGTGGAAGTCCATGTTGCCAAGCCCATGTGCAACCTCCATCCCTGCCACCATAGCCACTTTGTCCATGGGCCCATTAGGCAATGACACGGGTGGCTGGGGAAAGAGGCTGAGCAGTGTTCACAGGATGAGTCATCCTATTCACTTGATTATTAAAGTCCTCCTCTGTTAAGGTCATCCTTTGGTTAGCATTCACATGGGATACAAATATCTTCAGTTTTTGACCACTCAGAGAGGTCCATCCACATCCCTCTTCCCCAAATTTCTTTGTCACCAATTTTCCAATCATGTTTTTTCCAAGTCCCTGACCAGCCAGTGAAACCACTGGCTACAGCTCATGAATCAGTATATAATCACACATCTGGCCATTTCTCTTTCCAAGCAAAGTCACTGCTCGAAGTTCTGCCCACTGGGAAGATTTCCCTTGGCCACTTGTTCTTCAGGAATGTCCTAGAAAGGGGCTGTAGTGCTGTAGCTGTCCACTTTCGGGTGGTGCCTGCATATCATGAATGGCCTTCTGTAAACCAGGCCCTAGTCTCCTCTTCCTCTGTCAACTGATCTTAGGAAACTCCCAATGAGGCCATCAGTGCAGGCTGGGGAAGAGAGGGCAGGGTGGCAGGAGTGGAGACCATGGACATTTGAGCCACTTCCTCATGTAACTTACTTGTGTCTTCAGGAGCTACTCAAACCCAATCAAATATAAATAACTTCCATTTCATGATGGAAGGCTGCTGAAGTGTGCATGCCCCACTTTATGGCTAGATGGGTCAGAAAGCACCCAGTTCATGATAGGCGGTTCAGGTCACATGGTGACTCGATGACTCATAGTCAAATGTTCAGTTTCTACCAAAACCCAGTAACAGGCCAAGAGCTGTCTCTCAAAAGGAGAGTAGTTATCTGTAGAAGATGGCAGGGCCTTGCTCCAAAATCCAAGAGGCCTTTGCAGTGACCTATGGGGGCGTGCCAAAGGCTCCAAACAGTATCCCTATCTGCCACTGACACCTCAAGTCCCATTGGATCTGCTGGGTAATATGGTCCAAGTGGCAGAGCAGCTTGCATAGCAGCCAGGACCTGTGGCAGAGCCTTCTCTTGTTCTGGACCCCACTCAAAACTGACAGCCTTTCAGGTTACTTGATAAATGGGCTGGAATAACAAACCTAAATGAGGAATGTGTTGCCTCCAAAATCCAAATAGGCCCACTAGGCATTGTGCTTCTTTCTTGGTTGTAGGAGGGGCCAAATGCAGCAACTTATCCTTCACCTCAGAAAGAATATCTCAACCAGCCCCACAACTACCGGACCCCTAGAAATTGTACTGAGGTAGAAGGTCCATGAATTTTAGTTAATTTCCCATGTCATGACACTCAAAAGTCTCATCAATAAGTCAAGTGTGTTTGCTACTTCTTGCTCACTGGATCCAATCAGCATAATGTTATCAATTTAATAGACCAGTGTGATATATTGTGGAAGGGACAAACAATCAGGATCTCTGTGAATGAGATTATGATAAAAAGCTGGAGATTTGATATACCCCTGAGGTAGGACAGTGAAGGTATATTGCTGGCCTTGCCAGCTGAAGGCGAATTGCTTCTGGTGGGCCTTATGGACAGGAGTGGAGAAAAAGGTATTTGCCAAATCAATGGCAAATGGCTACATACCAAGTGCCAGGAGATGTGTTAATATGTTTCAGCAATGAAACCACATCTGGTACAGCAGCTGCAATTGGAGTCACCATTTGGTTAAGTTTAAGATAATCCACTGTCATTCTCCAAGATCCATCTGTCTTCTGCATAGGCCAAATAGGAGAATTGAACAGGGATATAGTGAGAATCACCACCCCTGCGTCTTTCACGTCCTCGATGGTTGCACTAATCTCCACAATCCCTCCAGGGATATGATACTGGTTTTGATTTACTATTTTTCTAGGTAGAGGCAGCCCTAATGGCTTCCATTTGGCTTTTCCCACCATAGTAGCCCTCACCCTAACAGTCAGGGATCCAATATGGGGATTTCTAAGAATTTCTATGTCAATTATGCATTCTGGTACTAGGGAAATGACCACAGGATGAGTTTAGGGACCCACAGGACCCACTGTAAGTTAGATCTGAGCTAAAACTCCATTAACTACCTGACCTCCATAAGGCCCTACTTTAACTGCATGTATTAGTCAATTTTCACGCTGCTGATAAAGACATACTGAGACTGGGTAATTGACAAAGAAAAAGAGGTTTAACAGGTTCATAGTACCACATAGCTGGAGAGGCCTCAAAATCATGGTGGAAGGCAGAAGGCTTGTTTTACATGGTGGCAGGCAAGTGAAAATGAGAACCAAGCGAAAGGGGTTTCCCTTTATAAAGCCATCAGATCTCATGGGACTTATTCACTGTCAATAAATTCAGCCTAATCCAACTTTCTGTTCCTTCCACCATTATCCCACACCCTTAATATCCATTTCCATGTCTGTTCTCCGGATTTCTGCTTATATAAGTTAGAAAACTAAAACAGTTCTTTTGGAGTGTAGCACACCTCCTTGTGGGTCATACTCTGAACCTTACCTCTAAGGGCTTGCTGGGACTTGAGTCTAGTTGTCTAGAAGCAAACAGGGGTATTGGGAGTGGGTCCTGAGGAGAATCAGCATTGTCTTGCCTGGCAACTGCCTCATGGGATGTCATCACTGTTGCCTCAGGCACTGCATGGTTAATCTCCTCAGACAAAGGTGGAAATGCTAAGGGCGGCCTAGGCAGGGGAGGGGATGCTGCCACCACTGAGGGTGGGGAGGCTGCATCCTCTGGCAAAAAATGGTCATCAGAGTTTACAAGCTCAGTATCCCCAGCTTCATCAGGGTCCTCCCACACATCCCCATTCCAAATTGAGGGTTCCATTCTTTTCCAATCCATGTCCTCACTTTAACAGTAGACACCTGGTGAGACTAAGTGTATCCCTTTCATTGCAGGTCAGCCACTCACATGATAAGAGCTTGTGTCTGATTTTCTGAAATTTCAGCTCTTTCTCTACAGGAGATTAGAGTCTCACTCACGGCAATCTTTGAAGACTTGAGGCTTAGTATGTGTGTCTGGAGCAAGGAGTTAGGATCCCTGGGCTCATCTTTTTCTTCCATCACTTTGTCCAGCAAACTTAGGCACAACCAACCAACTTCATTATATTCCTTGGTTCTCCACATATGATCAAATGTATTATGTATAGAGACACTAAACTCCTTGCCCCTCATGAGCAGTAAATCAGCAGTATCAGATGCATTTATTTTGCATAACTCTCTAAACAGTTCACACCAAGGACTCTCAGTGTTCTCCATACTATTAGAGATAGAGTCCTTAGCATTTTGGGGTCTAATCATATTAAGCAACCAACTCCAGAAACCCCAAAACCAACTAAAGAAATTCATCCTTAAAATTCTGCTCCTCTAGAACCACTCTCAGTACCAAAATCTGTATTAGGGTTCTCTAGAAGGACAGAAGTAACAGGAAAGATATATATATATATATATACATGAAAGGGAGTTTATTAAGGAGAATTGACTCACACGATCACAAGGTAAAGTCCCACGACAGGCCGTCTGCAAGTTGAGGGGCAAGGAAGCCAGTAGTGGATGAGTCTGAGTCCCAAAACTTCAAAAGTAGAGAAGCCGACAGTGTAGCCTTCAGTATGTGGCTGAAGGCTTGAGAGGCCCTGGCAAAACCACTAGTGTAAATTCAAGAGGCCAAAAGCCAAATAACTTGGAGTTTAATGTTCAAGGGCAGGAAGCATCCAGCATGGGAAAAAGGTGAAGCCTGGAAGACTCAGCAAGTCTGCTAATTCCACCTTCTGCCTGTTTTTTCTAGCCACACTGGCAGCTGAGGGGATGTCGCCCACCCAGATTAAGGGTGGGTCTGCCTCTCCCAGTCCACTGACTCAAATGTTAATCTCCTCTAGCAACACCCTGGAAGACATACCGAAAAACAATACTTTGCATTCTTCAGTCCAATCAAGTTGACACTTAATATTAACCATCATACTGAGTTAAGGATTTTCAACTCTTTATTATCGGAGAGAGCTTGCCACAACAGGACTTCGGGTTCAGAAACATTCCTCTGGATTCCGTGTAGCAAAAGGTTTGCAAAAGAGTCAGATGGGAAACAGGGAGTGAGAAGTGGTTGAAAGAGAGATCACTAACCAAGGACAAATATCAGGGTTGAATTGATATGAGAAGTGCACATCCTAAGGACTGAAAGTTTTAAGTAGTGATAGTTGGAGAGACTAGTATGTTGTCAACAAAGAGGAACATGGATTTTGCTCTGCTCGGCAACGGCCCAACTAATTTTAGGGAACCTGAATGTGCAATTGACTAAGTTAACAAATCCTATAAAGCTATCCAGCAATGCAAAGTGACCTGGGAAGATTAAGGCCTTGAGCATGTCCTGGGGCTGGAGATTAGTTAGACAGAATGAACATTTATGAATCCTCATAAATAAATAATTATATTGGAGCTGCCCATCTTAAACTTCCTTCATCCAAAGATGAATTATGTAATAGCTTGACCTGGAATAAAGGTCAAAAGCTGATTTTAAGGGAAGAAGAGTGGCAGAGTAGAGCTAGACGGATCAGAGATCTAGGAAAGAAACAAAAGTAAACAAACATTTCAGAATACTGACCATCAGAGGTTGGTCACTGTTAGTCTTGAACACATAGAAGATCCTATAATATAAATTGAGATACCTAGAAATATCATAAAAATATGAAATATGATAATGCTGGAAGACTGTCTGTTTTGTTCACAGATCTATCTCTAGAGCAGTGGTGGTGCCCAGCAGATTTAAATAAATATTTGTTAAATGAATGATTGAATTTATTTGTAATATTTGACAGAAACATCTAGATGAAGGAGCAAGATTACTGTAAAAAAAAATCCAGAAGAAAAACTTATTTCTTTAGCTTTAATTTTCAAAAGTAATGTAAGGAACTTGCTTAGAAATGAAGGTCTGGTACAGGGAAAGTGTCCAAAAGGAAAAGACTTTTTGTAATAGTAATACACAGAATGTGAATAACATTGCACAGCCCACAGTTTATTGACACATCTTCCCTGGTCTGTTACGTCTATGCACAGAACTGAGTATATTTAATTTGAAAGGCACAGAACAAACCAGAATATCTTCCTCTACAGCATAATGTGTGTCATACAGACTTTGGCTTTAATCCTTAGCTTTGTATTTGAGCATACGAGGCCTGTTAGGAGACATTTGACCACACACGGTCAAACAATAGCTTAACCGTTTCAATACTATCCAAATATTAGTATCAACATAATAGTAATCGGCATTTCTTTAACCCATTACATTTACAAATATTCTTCATTTCTGTTAACTCATTTGCTGGTTGGAACAACTCACTCTATATAGGCAAGACAGAGATACTTCACAGATGAGTAACTGAATTGCAGGGAGCTGACAGGATTTACTGTGACCACCTGATTAGAGGCAGAGCTGGAACCAAAATTTAGTGTGCCCAACCCAAACCAGCATTCTTTCCAGTACCCCATACAGACACATCTCAAACCACAGTTGAGTCACATTTGAGAACATGGCTACAGCCCATGGTGCATAAGCTTTCAGTCTGGTGGTTTAAACGCCACTTGGCTTCAGTACAGAGCTTCAGCCTAATGACCTAGTGCCGAGTTTCAGAATGCATTGTGAAAATCTGGGTAAGAATCTTAAGACAAATGTTGCCCTCTTCCAGAACAGTAGGCACTGGCATCCCTCAGTGTGCATTTTGTTCAGGGAAAGTAATTGCTCTGAGGTCAAGACAGAGCATCTTAGCCATAGATATCTACTTTCATGGCACTGATTCTGGGTGAGATCACTGGGAGACACCAAGACACCAAGCAATTCAGCCTTTAGATGAACAACATAAAAAAAAATGCAAGTAGCCACTCCAGAATCACTTTATAAGGGACTTTAAAGAACACTATGAAACAAAAATAAATCCATTGCTCCATCTTTTTGTTACGTATTTCAGAAAATGAATTTGATGTGGTTTTATGAAGGAAAGCACACTTTACCTGACATCAGAAAGTTTGCTTTTTTGTCTCTCTATGCCAGCTGTGAGACTTTGATCAAGCCACTTGCTTCTCCTGAGCTTCAGTTTTCTTATAAATTTTTTTTAAAAAAAGATCTTTTTCAATTCTATAATATCATCATTTGGGTATTTTAAATAGTACTGAGTTTCAATTGAGATATATTTTAAAACTTGAACCCTGAAAATATCTAAAACAAAAAATAAATTATAGAAACATTGAATCATGTTAATATCTGTCAAAACTGAAGGATAGTAGAAATATGTTTGGAGCTAACGAATTTTCATGTATTTTTTTGTTTCCACTCTGAGGTTTCTTGAGTCCTTATTCATTTGCCCAAGAAAGCTTAATTTAGAATTGGCCTGACTCCGAGTCTTTAGGATTGGTTAGGATAGTCCTAAGTGCTACTTAAATGCCACCTTCTATTTCCTGGGCAAGAGTGCCCGGGCTGGCACAACCCCACAGCCCAGCAGGGCAGCAGTGGTTGTGGTAGGAGCTGCAGAGGGGTTGCTGTTTCAGCCCCTAAAATTAGTGCCTAGAGAGCTGGAAATTCCAGTAGTCTCTGATCAGAAGGTCCGGAACTGGAAATAACAGGAGTGAGAAGTTCATAAAAGAGAAGGCTACAATCCCAAGGGAAATTTGCACAAGAGCCCACCACCGCACACCACTTTCAGCAGAAAAGAATTCAACGCCACTCCTCCCTGGCTTTCTACCTTCAGACCTGTCTTCTCCTGGCTGATATTAGTATTAAATAACGTGGCACCTGTGTCTAGATCTACTCAGTGAGAACAACAAGGTCCTCACCCCACCCTGCCTGCTTCTCTTCAATCCTCCTATTTCCTCTTCCTTACCTTCTTTCTGTTTTTTGTCACCTATTCTTCTTTCTGACTGTAATTCCTCTACCGTAGCAACTTCTCGCATGGTTTTTGAAATGTCAGGCAGGGCATAAACAACAAACAACATGGCCATACTGAATCTTTAGTGTCCACATTGCCAGAGTAGGGAATATGAATTTTTATAGCAGTTGTTAGTGCCCCACTCCCAAATAAGACTCCAGATACATCCTACACCTGAGCAGGTAGAGGAGCCAGGTAGAGAGGTTCAACCTTTTAAAAGCCCCATGAGACTTCTCTCCAGGCTCCAACCTCTCATTGAATGAAAATTAAATGACTTTTAAAAGTATAATTTTCAAATTTAAAAAAGAGAATATATGACTCATGGTATCTAATACATGTCAGTACCAATAGTCAGTTTTTCAAGTACCTTTTCTTTTTGGAAGTCAGATAAATATAAATCTCTAAATTGATATTAAAAACTGACATACCACCAACTGTGTCTGGAAACTAGCAGCTAGTGATTCCTGATAATGAGTCCAGAAGCTGGTATCAATACGGCAATGTGGGAGACACTGCAAGTCTGATTGCTCAGCCATTTAACTGACGAATAAGAGGAAGACCTCAAGTTATCTACACCAAGATAAAGAGCTTGGGGAGAAGATTAACCAGAGTCAGTGCTTGAGAAAAGGAACATCAGTTAACTGAGCTTCTTAACTGTTTTGAGAATGTTGCTACTAAGCAAAAAACAGTGACAGGCACAGTAGATACATTCTTACCAGTCTTCAAGCAGTGCCTCCACCTTCATAAAGTAGGATAATCTATAATGATTTAAATGGCAATAAGAAACTAGGTAAATATTTTAGAGTCCCCAGTCATACATCTTATACTCCAGCCA
The DNA here is from genome assembly GCF_029281585.2 of Gorilla gorilla gorilla. Lineage (NCBI taxonomy): Eukaryota > Metazoa > Chordata > Mammalia > Primates > Hominidae > Gorilla > Gorilla gorilla. Next base: position 106,032,016 of record NC_073229.2, read on the forward strand.
TATCAAATGTCTTACTTTCTTTAAACCAGCCTAGCCTATTTATGGCCACTAAGGGTTTGAATGCTGTTACCTTCCCTATCTGAAATGTCTTCTCCTCTCCAGGGTATGGAGCACTGTTACCCAGTCTTCAAAACCAGCTCAAATTTTTTTTTTTTTCTAGAAGATATCCCTTAGCCAAGTTAGGAATTTTTTCATGGGGGAGGAGGTGTCTCACAAAATTGATTTCTTTCCTCTTAGAGAATTCATCACATTATATCATAACTAAGTGAGCACATGTCACCTCTCCCCATTCCCACCACTTACCTCCCCCCAGAACTTAAGTTTAACTGGGGCAGGAGCCGTGTCTTAGTTCTCTGTTTGTCCCTGGAATAGGTCTGAAAGGTAGTAAGCTCTCAATAGGTATTGAAGAATGAGTTGAGAATGCAGCTGAAGGCAGGTTAGTGATGGGATTGGAGACAGCAGGGGTCCTGTCGGTAAATTCACCCAAATTCATAGAGCAGGAAGGCCTTAGGAAAGCTCTCATCTCTTCACAGCATATTAAGTGATACCTAAGATATAAGTAAGCTGTATGTTTGTGCTGTGAAATTTTGAAGACTATTGTATTCAGCATAATGGAAAGAACTTTCTATAATTTTTTAGAAAAACAAAGGCAAGGAAACAACTCCCGAACAAACTAACAAAAAGAAACAAGTTTACTGTGTGAAGTCTCAGATAAGAATGAATCTCCATCAGTGGATTCTGGGTGAATTTAAACTTCCAAGTTTCCAACATACAGGAATAAAATATTTAGAAGACAGAAAAAGTTATAACTGTAAAATGCAGTAGTGATAAGTACCTCACAAACATGAAAGAATTATAATCTCTATTTTCTGTCTTTTTAAAGAAAGTGTGCATATGCCTCTATCTTGTATAATTAATGTAATGATACGAAAAGCTACCACTTCTAACTTCTTGTAGTTGACAAGATGAGGAGGCATCCAGAAGGCTGGAAAAAGCTCATGGTTACCTCACAGATTCTGGGAACAGAGCTCTCTAATCTGTATGACTTCACACACATTGGACTTGAGTCTGAAGAGAAGCCCAAGATAATTTCACAAGAGATGAAATTTCGAATTTTTTTCAGAAGGGAAAGTAAAACATCATCCATGTCTGGGCAAGAATGCTGAGGCAGATACAGCATGTGTTTATGAACACGGGAATGATGACTTACGCATGTTTGGAGAAAGAAGAAATATATTTATTTTTCTTTGCAATCATCTCTATGTATTTTTGAGGTACAGGAACACACATTTGAGAGCCCTGACACAGAAGCGCAGAAAAAAAAAAAGAAAAAAAGAAAAGAAAAGAAAAAAGAAAGACAAGACATCAAAAGGAAAGCAAGACTATACCATGTTGTCCTTGGAGGTGTAAGATGAGAGAATCTGAATGTGAAGAGACCAGTGGGCTGAGTTACCCACTGGGAGACATGGGCTTTGCACTCTGTCTGGTTTAGTCATTCTAACTAGTACTGAGGCAGACAGAACTGGAGAGGAAAGACGGCAGGCCTTATATTCATAAACCCACTCTGGGAAGACAGCCGCAAAGGCTGCTGGTTCATCAGAGGACACAGTAAGAGCAGGTTTGGCAGAAGTGGCATTTGTGCTGCTGACAGTTCTGTTGTGCTCTGTGCTTTGCAAGGCTCTGAGGGACGCAGGACAAAAGGGCATTGATGATCTCTTGGCATAGTCTGAATGACAGAAAGTTGCGTGTGGGGCCAACAGGCGGATAGAATGAATGGCATCATTTAGAGCCAGAAGTCAAGCAGAAGGGATAGGGCGGGAACATTTTCATTTCTGTGTTCCATCCACACAGTCCCTAGAATTGTTCCCAACACACTTGGGAACTCGGTCAATATTAATTAGGAAGAAGGCAGAAACATACTTAGAAGCATGAAGCATCATTGAAAAAGACTGAATGTAGGCAGCAAGAGATGGAAAAAAACTTGACAAGGTATACTTATTTTGAAAGTTGGGGTCAAATCCGTAAGCTTTCAACTCATTTGCAAAGCAGAAGCTGAGATTCCTGAATAAATTCTCTGTTTTAAAACCTTAAACAGACAGGATTGAGTCAGTGGCTTCAGCAAGTAACATATTTTCTTTGCTTGTTTGTTTTCTAATGGAAGAAAAGATAAGGTCCCGAACTTCAGACATTGCTGAAATTCTGTTATTAGTGAATCAGGGGCTTGAAAGGCAAGAAGTTCATTAGTGGCTTCTGTGGAGAAGTCTGGGGCACTCCATGCTAGAAGGAAATGGAAAAGCTGCCAGTTAACAGCAGGAACATCTAAATCATCACACTTAGGAGGAGAACTGGAAAAACAAGACAGTATTTTACCCTCCACAGAAAAATAATAGGGAAAGAAAGCCTTCATTGAGTATATATACGAAATGTCTTAAGTCAGGCTGCTAAATAAACAGCTGCTGTTGATGAAGGCAAGAAGATAAACAGGCATTCTTAATGGCCAGAAGGTTAGAGAGCATCAGCTGTGGGGTAGAGGGCACTTGCCATTCCTGATCACCAAGTCAAACATACCCCAGGCAATACTGACTCAGAAACCAGCATCTGGTTGCCCCTCATTCTGTGGCAAATACTAGGTTCAGTCTATTACAATATCTCATAGCTTGGTGGCCTGGGTGATATCAACCAACCAACTAATATTTTTAAACATTGACCATATGCAAAATACTATGCTCATCACTGCCGGGAGTGTCGCGGCGGGGGCAGGGTGGGCGTGGGGCGGGAAGGGGATCACTGATTCATCTTTCCTTTTTTTTTTTTTTTGAGATGGAGTCTCGCTCTCTCACTCAGGCTGGAGTGCACTGGCATGATCTCAGCCTCACTGCAACCTCTGCCTCTCGGGTTCAAGCAATTCTCTGCCTCAGCCTCCCAAGTAGCTGGGATTACAGGAGCCCGCCACCACACGAGGCTAATCCCATTTGTATTTTTAGTAAAGACAGGGTTTCACCACCTTGGCCAGACTGGTCTTGAACTCCAAACCTCATGATCCACCTGCCTCAGCCTCCCAAAGTGCTGGGACCACAGGCGTGAGCCACTGCGCCTGGCCGCATCCTTCCTTTCAAAGCATGTCCCATGTACTTGCAGAAACAGGATCTAAACACAAAAAAGCATACAAGCATTGTGGTTCCCAGAATAGCATCAAATGGCCAAATGATAATAAATATTCCGGGGGTTGAAAGGAGGGCAAGATTGCCAGGATATGAGGTGTTTAATTGAACTGTTCAGAGACCAAAGTACATTTAGGCTGAAAGATTGTCAAGAAAGAAATGCAGTCCAAAGCTTTTCAAAAATGAGAAAATTGAAGGTACCTGAGAAATGTTCATGGTATTACAGTGACTAATAGTTCCTCGGAGGAACTTAGTATTTGAATCACAGTTGCACCATGTATTTCTGGAAAGTTATTTAACCTCTCTGCACTCAGCTCATGAATAAAAGAGGAATAATGATAATAATCCGCACAAACTATCATGAGAATTGAATCCAATCATTAGCCAACCATGACGTTCTCTCCCTCAGATCCAAACTGAGCCTCAGACCCTTCTCAATACAGAGCCCCAGGAAGCCTCAGTCACTCCTAATTGAATAGAATTTCCAGTGAGATTCAACATACAAACCATATTTAAACAACAATAAACAAACATTGATTTTTCAATAAATCAAGGGGATTTTTACTGCTATTGATGGCAAATTCTGTAGACAAATTAAAAGCCACTATTTTTTTAAGTTGTAATCTAACTCCTTTCAGGAACCTAAATTATTTCTTGGTTTGATTCACAGCTTCCAAGTCTCACTAGATCATCACCATTAGTTGAAACCAATTACACAGGAGGTCTCCACCGTGCCTGACTGTTCTCATAGCGGCTGCTTCAAAATAAAATATATGTTTTCATTTTTAGGTATGACAGGCAGCAGTCTGGTTTAATATTATGAGGTGGCATGTCATGAGGTGGAAGCTGAGCTTGCCCCACTTCAGTATTTCTTCCAGACAAGGAGGCTGAGATCAATTATAGTCATATACACACCCCGCTGCTGTAGATGCTCCCCCCAACCATGTGGCTGTTTTTCATTTAATGGGCAAAGTAAATCTAAGAGCCACCAAATGTTAAATGTGAGAAGAGATCTTACAAGTGATTTAGCTCACTCTCCCACCTAACATACAGTTAGTTCCCTGTCACTGAAGACCACAGCCTGAGGCAAGTCCGAAGTTCCCCAGCACCTTCATTCAGCAAGACCAAATTAAAGGCATATTAGTCACATGAAGAAAAGTTGAAGCAGCTGGAGCAGTGGCACCTGGGAAGGAAAGAGAACCCACCTATTCTGTAATCTTCCCTAGCAAGGCCATCAACTGCTTGCTTAAGTCAGTGCAGTATTACATTTGTGTCCAATATTGCAGAACTTGGAGAGGCAGGGCTAAAGAAACCCTAATTCTGATAGATCAACAATATCCTACGGAAAAGGAAGGAGAAATGTAAAAACGGTTGAGACTAAACATCCCTGCCTTACATAGTTCAAAGGGCATGTTTGTGGTTTAGGAACACCCAACTCCAGAAATGGGAAGTTGTTGGGATGAAAGCCAGCGTGGAGATGGCTCCCTCTAGACTGTTTAATGGGAAGACTATGTGGTGTGTCCAGCTTCATAATGGAGGGAATCTAAGGGGCTTGTCGATGAAGTGCTGATTGAAGTACTCGCCTGCACACCATTATTTATCTCCTTTGATTTGCTAAAGTATAAATAATCAAAATGATACATAAATTTAATTGCTGGTGTTGTGTAGTTATTTTTGAGGAACAGCCACAAATCTGAGATCTGGTATTTAACAAACAACTCAGGCTACCTACTCAGACTAAACACATAGTGTGTTTTCCAGGCTGTAATTTTATAAAAACAAAATGTCTTTAGAGAGAGAACAAGCTAGTACTATTACTTTAAAAATCACTTTAGGAAAAGTTTCCTTACTAAACTAAAATAAAACATAGACAATGTAATCCATTTTGCTGCCTGGTCCTGATCCACCCTGTTATGCCTTGTTATTACCTTCATTTCATTGACATCCCACACAAATGTCTTCTCTCTGACAGGCTCAGGGAGCAGATAAACTCGTCTCTCTTATGGTGGGGCTTTGTTTCTCTAAGAGCAGAAGTTTGTAGACATTTCAGTTCTGGACCTTTTCATACCCTTAAAAATTACTCAGACTCTACAGACCTTTTGTTATGTGTATTTTGTCTGTTGATGTTTACTGTGGTGAAAATTAAAGATTTTTATAAAACTAATGTCACCAAAACAAGATTTAGTAAAAAGGGTGACATTATGTCATATGTTTGCACATCTCTTTATTGTCTGGATTAACAGAAGAGAACTGGGTTCTCATATCTACATCTGCATTTCATCTGTTAGGATGTGTTGTTCTAGTTGAAGTACAGTATGTAAAGAACATCTAGCCTCACACAGATATGTAGAAAGAAAAGGGAAAACTATTCTAATAATCTTTTTAGAGAATTATAGATATTCATTCTACCCAAACTCAACAAGTAGTAATTTCTTAAAGATCAGTTGCAGTGAGGCATCTGAAACATTACCAACAAACTTTTTGTACTCTATTACACTAAAATCCATTGGTCTATCTTGTATTTTTAAGTGAATCTTTTATCCATGTATGATTTTTATAAGATCATTTTATAAGGTCATTGACATTTGTAATTATACAATATCCAAAAATCACATAGATCTGTGAGGTCACAATCTCATAGAAAAGTCTTAAAGTATTAGGAAGCTTTCAAGCTTATGGTGGTGGACAGAAGTGAATTTTTTCTGTGAGTATTTGGTGGCAAAGACTACAACTGACTACTTGTGTAATTTGGAGCCACTGCCTTGATTTGTGCTAAGGCAATGGGAGTTTCATTCACCATAGCTTTTGCCCTATTAGTGCAAATGTAACAAAGGGAAAAATGCAAATAATGTCTTAGTATTGTTATGAAAATAGTTTTAATCTCAAAGACAGACTGGAAACGTCTCAGGGACCCATAGGGGTCCAGGGAACATAGTTAGAGAATTACTGTGTTGGAATTTTTCAACAAATTTTGCAAGCCAAAATAATTAAGTATAAAAAGGAAGAATATCCAAATGGGTAAGAGCCATTAATGTTTTTTTCATAAGTACTTTATTATAAAGTCAATAAAAATATCGAAATACAGGAATGCTATGTTCTCAAAATAGAGACCTGCTCCCTTTGACCCATAATTTTTGTCCATAATTCTTGATTACTTGCATTTCTCTGTGCCTCAGATCTTCCAACTGTAAAATGGAAATGATAAAAGCACCTTCACACATTTCTTTTTTTTTTCACAATTACAAACTCTTTATTGAGGACATCTGTGACTCATGAGTGTGAAGTTATTTATGATAGTTTTCTGTGATAAAAATATAACTGCACTTTTCCTTCTTATATATTCTGACATCAAAATACCCTTTAATAGTTTCTTCCTGAAAGATTTTTTAAAATAAACTTAATACTAACAAGGCAAAATTTGAAATGAAATGTGAAGATCCTTAAAATTAACACCTGCTACATTTTTATCTACAGAAAAAAGGACAAGGATAACATTTGTCCCTTGTACAATATGATTGACTAAATCAGAATGATGAAAGTTATGGCGAAAAAGGTTGTGAATTTATTATCCAGCTTAAGATTTTAATGACTAAATGACATAAAAAATTACTTTTGATGTGCCTTGACATTTTCCTTTATTAGAAAATATTTTCAAATAGCTAAGTAACAGCACCATTAGCAAAAATATTGAATTTTGCAGAATATTACTCTCAGTGTCACCTGGCATGGGATGAGACATACTACTCAGTGTGAATTCCTAAGACTGAATGAGGGCTTTGAATTTGAATAAAGGTTCACAAACTTCACAAAAATGTGTCCTTCCTTCTGGCATGAACTTTGAGAAATACCTCTGCCAGTGTTTACACAGTTTTAGGAGGGCTTCGTGGTTTATGATCAGATTAGTCTATTTTCCCCCTAGTGCATGGCTCCCAATTCCACATGTGGAAATGTTTCTCTGAGAGCAGTAATGAGTGAAGCCTGTGCTTCAAGAGTTCCTGCAGTCAGGAATAATCAAAATCTAATAAAGGCAGTCAGTTTGAGAGATACTAGATTTCAAATGTGGTCTTATTTTAGCAAGCTAGAAAATACGGAGAAAGACTTGGGTTCTTATACTATAAAAATGTTTGAAAATATACCCTCCCCAACTCACTCACCTGAAAGCCAATAACACAGCTACATGAGTTTCAGGCTGTAACTGCCCTATTAAAATGAAAGCTAGATATAGGATGAAAGAGGGGAGTGTGCAAAAAGTGACCACATCACCTTCTATGTTTCTGTTTCATACTTCTGAGCTGTCATTGGCATTGAAATGGAGCAAAACTGAGCAATGGAAAGAACCCCAGGGGCTGAGAAGTTGTATCCATGTGGCCAAAAAATGGTCATCATGAGCATGGATGATGACGGGTTATCTAAGGAGTTTATAGGTGTTGAGCCAGTAAAAGGACATGGGGTATAACTTGGGCAGAACAATGTAATGAAGAACTATGCATCATGGATATCAAAGGTTAGAAAACGATGGTGGGAATGCATGTGTCTAAACACAGCCAATCAACCAAAAAGTCTTAGTACGCACTTACTATGTGCCTACTGCTGTGTTATACTCTGATCATTGGATGACAATGTTCATTTCAACAATGTTCTATGCAGACCATGAGGCTAAGGAGGAGTCACCACAAGAGGCAACATTTCCTAAAAAGAAAGGGAGACCAGTGGGCAGGATGCCCTTGACTGTAGGAAAGCAAGAATATGAAGCTCTGCCATCCACCTTAGCAGTAGCAATAGCACATCTTCAGATATATACAGAAAGACAAGCGAGAAGGCGAAGGAGTAAATCAAAGAGTAGACAAAGAGATCAAAAGTAATCTCTCTGTAGAATACCCAGGCATCTTTCGCAACTTGCATCAGTACTTTAATGGATAATTCCCTTTCTTATCTAGTTTCTGCAGCCCCTTGAGCTCAACTTAATCCTTGTATAAAGTGACAGCTGGAAGTAGTATTTCACTTTAAAACTTTCAGAACATTTCTTGCAGTCAAGTATTTGGTTTTGCGCCCATGTTTGTTTTTGCACCTCCTTGTGCTACACAGCAACGCCTTCTGCAAGCCAAGGCCAGACAGAGCCTAGGAGGCAAGTTCCAAATGGCTGACAGTGCCAGATTCCAGATATAAGAAGGCATCTCTCCTCTCCTGTGTCTCTTTCTTTTCCTAATGACAAGGAGAGTGATTTCTCTGCAATGTGACATTTGAAATTATGCCTAGCTTTCACTGAAGATAAGCAAGCTGCCAGCCCTGGAAGAATTGTGAGGACACAGGATTCAAGAGCACAGAAAGTATTGGGAGGCTTATTGCTCACCCTCTTGTATAGTACTAGTAGAGCCAACCCCTCACGAATCACCTTTTCTTCATTTCCAGAACCTCTGGATGTTACAGCGAGGCAAAAAAAGAAAAAAGAAAGGTTAGAAGCAAAAGACAACAGTTCAGGTTAGTTGACAGAATGAGAGAAGTGATTAGACTTCTCAGTAAAAAGAGTCAGAAAGAAAACCAAGGGCTTTTTGGATATAGGCTAAGTATATTAGATCTTCTCATAAATGTCAAAATTAAGGTGACACTAATATTTTTAAAAACATTTTGGAAGACTTTGTTAAGATTAAAATGTGAAGTTTAAATAATTAACTTTTCAAATATGTTGGCTTCTCTCCTGTTGAATTTACAAACTGTTTAATAACTCTGCCTCTAACACTTTGTACTAACTTTAAACCTAGTAAGTTACAGTGAGAATTGTTAAAAATAGAATTCTGGGAAATCAAATGCTTTAATTCGTTAGCTCCTCATTCTTACCATCTCTGAGAAATTTAATATGTCTTCTCTCTTTTGTTCTAACTACCCTCTGCAAGTATCATTTGGGTATCATCACCTTCTTAAATGTCTACAACGGTTCCCCAAATTCTTTAATTAAAAGTAAAAATCATGATCATGACTTTCTAGACCCATCAGCTGTGAATTCATTCATCAAACATTTATTGCATACCTAATGCATGTCAGACATTTGCTAGGTGTGGAAAATATAGAGATGAAAGATGGGCTTAGTGTTGAGCAACACACAGTTTTGGAGGAGAAACTGATCTATAAGTGGCCTTCTACGAATCAGTGTTATAAGTGCTATGGGACCATGGAGACAAGACCCTTAAAACTCAGTGCTGAAGAGTTTGGAAGGCTCTCTGAAAGAAGTGATGATTGGGTTGATTTTTAAGTAAAAAGTGGACATTAGCCAGGTGAAGGAAGTTTATGTCCAGGGGACAGAATGTACAAAGGTGTGGAGGTGAAGCAATTTACAAATAAAATGCTATTTCTATTAAATTACCAAGATCATTTTTCACATAACTAGAAAAAAACTATTCTAAATGCCATGTAGAACCAAAAGAGAGCCCAAATAGCCAAAGGAATCCTAAGCACAAAGAAAAAAGTTGGAGACATCACATTACCTGACTTCAAAACTATACTACAAGACTACAGTAACCAAAACAGCATGGTACTTGTGCAAAAACAAGTACAAAGACACATAGAACAATGGAACAAAATAGAGCCCAGAAGTAATGCTGCACACCTATAACCATCTGATACTTGATAAAGTCAGCAAAAACAAGCAATAGGGAAAGGCCTCCCTATTCAATAAATTGTGCTGAGATAAATGGCTAGCCATATGCAGAAGACTGAAACTGGACCCTTTCCTTACACTATATACAAAAATCAACTGACGATGGATTAGAGACTTAAGTTAAAACCTAAAACTATAAAAACCCTGGAAGATAGCCTAGAAAATACCATTCTAGACATAGGACCTGGCAAAGATTTTATGAAGAAGATGCCAAAAACAATTGCAACAAAAACAAAAATTGACAAATAGAACCTAATTAAACTAAAGAGCTTCTGCACAGCCAAAGAAACTATCAACAGAGTAAACAGACGACCTACAGAATGGGAGAAAATATTTGCAACTATGCATCTGACAAAGGTTTAAAATTTAGACTCTATAAAGGAACTTAAATTATCAAGCAAAAAACAACCCCATTAAAAAGTGAGCAAAGGATACCTTTCAAAAGAAGACATACATGTGGCTAAAGACCATATGAAAAAAAAAAAAGTTCCACATCGTTAATCATTAGGGAAATGCAAATCAAAATCTCAGTGAGATACCATCTCACACCAGTCAGAATGGCTATTTCTAAAAAGTCAAAAAATAACAGATGCTGGTGTGGTTGTGGAGAAAAGGGAACACTTACGTGCTGCTAGTGAGAATGTAAATTAGTGCAGTTATTGTGGAAAGCAGTCTGGCTATTTCTCAAAGAACTTAAAACAAAATTACCATTCAACTCAACAATCCTATTACTGAATATATACCCAAGAAAATATAAACTGTTCTACCATAAAGACACATGCTATATGTTCATCACAGCATTATCCACAATAGGAAAGATGTGTAATCAACCTAAATGCAAAGACATGGAATCAGTCATCAATGGTAAACTGAATAAAGAAAATGTGGTACTCATATACCGTGGAATACTACACAGCCATAAAAAAGAACAAGATCATGTTCTTTGCAACAACATGGGTGGAGCTGGAGGCCATTATCTTAAGTGAGCTAACACGGGAACAGAAAACCAAATACTGTATGTTCTCACTTATAAGTGGGAGCCAAACATTGAGTACCTATGGGCACAAAGAAGGAAACAACAGACACCAGGGCCTGCATGAGTGTGGAGGGAGGGAGAATCAAAAACTACCTATTTGGTACTGTGCTTATCGCCTATGTGATGAAATGATTTGAACATCAAACCCCTGTGACACACAATTTACCTATATGACAAACCTGCACATGCGTACCTGAACCTAAAATAAGAGTTAAGAAAAAAAAAAAAAACCCTAAAACAAGAGCAGCTTGGCTGGGGTGTAAGGCATGCATGGCAATAATGAGACCAGACTGGTATGTATGGGACAGCTTATTAAAAGCCCTGCAAAGAGTTTGGATTTTAACTCAAATGTAATACATTTACATGAAAGGTTTTAAGAGGACAGAAACATGACAATTTCTGTATTATAGAAAGATTTTTCCAAAAGTCCCATGCAGAATGGATTGATATAGGAAAACCAATACAGAGGGTATTATAGGAAGCTGGAAAATCAACAATGAGGACTTGAATTCTATAGGGACAGAAGTGTGGAAAGAAAGATACGGGCAGGGCCGGGCGCAATGGCTCCTGCCTGTAATCCCAACACCTTGAGAGGCCAAGGTGGGCAGATCATGAGGTCAGGAGATCGAGACCATCCTGGCTAACATGGTGAAACCCTGTCTCTAATAAAAATACAAAAAATTAGCTGGACATGGTGGTGCATGCCTGCAGTCCCAGCTACTCAGGAGGCTGAAGCAGGAGAATCGCTTGAACCCGGGAGGCAGCCTGGGCGACAGAGCGAGGCTCTATCTCAAAAAAAAAAAAAAAAAAAAAAGGAAGAAAGAAAGATATGGACATATGGGCAGATAAGATTTATAAACAGCATTGTAGTTTCTGATCACACACTGCTTTGGGGAGCTATCACTGAGGGAAAGGAGAAATCAAATAAGATTCCCAGTTAATGATTTTATTACTTTAAAGAATAATCAGGCCTGAGAACAGAGATAATCTTAATTTTGGACATGTTGCTTTTGAATGACCTTTTGCTTTATGATTCTATGTTATACATACAGCCTGTACTGGATTAGGAAGTACACACTTATTCATCAGCATGTTTGTCACACACATATTAGTTAAAAAACCGGGAGAGTAAATGAGGTTATTTGGATTTTATAGGTAAAACACAAGATCAACAATCTAGAACGTGAAACCAAACAGTGATGTCATGGAAGCCAAGGGAAAAAGGAGTCTTAAGAACAAAGTGGTCAACAGTGTTAAATGCAGCAAAGGCATCCTGGAAGATAAAGCCAGAAACCATCATTGTGTATGGCAACTGTGACCTTTCCACAATAGTTTAATTAGCGTGGTAGGGATAGAAATTGGAGTGTAGGGAGTTGAGGAGTGAATGAAAGGTATGTAGAAAAATGTGACAACAACATTTGTATCATCCAGGATAGACTAAGTTAGGCTGAAGGAACAACTCTCAGATTGTAGTGGCTGACCACAACAAAGGCCTGTTTTTCATTGTGCTACATGTCCAATTCAGGTCATCAGAACTCTGCTTATGGTAGTCACACAGAGGCCCAGGCCAGTGAAGACTCCATCTCAGCACATGCATCTGCAATTGCTGTAACAAGAAGAGAGAACTGCTGTACTTCACCTTGGCAAAAAAAAAAAAAAAAAAAACCTTCTAGGCTTTCACCTGGAAGCACGACCTGCCATTTCACTCTTATTTCACTGGTCAAGACAAGTCACATGACCACACAAGACAGAGAAGTAGAATGCTACTGTGCATCCAGAAGGAAGAGAACTGGGATATTTGTACCCAGTCCTCAGGAGTAGGTTAGAGCACTAGCTACAACAGGGATATAAGTTGGAGGAGAGATTTTTTGTTTGTCTGGTTTTTAAGATACGATAGACAATGACACTAGTAGAATACATTTCTCATCATGTTCCACAGCTTGCCCTTTGTGCTGCTGTTGTGCAATCCACCAGGTAAACATGTTTAATCCTCTATTTTGGAATATCCTTCCTCCTGTCCTGTATTGGGTACATCTTGCTCTACTTTCAAACTCTGTTTATGAATCACTTCACGCATGAAGCTGTCCCTTGACGAAGCTACTTGGCTACTTGTGTCCAATTATATTTAGATAAGTATATTTTCTCATGTTTCCGTTGTTCACTTGTATCTTTTTCATACATTTTGAAGTCCTTTTCCCTAACCTCCTAAAAGGCAAGAATGTCCCCATTTGTTTATTTTCTTTCCATGTGGTAACTGGCCGTAGGTGTGTGTTCAATCCATGATGTTGGCTAAACAATTGGTTTCTCCAAGACCAGAGAAGATCCTTCAGCATAGTTTATGGGGTGTTACTACCCCTGAGCACACAGAGTCATTTATACAATGGTTTATGAAGAAAACTGCAGATTCTGGGGTTTTTTTCCATGGCTGAAGAGGCAGGAAATTGAGCAGCAGTGGCAGCCTAACTCTTATGGAAACTCCACCCCATGAACTGGCACCATGGTAACTTTGCCTAGTCTGCTTTTTGGGACTAGCCCAAACCTGTCAAGTTCTCACTTTGAAAATTTGCAGATGCATCCACCGCATATTTATGCACTTGCTTTCATATGCAAAGAAGTGGCTACTGAGAAGAGACACCTCATCAAGAAAGCTTACAGCTGAGTTCTTTTGATGATGACAGATTTATTCAGATTCACCTTCATTTCTCCTTCTGGCCCTCCAGTACCATGGCTATGCATGTGCAGAGTACCTCTGGGTTCAGAGTTCAGCCTGGTCTGCAGGACATGTGTACTAACTGGCACCTAAGCATCAAAGCCATAACCCAGGCCTCATTAGCACCATCTGATCTTCTGAGCTAAACAATCACAGATATGCAAATTCAGGAAGACTTTGGAAATGAAACAGGTGCACATGCATTTTGGTAAGGATTTCCATTTCACTCAGAGCTAAAAATTTAGACTCAGCCATTAAATTTTGGGGCCTGGAGGAGTCACAAAAACCACCCACACACAAAATAAATAGGTCAATACATAACCCAGACAGACTAGAAGAGGCTCTTTGAAGAAAAGGGAAAATTTGTCAAGAAATGTGCTTAATGAGAGGACAAATTATGCAGCAAACACAGTGTATGATTAGGGAAAAGCTCAGCCACAGCTATTTGGATGTGGCCTGAGGACAAGTATCTATTGTGATCTATTGAAGCTACTAAATAATCTTTTTACACAGGTGACAAAATGCAATTTTTGGTGCTGCTAATTTTAATTCTTGATACAAGATAGCAGCAATACCGAAGAAGCCTTACAGCCAAATTGCAATCATAAATAACTTTCCTCTCAAGTAAGTTGGCTCCAATTGGCACTTATCAACTTACAGGTCAGCACGAATGTTTTTATAATAAACCATAAAAGGGGAAAATATAGTCTGCACTGGCAATCAGAAGTTCCGCTTTCTCGTAGCAATGCGACTGAGTCTGACTTTAATATCAGCTCCTTGACAGGTTAGGTGGGGGCAGTTTCTTACCTTTGAAATGGTGTGTAAAATGTTTTAACAATGGACAACACATACTTCAGGAGTAGGTTGGCTGGACCACTGAGTGACTTCTAACACAATCACTGGTGCCTTCTTCCCATCCCCACCTCTACTCACTAACCATGTATTTTTTTTATCCACTTCTCCCTGCTTCTATTATTCTCATTCTCTCCATTTTTTTTCTCGTTCTGTATGTTTTAGTCCTGCTATTGGCACTTAGAGCTCCAATACCCACTGCTAAGCTTTGTGGAAGGACTGAGGATGCAACTGTCTTACAGCTACAATGAAGATGCTGCTGAAATGAAAGCTTCATGAGGGCAGAATCGTGGCTTCCTTGCACATAGTAAGCATTCAGTAAATACAGACATGCAGAGTTTAACATATTTTCAGTAGCTGAAACACATCTCTCCTTAGCTGTCATATGAAAATATTTATTAACATTGTCAAGGTACCATATCCCACTTATATTCCTCAAACATCCTAACACAAGGAACAGAAATTTGCTCTGGACTATCAAGCTTTTAAATACTTCCAGCCAGTCTCTCAATCAGTGGCTCTATTTCAGTAAAATCAAGAGAATGGAAATGGAAATAGAACCAGGAAATAGTTTTGTATATCCCAAACTCATTTAGAGCCAGACTCCACAGCATTTTGAAATTCATGTTGTCACTGTTGTATTTCTAACATTTTCCACAGCAGCTAAAAATCTCATGCCATAAAAAAAGCAGACAGGGGATGACTACAATACAAAATCTGTAGGAAACTCTCAAGAATGTAAGCCTTTTATCAGAGAGATACTGGTTTACAGCTCAGCAGACTTGTTGAAAGAGGGTTGTAACAGGAGAAAGCGGGAGATGTTCAGCACTTCCGGCCTATAAAAAAAGAGATGTTTTTCAATTTTGCTCTTCCACTGCCTGATGTCCTGTTATCTTACTCCAAATTCCATTGACTGGCCACCAGCACAGACCAGTTAACAACTATTTACTAAACACTACTGGGGCTAATAAAGCCCTCCAAACCATTATTCAATCTGTTTGTTCCACGACGTAGTTTGACTTTACAGAATAAAATATTAAAATCATCTGCTATAAACTCAGACTGTTATTTTAAATTTGAGATGATTTTTGCCAAAGCCAACAAGAATTTTGAGTAAATTATCCTCAAGGCAAGAAGCATGACACATTCCAAATTATCGTGAGGACAACCATCACTCTACAACCTTGCTGTTCTTTGAAAACAGAAGCACAAACTACTTTTATCCAGTAGGGTCTTTGCAAATATGCACTACTTCAACGATTTTAATCTAAGTAGAAGGAAGTAGAAAGTAAGAAGTACTTAGGAAGTAGAAAGAACTGTAATGTAGTCTCATCCGATGTAACAGTCTCACTCCATTTACAAATAGGATGACAAAATATTTAAGCTTAATATTTCAACTTGATTTTGTGCCAATACTTTTCTGACTACTACATTTTAACACAAGTAGCCAAAGGTGCTTTTCCTACTTCCCATGTTAACCCAAGAATGCCTCTCCCTTAGGAAGAGAAGTTAATATTTTCCAAGGAAAGACAGCCCAATAAATGATGTCATGATTACTTCACCCAATGCCAACATGTCCTGTTTATCTTCAACATTAGATAAACCTCTAAAATCTAGATGTGCAATGCTCATCTCATACCTTAGCATATTTAGGAATCCCTAAATCCCAAGAACCAAAATTACAAAGCAAAAAGTAATCATTAGTACAATGATTAAGAAAAATAAATTTTATCTCCTTTCAGTCATCATAATTTGAAAAAAAAAACTTTGAAAAGTAATGAAAAACTCAAATCCACACATAAAACATCACCTGAATCATTATAATTTTCATAAATAAACATAAAATATGTCCTAAACAATATAACTAAAAAATATATTTTTAGAAAACAGATAAATTGATTATTCCTTTTTGGCATTCACTCTGACAAATAATATGGAATAGCCACTTTCTATTTTTTAAAAAGTTGTGCTCTCTGGTTTTGGCAACTTGGAAACTCCCACCTTTTTCTCTCATGTCTTTGTTTATCCTTTTTGAAGATTAAACATTTAACATTTTCATTATTCAAAACACTTCTTTGTTATCACTTAATAAATAAAGTTAAATTGGCTTGAGAATTTTCAGAAAAAAAATTAAATTGTATCTAAGTGGTATTATTTTTAATGAAAGGGAGAAAAATTTAAAACAACCTAAACCCTATTTGCTTGTTAAAAATAACCCCTTTGAATTTTTTAAATTCTAAAAAAATCATGACACCAAATTACTAATCAAAGTTTATCAACTGCCCAAATGTGGTACATGGAAACATGCTGGTCTGCCCTAGACAATCTTGTGGTTTCAAAATAATAAACAGCAGGAAATGAAAGAGACTGGAATTGCCTTTGACCACATTGAACACCAAGGAACTTTCATTCAAGTTAAGAGAAGGCACACGTGAGGTTGGTGAAAACATAGGAAGGAAATTAACAATAGTAGGTTTAATATGAGCAAGGAACACACTGAAGTATCTCATTTAATCCCCGCAACAAACTTTAAAACGTGTATTATCCCCATGAAAGCAAAGAGGCAAGCAAATCATAAAGAAATAAAATAATTTGCTCAAGATCTACTAGCAAGGGATCAGTGGGGCCTGCAGGTATGTGCACTGTGAACTGCACTATGCAGCTTCACCATTGTAGTTCTACTTTTGTGTTTCAAGATCACACTGTATATTTTAGTCCACTCTGCAGACACTGTTGGCCCTGTTAGCAGTAGTGGCATGCTGCAGAAGAGCTGAGTGAGTTTATATCCAGATCCTGAGGCTCAGATTTGCATATGTGAGCAGTAAAGCCAGTGAGAGGCAAAATCGTGGAGTTGGCAGACACGATCTTTATTGCCTCCACCCTACTTTCCCCTGAGGCACCCTGATGTCTTGCAGATGCCTGGCACCTTCAGCTGGCCCAAGCCCTGAAATACAGCAGCACTTCTAGCTCATCTCCTCCTGCAGCACCGCAGATTGCCTTGAATTATAATTACCTGTGTGACCTCCTCACCATGATTCTCTATTAGATTGTATAATCCTTAAGGACACAGAGTTTCCCATTTCTTTTTTTTTTTTTTTTTTTTTTTTGAGACCGACTTGCACTCTTGTCACCTAGGCTGGAGTGCAATAACATGATCTTGACTCATTGCAACCTCCGTCTCCTGGGTTCAAGCAATTCTTCTGCCTCAGCCTCCCAAGTAGCTGGGATTACAGGCACGCACCAACATGCCCGGCTAATTTTATATTTTTAGTAGAGACGGGGTTTCACCATGTTGGCCAGGCTGGTCTCGAACTCCTGACCTCAGGTGATCCACCCACCTCGGCCTCCCAAAGTGCTGGGATTACAGGCATGAGCCACTGCACCCGGCCCTATTTCCCTATTTTGCTTAGCTTAAAGTGGTTTCTCAGTGAATATCTGTAGAATAAATTCATGAATGTGTGACTGGAACTCCCTCCCATCCCTAATTAAAATATTCATATCCTTTATTTTCACTCTCCAGTTCTCTGATCTTTGCTCCTTAAGGTGGTGAACAACTAATACATGCTGTTAACACAACAACAAGTCATTGACTGCTTGACTCTCTCAGGTCTTATGTATCAGTATCACTGTATGTATTTGTTTTTGTTTTGAAGACTAAATACTCAATATTTGCAATATATCCACTGGCTACTTGTATCTTGGGAATTTGGACACAGGCCATTAGAGAGGGGAGTATCTCAACAAGACTGAATGTGGAGCGATAAAAGTGCCTAGGGGACAGAGCCAGTATGACAATGCCTAAAGTGGTCTGGCTAACAATAGCAAACAACAGCAGGCAGAAAGCAGAGTGCATGCTAATACCTCACACTTGACAGATGGCATCTCATTTCATCCTCACAACAACCTTTGAAGCAGGTTCCAATTTTATTGAAGGAAAAAAAGTTAGGCCCAGAAACATTGTGTATTATGCCAAGACCAGACAGGGAGTAAGGGTAGAGAAAGGATTCAGTTTGGGCCTGCCAATAACTCTTTTACTATCCCTGAGTCCCTCAGTCCCTCAAAGTTATTGTCCAAGCAGCAGCTAGAGGACTGAAGACTTAATCTGTTACAAGGAGGGTTTATCATGAAAACTAGGACTGTTAACACTCTTAACGTGACTGGAGAAAGAAATCTTGGGATAGAAAAGAAATGACTCATTTGGGGCACAGTTTCCTAGCCTTGGCTAGGAAAGGCTGATAGCCCCACCTGATATCCCACCAAAAGTGCCACTTCTCTTGCCACAGATGCCCTTGCCCATGGTGACCATAAGGCTGTTTCTGAACTTGCATCAGCCACGTAAATAAAGGCCTGGATGGTTTCTGTGGCAAAACCTAGGTAAAGATCTCATTTGATAGGAAACGAATTTCATATCCCCACAAGATATTTTGATGTTTTCTAAGAGGCATAACATAAACATTCAAAACAATCTTGTAGTTGATTACATGGATATAGTGGAAAGAGCACAAGACCAAAAGACAGGAGATGGTTGTGAGAATTACATGAGATAATGTATATAAAGCACATAGTAGAGGTTTAAATGAATTATGGCTATTATTATTATGTTGGAGACCCCATATATTAAAAGAGATTGTTATTTAAAAAGAAATTTATGAATACCGACAACCAGTCTTAAGCTAAAATGGCCTCAGTTGGTTCCTGGTAATCAAAATGAAGTTGATTCTGAGAGGAATTCCACAAACTCTCTCTTGATTATCCTGTGAGCATGATTTGTGGAGTCAGGGTGGCTCATGGCTGTGTAAGCACCACACTGAAAGTTGTCATGTATCAGTCTAATAGTCAGTTACTAGTGCTTTGCCATGAACCTGCTCAATTTTTAGAAATGTATTCTTTCTTTTATGACTACAAAGAATATATATTCTTTCTTGAGAATTTGAAAAATCTTAAAAATTATAAGAAAAAAACAAAAATCACCCCGAATTCCAGCGACAACAATGGGTTTATATCCTTCCAGCCTGTCTCATTTTTTTTTCAATTTCAAAGTGCATGTGTATATATGTATATACAAATGCAGGCACTACCACAAATTGGTTTTGTATTATACACAAACATTTTTAACATGTCATTCACACCAAATATTTTATGGCTACTCAATGTTCCTCTGAAACATGGTTGCATTGTATGAATTTATTATAATTTAACCAAATTTTACTTTTGTCATTAATATTTTATCATTTTAAATATCAGTGATTAGCATCATTGTACACATTTGTGTATATTTCTAAAATAATTTTGTTTTTTATGATAAATTTGTGAATTTTCTGGAGAAAACAGAATGTGCATATAATCATGGCTTTTGATACATTATCCTTCTATGTATCCATTTTGCTTAGGAAACTGTTCATTTAACTCAAATCCACAAACTCCAGATATTATCAAAAAGAAGGCTACCACTGTGATAAGTTCAAAATGCTAACGATTCATTACTTTGATTTATGCTTCCTTTCTGACCTGTGAGTTTGAGTATTTTAAAATATTTATCGAACATTTGTTTTTCCTTGTTAAAGGGTTGTCTGTTCGTAAACTTTCCCCATAATTCAATTGGCCTTTATCTATAATCTCAAATTATTTGAAAGAGCTCCTAACAGATTAAGAGTGTGACTCTTTCGCCAGTACATATATTGTAAATATTTTTCCCAGTTGATCACTTTTTATTTTTTTAAATGCCTTGATTTTTGACATTATAAAGACATTTTTCATTTAGCCAAACTTATCCACCTTTTCAAAAGAAAAGAAACAGCAAGACCTGTATAAAACAGGTAACCTAAAATGGTGGCAGAAATAAAACAAATGCACTTTAATTATGACAGAAAATGTAAATTGTTTAAACATTTGTATTAGAAATAATCACTTCAAGTTGACTAAAAAAATTAAATCCAACTTTATGGAAGACAGCCATCAAAATACAATCTATTTAAGGTGAGAGGATAGTTAAAAAAATAAAGCATCAGTTAAGGGCAAATAACATTTGGAATACTGGAGTAAGAAATATCAGAATTCAAGACAAAAATAATAATAGAAGCAGTAAGAAGACCAAGAAACACACCGTGTATCAATTAATGAGAAAACAATCTACAGGAAATATATAATGGTTACAAAACCATGAGTTGAACAGTCAAGATCAAAATACATAAATCAAAAACTTAGAAATTCAAGGAGAACTCAGCAGAAACTTAATGTTATTGGAATAACAGAATTTACCACTCAGTCTTTGATAATTCAAATAAGAAAACAAGAAACTAAACATACAGATCTGAATAAGCTCATTAATAAGTGTAAGTAGATAAATATAGCAAACTCTGTAGCAAAAAAAGTACATCTTTTTTTTAAGCACTCATGTACAACTTACAAAAATATTATCCTACACACAAAGAAAACAAAACATCTAAAAAATAAGTTACACTGTATACAATGTGATCACAAAGCAATAACACTAGAAATTGTTAACAAAGTATAAACAAATAGAAGAAAATGGGTTGGAGTTTTTTAAGTACAGTTATTCCTCAAAATTCACAGGATTTTGGTTTCAAGACCTCTCTCCCAATACCAAAACCTCTAAGGCTCAAGTCTCTGATATAAAAAGGTATCATATTTGCATATAACCTATGCACATTCTTCTGTTTAAGTCATGTCTAGATTATGAAAAAAAAAACCTAATACAGTGTAAATGCCATCTAAATAGTTACACTATATTGTTTAGGGAATGATGACAAGGAAAAAAGTCTGTACATTTTCAGTACAGACACCATACTTTTTAAATATTTTAGATCTATGGTTGATTGACTCCATGGATGCAGAACCCACAGATACAGAAGGCTGACTGTACACACATTTCATCAACTCATATTAAATAAAAAATTAAAACTTTGTTTACAAATTAGATCCATATTATTGCCAGAGAAAAATCCAAGACTTTTTAATTATTAACAAGGTATGTTAGGCAAAAAGATAAAATTTTAACCTGAATTTGTGCCTCAAATGGCAATTTGCACAAGCATAGAAAGGAGGTTTTTCATGGCCACAGCTCAGTAAGAACCTACGTTGTAAAAAGGTAGGCCAAGAAACCAACATAATCTTGTACTATGTTAATAGGCATTAAATGCTCAGATGAATGCCAGGCATGATCTCTAGACTACCATGTACGGCGCCTGATTCCACTCCTCTTGCAAATCTCATCTCGGGAATAGAAGACATCACATGGCTCCAGGTGGGGAGGAATTAGGAAATACTAAAAAGATTGGGCAGAGTAAAGCAATCTTACCTGTTTTCTTTTTTTCTCTCCCCCCCCCCGCCCCCCCCCCCCACTGTCAGGGTCAGGACAGCATAAGACATAGTGGGATGGGACAAGGATGATAAGCATCTTGTCCAAAAGCATAAAAAGATGACCAATGCTTTCTTCATCTCTTATTTTCATTTATCAAAGGGATGGCACTATTATGAACTAAGCATTTGGGGTTAGGAGATTATTTTTTTTTAGGAAGCATCATTGACTTTAGGCAGAGAAGACCAATAGGATGGAGCCCTGAGAGAGAATGCAAGGAGGAATTGGCTACCTGCTGAAACCTCTTGAACCTGTCTTTCATAGGTGAAATGGTGTGCTCAAGTTTTCTTCTAACTAGTTTCTCACAGTAGAAAAGTTACGAAGGGATTCAGAGTAGAAGCATAATCGAAGAAGGAAGGAAGTTCATTTGGCTAAAATGAGTTCCTTGACAGTGCAGTAGGTAGCAGGATGGCAGACAAATGTAGACAATAAGAATACCCAGGTCACTGGTCAGGCCATGTCTAAGAACTGTATTCAGGGTCGGGTACTACATTTTAAGTAGAGAATGTGATAAATCAGAAAAGCGGGACAAGGAACGATAAAGGGTCTGAAAATCACATCCTACGAGGAAAGGTTGATGTCTAGCCTGCAAGAAAGGTAAACCGAATTGGGAGCTTCATGTCTATAAGCATATAAGAGGCGTCCACATCTCTAGTCTACCAAATGGGTAAACAAGGAGGAAACAAGGTGCCAATTATGGAGTATCCATATTTGCTCCAAATGAGGAACATTATAACAATTATAAAATGAAAGAGTTGACTTATGGAGCTATCGAGAACCCTTATCTGGATGTGTCTAAGCAGAGATTGGTAAAGATTGTCTTGTTTTTTATTCTTTAAAAATCCATGTAATTTTTTTATTATACTTTAAGTTCTAGGGTACATGTGCACAACGTGCAGGTTTGTTACATATGTATACATGTGCCGTGTTGGTGTGCTGCACCTATTAACTTGTCATTTACATTAGGTATATCTCCTAATGCCTTCCCTCCCCTCTCCCCAGGGGAACAGGAAGGGGAACATCACACACCCCACAAAAGGCCCCGGTGTGTGATGTTCCCCTTCCTGTGTCCAAGTGTTCTCATTGTTCAATTCCCACCTATGAGTGAGAACATGCGGTGTTTGGTTTTTTGTCTTTGTGATAGTTTGCTGAGAATGATGGTTTCCAGCTTCATCCATGTCCCTACAAAGGACATGAACTCATCAATTTTTATGGCTGCATAGTATTCCATGGTGTATATGTGCCACATTTTCTTAATCCAGTCTATCATTGTTGGACATTTGGGTTGGTTCCAAGTCTCTGCTATTGTGTGTAGTGCCACAATAAACATACGTGTGCATGTGTCTTTATAGCAGCATGATTTATATTCCTTTGGGTATATACTCAGTAACGGGATGGCTGGGTCAAACTGTATGTCTAGTTCTAGATCCCTGAGGAATCTCAACACTGTCTTCCACAATGGTTGAACTAGTTTACAGTCTCACCAACAGTGTAAAAGTATTCCTATTTCTCCACATCCTCTCCAGCACCTGTTGTTTCCTGAGTTTTTAATGATAGCCATTCTAACTTGTGTGAGATGATATCTCATTGTGGTTTTGATTTGCATTTCTCTGATGGCCAGTGATGATGAGCATTTTTTCATGTGTCTGTTGGCTGCATAAATGTCTTCTTTTGAGAAATGTCTGTTCATATCCTTTGCCCACTTTTTGATGGGGTTGTTTTTTTCTTGTAAATTTGTTTGAGTTCTTTGTAGATTCTGGATATTAGCCCTTTGTCAGATGAGTAGATTGTAAAAATTTTCTCCCATTCTGTAGGTTGCCTATTCACTCTGATGGTAGTTTATTTTACTGTGTCAAAGCTCTTTAGTTTAATTAGATCCCATTTCTCAATTTTGGCTTTTGTTGCCATTGCTTTTGTTGTTTTAGACATGAAGTCCTTGCCCATGCCTATGTCCTGAATGGTATTGCCTAGGTTTTCTTCTAGGGTTTTTATGGTTTTATAGATTAAACATAATTGAAACTTTATATTAAAGAGTGAATTGGTGTCATTCTAATATAAACATGTTTATCTCATGTACATTGAAATGTTAGATAATTCATTCATTAACAATAAATTGAGTGAGTCAAAACTTCAAAAAAATCCATGTAATTTCTCCTCTCTTTCATTTATTCATTCCTTTTACTGGATACCTACTTGGATCTAGTCTATACTAGGTGCTGAGGAGACCAAGAAGAATAAAACACAATCTGACAAGGTACTCTCATCCTCTGAAGAAGATTGGCACAATATAAAAAGGGTGATAGGAAGGGGAACCTACCCAAACTGACAAGGCTTGACTTCAGAAGTAATTCTAGGAGGATGGGTGTAGAAAAAATGCACCAGGCTTCAGAATCAGAATCAGTCCACCTACCCTCCCTCCGTAATGTTGCAATGGCACAGGCAGTCCCTGAGGAGCTAAATCCCTGCTACAGGGAGAGTCCCCAGGTCCAGGAGAATATTTTTGAAAGTTTTCAGGCCTGGAATCTTAATCAAGGTCTTCTCTTGAGTCCTGGTAGTATCATCATATAAATAACCAACTTAGGGAATTAAATGCTAATAGCCTTATAAGAAGTTGAAACTGAAAGATACTGCTGTAAATGTAATCTACATTTACTATACTAGATACTACACTAGATACTCATACAGTGTATACTCATGTAAGTGGGCTGACTACCATCCAATAACAGCATTGGCATGGGTGCAAATGGGAAAAACAAAGGCCAAATTGATGTTTTACTTTGGAGCAGGATAAGGGAAGTACTCTGACAGACTGTGCCAGCATAAGCCTCATAAAAACAACTGGGAATGTAGAAAAGAAAAGGAAAAAAGTGAACAGAGTGATAAAGAAAGATAATGTTAAGTACATATAACCAGCATCTACTTTGATTCAGTATACTACACTACAGGTTTTTCTCCATAACATTTTCTTGTCAAATATTATTCTCAGGGCAAGATAGTAAGATCAACAATGTGGGTAGTCAGAGTTAAGCCTCATACAGTGAGGACACTCCAATCCTCTGAGTTCTCACTCTCCCTCTTCTATCTCTACTCCCTCTGTCTATCTCTCTCTGTCTCCCTGCCTCTCCTCAGTAGGTAAGTAGATAGATAGATAGATAGATAGATAGATAGATAGATAGATAGATAGATAGATAGACAGACAGACAGACAGACAGACAGAAAGATAGATAGATAGATATTGTTCAGTTAGAGTTTGTGGCCTCAAACCTTTATATCACCCTTTGGTCACTATCAAAATGGAAGTTCCTTGGAAAAAATAATACTATTCTATCAGACGTCGATACTCTCTTGGGCTGGGGGTGCTAACAGGGTACCGCCGCACTTCACAGCTTGACTTGAAGGGTGCTGACAAAATACGATGTGAATCTATGTGAACTATTGAGCAGGGTCCTGGCCATATAGCAGGTTCTCAATGAAGGCCAGTTTCCTCCTTCCATAACTCTCCCTTTTGCTTCTCTTCTCAGTAGGCTTAAAGAATCACATTGCTAGAGCCATAGTAATTCTCCAAGGAAGCGGCCCAGGCTTGGGGTGATGACAAGCACAAACTCCTTATATGATGCTGTTCTTTGCCATAACACATCCATTGTGCCAACACCCTTCTTCTTGTCACATGGTAGGTCTTCAAAAAATGGGAATGCCCCCCTCTTCTCCTTCCTTCAGAAGGAAATGACATTAGTTTCTCTTCCACTTAACTTCATTAAATCCAACTGAACATACACTTAGTGTCTTCTAAATACTACTTGTTATTTAGTCCTGTGATGAGCTCAGCTACCTGAGGTTGCAAAATGCTTAGCTGTGGAGTTGTTGGACAACTAATAATTCTGAGAGACGCAAGCCAGGCTAAGTGGGGTTGGCAGAGGGTAGTGGGAGGGTCCTCATAGATTGGTCTTGCTGCACTCCTCACTGTGACCTCACTCTGTCCAGGAAGGGCACTGTGAGCTCTCCCTCACTTATAGGCATTGTAGGGTCCTGCACATGCTCAGAATATTCATTTGATTTATTACAATTCTAGATATGAATGAAACACAATATTACTGCCTTTGTAGCCTAGATTAACCCAGTTTGCTGAGGCCATGACTAAGTTTATCTGATATCAAGTATTTGGCAATGAGGACATTAAAAATTTAAGTACATCTTTTCCTGTAAGTACAGGGTGTGGCTAAAGCAATAATCCTGCTTTATTTTCAAGTAACTTAAACATGACTAGCATTTTGACAAATTAGCCTATCATTACAAAATTACCAGCTCAAGAAAAATTATTACAATTCAGGAACCCCTTCCACTGCTATAAACTACTCTCCCAGATATATTTGATTTGTGCATCACCACATCTCTCATTTTGTAATGATTTAAAACAATGATGGTGTGATTACAAGGGAGAGAAGCAAGACATATTTCATGATAGCCCAAGATTTTCAAAAACATAAAGATGGCGTACGCTAATTCAACCTTTGGAGAAGTTAAGAGGTGATAGGTACACAAGCAGATGGACTTGGTCCACAAGCAAGATCACAAGCTTCTCTCATGCCATTCAAGGTTTCCAGCCATTTATCCTTACAGAGCATTTTTCCAGGAAGGCAGTACAATACAGATGCTGTATCCACAGAGCAACGTATCTGTCCTTGCGAGGGGAACATCATCTTAGTAATTCAAAGACTAACTCTAAATACCTAACATTTACTAAGTCTGTGCCATGTGTGTGTTAATATACTGAGTGATTTACATGAATTATCACACGAGATAGATAATATTATAATGTCCAATTAACAGATGAAGAAATTCAGGTTTAGAAAGTTACTGAAGCAATATTACCTGTAAAAGACAGAGCAGGATTTTGACCCTGGCTTCACTGAACCTAGAGCCACACTCTTATTTGCTGTGCTGGGCTTCCATGAACAGAAGAAACTCTTTCAAGTTGGAAACAGCCAGGGTCGCTATGATCCCCTGAACAACCAATTTCTCTTCTTGTGCTCTAGGCTGAATTGTTTGAATCAAGCAGAATGCAATATGCTCACACATACACACACATATTTTTCACATAGAAAGTCTTCATGAATATACACAGAAAGTAAAGATATTTACTAACAGTAACATCTTTGAAAAAAAATTCTACAACACCACTAGGACTTGACTTAAATGTGAATTATAAGGTAACTGTGATTTCTCATAATTTTAAAAATTCTGGTAATATGTTCTTCCTTCTCAGAAAATATCCCATACTGATGATGGAAAACATATTGTATGAGGTTCATTCTTTGCACATTGCTCTTTTTGTAGTACCCCTCACTTAAAATGCAAATATTACTGGAAGTGTAACTTAATAAGTCATGAGCAACTTTATGTAAGTAGTTTTATTATAACCCTCAGTTCCCATGAGCCAAGAGGGCATTTGGGGTGCTTAAACACACAATGGACCTCAGCTAAAAAACAAACCAGAACAAAAAGTCTGGTAGTCATCTAGGGCTTGTCTCAAAACTAGTGAGCAGGTTCACAGAATGACCAACACGTAAGAGAAGATGGTATGTCTTCTATTGTAGGGGAGAGCTAGAGATCTCTGTTTTATAACATAGCAGTAGCTTTCCTAATAACATTTTAATATCTAAGTTATGTCCAAATGTTATTTGGGCCTCTGGGCATTTTTGAAAACAACATTCTCAGATTCTATGCATAATGATTACCTCGCTTATAATAAAATACCGCAGGATATTTTCTAAAATTTCCTATTGAATAAAAAGGTGGACCTGGACTGCTGTTCCTGGGAAGATGGAGTAGATACACTTTTCCCTCTTCCTTTCACTAAGTACAACTAAAAACCATGGGTAGTCAATAGAAAACAAACATAATAAGACTCTGAAACTCTGAAGAGTGGAAAGAGGAGGAAGACTGGCTATGGAAATGAAGACCCAAAAAATAGCACAGTGGTGAGATCACTGGATTTTCTTTTTGTTTCACATATATCCCAGACTAGAAGCTGAAAATATCAACCACCATGAAATGCCAATCAATGGGTGCAGGAGGAAAAAAAAAAAAGTTTGCTCTCTCTAGCCAGAGGACCAAAAGAGTTAGCTTAGAAAGAAAGAAAACTTTGTTACACAATGTCTGTTCTACTCCAGCCACTCATCAGAGAAAAAAAATTGTAGCACCACTCTACCTGTGCCAGAGAGGCCAAGTGAGAGCCTAGACTTCCACACTCCTGATGCCATACCAAGGCACCCGAATATCTCCACCAGGGTGGAGTCAGAGAGGGTTAAATATGAAGCTGGGCTTTCATCCCCCCAGCAGGTAATGAGCTCCCAAGCCCACACAGTCCATGGAGACCAAGTGTGAAGCCTGGGTTGCCACTCCCACCTAGTAGTAATGAATTGGTCCTTTCTCCATTGGGATGGTGTCAGAGGAGGCATAAGAGGGGAGTCAGTCCTTTCACCATTGTCCAGTGCTAACAAGGCCACCAACACCATGGGGATTGGCAACTTCCATCTCCCTCCGGCAATAATGAGGACCCCAGTGTCAATAGAGGAGGAAAGGAAAGCCTGAACTTCTACCCCTACCTGACGATAATGAAGCATGATCTCTCTGTTGGAGCAGTGTCTGATAAAAAAGAAAAAGAAAAAACAGCTAAAACAGAAGATTTATGCTGTAAGATTGAGAGTCTTATAACTGAATTCTGAAAATGTCCAGACTTCAATAAAAAAATCACTCACTCTACAAATAACCAAGAAGTTCTCAAATTAAAAAAGACAATCAGTAGACTCCACCACCAAGAAGACAGAGATGTTAGAATTTCCTGACAAAGATTTTAAAGTGGCTTTTATGAAAATACTCCAATAATCAATTACAAATGTGTTTCAAATAAATAATAAATTAGAAAGCCTAGGCAAAGAAATAGAAGAGATAAAGAAAAATCAAATGTAAAAGAAATAAAAAGAAATAACTGAAATAAAAAGTTAAGTAGATGGACTTAAAAATCAGAATGGAGAGGACAGAGAAAATAAACAGAGAACCAGTGGATAGGAAGATAAAGCAATAGAAATTACCCACTATGAAATATAAAAAAAAAAAAACTACACTGATAAAATAAACAGTCTCAGGAGCTTGTGGAACTACAACATAATATCTACATTTGTGTCACTGGAATTATGGAGGGAGAGGAGAAAGAAAGTGGTGCTGAAAAGAACTTGAAATAATAATGGCTGAAAAGTTCTCAATTCGACAAGAGGCATAAACCTACAAATTCACAAAGCTTAGCAAGCCATAAACGGAATAAGGCCAAAAAATGTACTCTAATACACGCAATAATTAAGCTTTTGAAAACCAAAGATAAAGAAAAAATATTGAAACAGTCTGAGAAAAACAACACTTTATCTATGGAGAAAATAATTAAAATGACAATGAATTTTTCATCAGAAACCACAGAGGCCAGCAAAGGTGGCACAACATATAAAAAGTGCTGAAAGAAAATCATCATCAATCTAGCATCCCATAACCAGCAAATATACCTTTCAGGCATGAAGGGGAACTCAAGACATCTTCAGATTAAAAAAACCTGAAAGTTTGTTATCATCAGATCTACCATAAAATTACAGTTAAATGTTTGCCTAAACAGAAAGGAAACACTAAAAGAAAGAACCTTGGAGCATAAATGAATGTAGAGAAAATATTAATAGTTAAGACAATTATATTATAAATGGGGGAGGATAAAGGGATTTAAAAGGAGGTAAGATTTCTATACTTCACCTGAACTGGTAAAATGACAGTATCAGTAGATTGTAATGTTATGAATATATATATAAAATATATATATAATATATATAATGAAATAGCTAGAGTTAAAAGTTTTTTAAGTTATAACAAGAGATACATTCAAAAACACTATAAACAAATAAAAATAAAATTATAAAGAGTGCTCAAGTAACCCACAGAAAGGTAGGAAAAAGAAAACATAAATGAAAAACAGAACAAACGAAAAATAAAACCAAAATGACACAGTTAAGTTATAACATATCAATAATTATTTTAAATATAAATGTACTAGTTAAAGGATAAAAGAAACTGAACTTATAATTTAAAAATTTCCCCCCAAAATCTCTAGGCCCAGGTGTTTTTACTGGAGAATTCTACCAAACTTATGTACAAGAATTAAAACCAATTTTACACAGCCTCTTCTAGAAAATAGAAAATAAAGGAACACTTCCCAGTTCATGTTATGAGGTTAGTGTTATCTTGATACCAAAAACCATACAAAGACAATACGCAATTAAAAAAAAGAGCAATATTGCTTATGAATATATGTGCAAAAATACTTTACAAAATATTAGCAAAAAAAAATCAGTAACATATAAAAAGAATTACATACTTTGACCAGGTGTTTTTACTGGAGAATTCTACCAAACTTATGTACAAGAATTAAAACCAATTTTATACAACCTCTTCTAGAAAATAGAAAATAAAGGAACACTTCCCAGTTCATGTTATGAGGTTAGTGTTATCTTGATACCAAAAACCATACAAAGACAATACGCAATTAAAAAAAGAGCAATATTGCTTATGAATATATGTGCAAAAATACTTTACAAAATATTAGCAAAACAAATCAGTAACATATAAAAAGAATTACATACTTTGACCAAGTGGCATTTATTCCAGGGATGAAAGTCTAGCTCAATATTTAAAAATCAATCACTGTAATCCATCATAAGAGGCTAAGAAAAAAACATTGCATAATTGTACCAACTTGACAAAATTCCATACCCATGTATAATAAAAAGTCTCAGAAAAATTAGAATAGAGGGGAAGTTTCATCAGCTTAAGAGCATCTACAAAAAATCAATAGCTAATACTATACTTAATAGTAAAAGACTGAATGCTTTCCCCCTACTATCAAGAAAAGGATGTATACTCTCACTACGCTTATTTCAACATAACACTGGAAATTCCAGTCAATGCAATAAGATAAGAAAAAGAAATAAAAGTCATACATGTGAAGAAGGAAGAAATAACACTGTCTTTATTTGAACATAACATCTTGATCTATATTGAAAATCTTAAGGAATTCACAAAAAGACTACAAGAACTAATAAGTGAGTCCAGTAAGGTCACAGGACACAAGGTAAACATATAAAAATCAATTGTATGTCCATATACTGGCAAAGGACATATAGACACCTAAATTAAAAGCACAATACCATTTACAATTGCTCAAAAAAAAGAAATAGGTATAAATCTAACAATACATGTACAGTATTGATATGCTGAAAACTAAACAACAATAATAAAAGAAATTAAAGAAGATTTCAATAAATGGAGAAATATACCATGCTCATAGATCAGAAAACTGAACATAGTCAAGACGGCAATTCTCTCCAAAACTGATAGATGGTTAATATCATTCCTTTCAAAATTCCAGTAATATTTTTATAGATATGGACAAAAGAATTCTAGAATTTATGTGGAAAGGCATTGGCACTAGCACAGCTAAAATAACTTTGAAAAATAAGACAAAGTGGGAGGAACCAGTCTACATGATTTCAAGACTTACAGCCACAGTAGTCAATCCTATTGTATTTGTGTAGGGCTAGACATACAGATCATTAAAACAGAACCTAGAAATAGACCTATACAAATATTTCTAGCTTATATTTAATGAAGTTACAAAAACACTTCAAAAGAGGACAGGTAGCCTTATTGATAAATGGTATCAGGCAATTGGGCATCCATAGACAACAAGAAGACAAGGAGTCAGGGAAGTGGAGAAGGAGGAGGTGGAAGGAGAAGAAGGAAGAGGAGGAGATCAACTTAGACTTAAGTCTGATACCTTATATAAAAATTAAATAAAATTGAATCACAGTCTTCACTATAAAGCATAAAACTATAAAATGTTTAGAAAAAAAATTAGGAGAAAATTTTCAGGATCTAGTTCTGAGCAAATAATTCTTAGACTTGAAACCAAAAGCACATAAAAGGAAATTGGTAAATTGAACTTCATCAAAATTACACATTTTTGCTTCACGTAACACTGTTAAGAGACTGAAAAGACATGCTACAGACTGGGAAAAAATAATTGCACATCATATATCTGACAAGGAACTAGTACGTTAACTTAAAAAAAACTCTGAAAACCCAGCAACAAAAAATATCATTATAAAATGGGCAAAAGACACGAAAAGACATTTTATTGAGGAGGATATGTAGATGGCAGATAAGCACATGAAAAAATGTTCAATATCAATAACCAGTAGAGAAATACAAATAAAAACCACAATGAGCTATCACTGCACACCTATCAGAATGGCTTACATGAAAAAATAGTGACAACACCAAATGTTGGCAAGTATACAGAGAAACTGGACAGATCAACTGTTGGGGATTTAAACTGCTATGGCTGCTCTACAAAACATTCTGGCAGTTTCTTTAAAAATTAAACATGTAATTACCATGTGGCCTAGAGATTGTACTCCTGGGCACATTTTTTACGCCAGAGAAACAGAGTTATGTTCACACATAGTGGCTTTATTCATAATAGCCTAAACCTGGAAAAAACCCAAATACCCGTCAACAGGTGAATGATGAAACAAATTTCAGTGCATCTATACCGTAGAATACTACTCAGCACTAAAAAACAAACAAGTATATTTTCCATGCAGAAAAATATGGATGAATCTCCAGTGAATTAACGCTGAGTGAAAAAATCCAGTCAGAAAGTTACATATTGCATGATTCCATTTTTGCAACATGCTTGAAATGACAAAATTATAGAAATGAAGAACAGATTAGTCTTTGCCAGGGGTTAAGGAGAAGAGGCGGCCAGGTAGGAAATGGCTGTGGCTATAACTGGCAACATAAGAGATCCTCGTAGTGATGGAAATGTTATATTTCTTGATTCTATCAATGTCAATAGCTTGGTTGTAAAATGTGCTCTAGTGCTGCAAAATATTAACATCGTGGGACACTGGGAAATGAATACATGGGATATTTCTGAACTCTTTATTACTTCTTCTTCCTTTTTTTTTGTTTTTTTGTTTTTTTGTTTGTTTGTTTGTTTGATTTTTTCAGTAGAGATGGTGGAGGTGGAGGGTTCCAGGGTGATCTTGAACTCCTGGCTTCAAGGGATCCTCCCACCTCAGCCTCCCAAAGTGCTGAGCCACCGCGCCTGGCCTATTTCTTACCATTGCATGTGTATTTACAATTTTCTCAAAAGAAAAAGTTGAATTAAAAGATAATACTCAGAAGCCATCCAAAAGAAAATAAATACAGTTTATTAACAATATATACATATTAAGTTGTATCTATATGCTATTTGACATCCTCTACCAGATGTTTGGAAACTGAGAAATTTGATCATGGAGATTAAATAATTTATATTATTTTTCTTTTTACAAAAGACCTGGAACAGGGATGGCAAATAGATTAAATTTGATACATTATTTGATGGGAAAGGGTGCTATAAGGGAAGAGGAATGTCTGTTATGAGCCCTGTATTGGGGGATGTTGTGGCCTGTGTACCACATAATTGCCATTCCTGCCTTGGAGTTTTAACCTAAAGCCTTGTCAGTAGGATCTCTGATAGCTTGGGAATTCCTGAGACTAGGACTTTCCAAAATAGCACCCATTTTAGTTTCACTCAAATGCTAGCATTTAAAAGCTGCTAAATCCCCTGGGTTGTCACTCTGGATGTGCCATGCGAAATGGCTGGGCTACAAAGTTGGCTGTTTAGCTGATGTTCCACAATTATCATTTGCTGCCCCACAAACACATTATGCAGTTCATTGCTCAGGAAAATTTTCTCTTTGTTTGAGTTACAGGGATTAAACATATTACAGCTTAATCCCTTTGATGCATCCAGGCCATTTTAAAATTGAATGTTTTTCTATTAACTCTCCTACTGGGAACCAATTCACTGACACTGTAGCAACAGAGCCAGGCAATCCTGATTAATTACAGAATTTTTGCCCTTCTGCTCTGTGAGTCTCTCTGAAATATCTAATAACAAAAGCACTTAAATAAATCTATGGGGTTAATCAATGTTTCATGTAATTTGTAATAAGAAACTTCAAAGCCTTTCAAATAAATAGTGAGAGAGAGATGAGAACTAGCAGATTAAAGAAACAAGTGTTTAAGAATTCGTATGTATTAAAGGCTCAAGCCATGTCAATTCTCAAACTAACCAAAAAACTAATTCATGTTAGAAAATCAGCACACACTTTGTTTGTTACAATTCTTGAAATGGAGAACATGAGTTTATAAATTAAATTATACATTCAATTCAGAGGCTGTAATGCTGCTATCAAATTTATGGCCTCCAATTTACAGAGATCAAGACATAATAAACAATCAGGGAGGGAGGCTCTCTGGTCATCAGATCTGCTTTAAGTAGATGGGTTCGACGGAACATTCTCCTTATGGTAACCACAGGGATGAATGAGGGCTTCTACTTTTGTTACTGGTGACTGTGAAGAAAGGTATATCAGAAACACCTGTCTGATGTAGAAAAATGAATATTATACTTCACTTTTTGTGCTACAGAAAATGGAAGAGATCAGTGCAGGCGAAGATTTAAGCATCTCAATTGTAGATTAGCACGTATTGAGAAATTAATCTACCCACTGAATAATACAAGAAAAAATTGTGACCCTGGAAGAATTAGCATCACAGGAAGATCACAGAATGAAATACATTTTGATTCTGAAAAAAAAAAACTTGTGCAAACTTAAAATTCACAACCTACTTCAAGATATTTCTCATCGGCAACCTTATAACTATGTAGCATAAAATTTATTTTATACATCAACAAGGATCAGTTTCACTCATGATTATTTTTCATTAACTGATTTTCTTACACTCTAATATTGTATTTATTTCCTGAGGCCTATTATGTAGACTTATTCCAAAGAAGAACAGCAGTGCTGAGGAGTTGTTCATAGTTGTTTAAGGACAAAGCACTGTGCTAAATATTGTGGAATTATTATATGGTGCCCCACACACAGAATCCTTGGAAATTAATTTAGACAGGCAAGAATTGGTTTGATTTTCATGTGTGCAATGAGACAAGCCTTTTTGAAATTTGAAAGATAAAATTCCTTTCAAGGATGCCACTTGTCAGCCTAATAAGAAAATCACCTGTACTTTTTCCTGAGTATTAAACTTTTTAATCAAGGCCGTGTGAGCATTGAAGTATTATAAAGCTCATTTGTTTTACTTAGGAAAGTCTATTCATCTGGGATATCACACACTATTCACAGTTTTTCCATTTTTATTTTCTAATTAATATTTTCTTCCTCTTTCTATATTTGCCGTTTACATTTTTGTAATTTGACACTAATCATTGCACCAGTATTGTGGGCTCGTATGTCTGCATACGGCATCATGCTGGAGGCTGGAAGAGATACACAGTTGTGAGTCCAAGTTTTGGCCTTCGAGGTGGCATGCGTTCCAGTGAAAGAAAAAGACCCACACACCAGACACAAAAGGGATCATGACCGCGGCCTTGCTGCTCAAAAGGTGTTTCTCAGACCAGCATGCTCCCTTGGAGTTTGTGAGAAATGCAGTCTAAGTCCTATTGAATCAGAAGATGCATGTTAACAAAATCCCCACACAGTTCATATTCCCAGTACAATATGAGGATTGGGCAACGGGCTTGGTGTGGAAGGGGAACTGAGTATGGAAATAAGAAGGCTAAAAATTCCACACAGTACCGCTGGCAGAACAATTTGGAGGACATGGTTCACAGTCATTTCCTAGGTATAGTTATATTTGGATTTTGAACCTTACCTGGTCTGAGGACAGTTGAGCAAAGGTACATGGATGGGGATCCATCTAAAATAAATAATTTAAAGGCTTGAAGAAATCTCTCAAATTAAAGGATGCTCATTTCTGTTTGTATTCTTGTACATCAGATTTCTGTAATACAGAATTCTCCTGACATCACTAACTCGTAAGTAAAAATAAGATCAGATTTGCTTTGATATTCAAGTTATATAGATTTCTAGATCCCATATGATCAGAGTAGCAATAAATGCAGTTATCCACCAATCCAACCTCCAACACCTTACTTCTTTAAAATTTTTTATTGTGGTAAAATATAGATTTTACCTATATTCAATGGCATTAAGTACCTTCATATTGTTTCCAATCATCACCACTGCCTATTTCAAGAACTTCATCATCACAAACAGAATCTCTCTTACCCATTAAACAATAATTCCCTATTCCGTTCTGCCCCTAGTTCCAGGTAACCACCACTCTACTTTCTGTCTTTATGAATTTGACTACTCTAGGTACCTTACATAAGTGGAATAATACAGTATTTGTTCTTTTGTGATAGTTCACACGGCATAATGTCCTTTTGGTTTGTTCATGCTATAGCATGTATCAGAATTTTATTCCTTTTTAAGGCCAGATAATATTCCATTGTATGTACATATGACATTTTTTAAACGTTTATTTTAGGTTCAGGGTACATGTGAAGGTTTGTTATAGGTAAACTCGTGTCACAGGGGTTTGTTGTACAAATTATTTCATCAACCAGGTATTAAGCCCAGAACCACATAGTTATCTTTTCTGCTCCTCTCCTTCTTCCCACCCTCCACCCTAAAGTAAACCCCAGTGTTTGCTGTTCCCTTCTTTGTGTTCATAAGTTCTCATCATTTACATACCACATTTTTATCCATTAATCTGCTGATGGACATTTGGGTTGTCTGTAGCTTTTGGCTGTTATGAATAGTGCTGCATAAAACCTTACCTTTTCATGTTACTGAATGTAAAGCTATTGAGAGCTACCTCTGCATCGTTCTGAAGCTGAGCAATCTTGGCAGCTTTCACAGAAGCTGTCATCATGTGCATGATGGAACTATTGGGGGCTGTATGCCCTATTTCACTTCATTTTTGCTGAAGTGCAGATTGACTGCCAAAACCAAGACACTCTAATCCAAGTTCTACTCACTAGTGTGTTGAAACCTTACTAAGACACAGAATTCCTGTGGGAAGCAGGACATACCCTCCCCCAGCAGTAAGCTTACACTCAAAATTAGCCTGGCTGCCAAGTGTACAGTGCTGAGTGTTAGCCATTGCCGGTCACTCAGAAGCAGCCACTTCCTCCAAAGCATGTGGTGGCACCCTAGAAGTGGGTTAGAGGAGATGCCAGTACCACTCTGAACATCCCAGAGCCAGTCGCCACTCTCACAACCCACATCCTGGGTGCAATCTACAAAGCTAGTATGGATCCATTTCCCTCCAGCTTTCCTGGACTATTGCTTGGTGACTAATTTCAGAGCAGCTCTTTAGTCTTTTCTTGCCATCTCACCTTAATAGAGGTGACTGCCAGTCCTTTGGATGTGTTTTTAAAACTGAAACACAAAGTGGAAGAACTGGGACCTGAAGAGTTTCACCGCACAAGCTCCTGTGTAGCAAGTACTTTTCCAGAATTTGTATCTTGTAATCTCCAATCTCTTTAGGGCACTGAGTTTCACAGAGGGGTATGGGAACTCTATCCATCTATAGAGCTGGATCCAGGCCTGGCTCAGTTTAGTCCCATTATATGCTCTCCCTGAACTGGAGTATAAGCTTTGCATGCAATACATCCAGGTGGTTCTTCTCAGACTAAAGGAATCTACCCAAAGGAGAATGATCAGCTAGCTCATCTTTGAGGCACCAGAAAGTACAGCTTATTTTAAAAGACTTTCCAGCCTATAAGAGGATTTAAATTTGATTTATTCTGAGTATTCTGTTACACATATGTGCACTTATGTTTCTGAGTACTCTGTTGTACATCTGTGCACTTACGGCCCTGATGGGACAAGACCAGTACAACTCTAATTAAATCAAAGAGTAGCCTCTGAAGGAAAAACTCACCCTGCGGGAAAGGAGAATCAGGCAAATAAACTTGACCCAGCTAAACTTCAGGTATCTGAGGATCACTCACTTCTTAGCGCCACATGGTGTCTATCTCTTAGGTCTGACATCACACACAAACAGCTAGGTGCTAGGGAGCAGAGGTGTTTTGAGAAAACCTAGAAGGGCTCCCTTCACTCTGTAAAGCAGTGGAGCTTAGAAAATGCTCTGGTGATGCCTATGTGCCAGCCAGTGACACAAAAGTGGCTGTTGGAGGTGGTGATTACTCCATATCTGTGAGGAAGATAGCACAGCTTTGGTACCTGGATGACTTAAGCACATTCAGGTCCAAACACACAGGCTGCAGTATCCAGAGGAAATGTGGGGGCAGAAGTAATGTGTCTGGCAGGGAAGTGGCACTGGTGTATCTTGGAGTGGTTTCAGCATCTGCATAGGTATGGATGTCCCAAAGAGATGCTGATGTCAACTGACAGAGGCCTTACATTTAGAAAAGGAAGCTTATGGGGCTCGCTTCGGCTGCATATATACTAGAAAAGGAAGCTTATGGAGGGACCAGAAGGAGGCCATTTCATCCAGCTTTGTTTGACATGACCTTTGCTTAAGGGCACTGGGGCAGGAAGGTAGAAAGTGACATATACTATAGTGTGTCATATAGGATCTATGTCTAAGCACTTGTGAGACGCTCTGGGGGACTCCTAGGAAAACCTAAAGGGAGACCCTCAATGGGAGTGAGGTTAATTTCTAACTCACACTATCCAAAGGCTCCCATTACTTTTACCATGGATTTCCTTGGACTCAGAACACACACGATCCCTTAAAATAATACACATAAGAAAGCTGAACCTGGATCCCTTCCTTACCCCTTACACAAAAATCAACTCAAGATGGATTAAAGACTTAAATGTAAGACCTAATACCATAAAAACCCTAGAAGAAAATCTAGGCAATACCATTCAGGACATAGGCATGGGCAAAGACTTCATGACTAAAACACCAAAAGCAATGGCAAGAAAAGCCAAAATTGACAAATGGGATACAATTAAACTAAAGAGCTTCTGCACAGCAAAATAAACTATCATCAGAGTGAACAGGCAACCTACAGATTGGGAGAAAAATTTTGCAATTTATCCATCTGACAAAGGGCTAATATCCAGAATCCACAAAGAACTTAAACAAATTTACGAGAAAAAAACAACCCCAACAAAAACTGGGCAAAGGATATGAACAGACACTTCTCAAAAGAAGACATTTATGCAGCCAACAAACATATGAAAAAAAGCTCATCATCACTGTCATTAGAGAAATGCAAATCAAAACCACAATGAGGTACCATCTCATGCCAGTTAGAATGGCAATCATTAAAAAGTCAGGAAACAACAGATGCTGGAGAGGACATGGAGAAATAGGAACGCTTTTACACTGTTGATGGGAGTGTAAATTAGTTCAATCATTGTGGAAGATAGTGTGGTGATTCTTCAAGGATCTAGAACTAGAAATACCATTTAACCCAGCAACCCCATTACTGCATATATACCCAAAGGATTAAAAATCATTCTACTATAAAAACACATGCACACATATGTTTATTGCAGCACTGTTCACGATAGCAAAGTCTTGGAACCAACCCAAATGCCTATCAATGATAGACTGGATAAAGAAAATGTGGCACATATACATCATGGAATACTACGCAGCCATAAAAAATGATGAGTTCATGTCCTTTGCAGGGACTTGGAAGAAACTGGAAACCAGCATTCTTAGCAAAGTAACATGAGAAGAGAAAACCAAACACAGCGTGTTCTCACTCATAAGTGGGAGCTGAACAATGAGAACACATGGACACAGGGAGGGGAACATCACACACTGGGGCCTGTCAGGGGATGGGGGGCTGGGGGAGGGATAGCATTAGGAGAAATACCTAATGCAAATGATGAGTTGATGGGTGCAGCAAACCAACAAGGCACATGTATACTTAGGTAACAAACCTGCACGTTGCACATATGTACCCCAGAGCTTAAAGTATAATTTAAAAATAATAATAATAAAAATACACATATATGCAAATTTAAGAATGCTTCTTTAGGATGAGCAAATGATTAGGTTTTCACTTCTTACCTCATTTCCTAAATAGGACTTGTTTTTAACTATGCTGTTTGTTATGTTTTTAAGAGTGAGGAACATTGAACAATTCACTGCTTTGAAATCTTTACTATATCTCCCCATGATGTATAGTAGTAGGTCACAACTTCAAGGACAATGAGGTGGATGGACAGGTAACTATGTGTGAATGTGTGATATGATGGTTACAAGACCATAGAGAGTGGCTGGAGAGAGCTCTGGCCCTGTCTAAAGGCATGCTGCTTCATTGAAAACAAAACAAAAACCAAAAACCCTTCACCACACAAAACATGTCCATGGGCCACATTAAGCCAAGAGGCTACCTGGATTGTCATTATATCATTGTTGTAACTCTCACCACATAGATAGTTTACCTCTAGCTCAGGCTGAGATCAACCCTGTCTTTCATGGTTGACATGGATGAAAACGAACGGAAGCATATCATAGTATCACTCCAATTATCCTTGGAGCTGGCCAAAAGAAGGGACCCTACTGCTTCATCTGTGTATTCTGTTTACCAGTTCAGTTTGCAAATAATCAGCATTGTGATCTCATGGGGAAACTATGTCAGATAAAAGAGAATGATAATACCAAACAACTATTGGGAGCTCATTTCTTGCCAGGCCCTGTACTAAGAATTTTCCTTATCCTGTTTCATTTGCTCTTCCTAACTAACCTATTGCATAAGAACTATCATTATCGCAATTTTATGGATGAGAGAACTGAACACAAGAGGTGAAGCAGAAATTTGGTGACTTCAAAGTCTATGATTTTAACCAAAATATATATATTTATATAAAGCAAGTGTGAGTCAGTGGTTCAAGGATTGTGCAATAGGCTAGAAGGAAAGATAGTGAATGTAGGTAATATTTAACAGGGAATTACTGTTTCCAACAATAGACCTTAGCAGCATTAGCAAGAGGAAGAGCAGTGGACCCAGGAGACCTTGGAGAGAGGCTCAGTGGTGGGAGACTGAGGTTAGGGTTAGGGTTGAAGTGCAATCTGACACAAGGGTGGGTGGAGACAGTGTTGAGTCTGAGCTTCTCCTCCCCCACAATTTCTCTTTCTTCATCCCCCCTCTACCCTTCATCTGTCCACTTACACAAATTCCAACTAAGAAGAGATAACCGAAACTTAGAAAAACACTGTATTTCATATTTTTGAAGCACATGTGATTTCTCTCTACATCTCCCACCCTCCCCTTGGGTGTCTGGACTCTGTTAAGTTAGGAAAACAGAAAAATGTAAACTTTAGTGATGTGGAGAAAAGGACAGACTTTTCCCCTTCATACCGCACCACAGTTGTGTTCTAAGGTCTGGGTTAGGTGTGTTACGGATGTTTCTCTCTGAGGGAGGGGCCTGAAGAGATCAGAGACAATGAACTCCAACCCCTACAGAAGCCTTGAGAGACAGAGCAAAGTGTTCACTGTTCTGTCCCTTCTGGTCTCTGGACTCTGTTTAGGAGTCACTTCTAGTACTAATATTTCTGTCAATGAAGAGACTCTCCCCATACTTCCTGATATCACCCTGTGATGGCTAATTGTTTGTTTGTTTGTTTGTTTGTTTTAAGATAGAGTCTGACTCTGTCTCCAGGCTGGAGTGCAGTGACATGATCTCGGCTCATTGCAACCTCTGCCTCCCGGGTTCAAGCAATTCTCCTGCCTCAGTCTCACAGGTAGTTGGAACTACAGGTGCACGCTACCATGAGCAGCTAATTTTTGTATTTTTAGTAGAAATGGGGTTTCACCATGTTGGTCAGGATGGTCTCGATATTTTGACTTTGTGATCTGCTCGCCTTGGCTTCCCAAAGTGCTGGGATTACAGGTGTGAGCCACTGCGCCCGGCCGTGATGGTTAATTTTATGTCGACTTGGCTAGACAATATACCCAGATATTCGCTCAAGCATTATTCTAGATGTTTCTATGAAGACATTCTTAGATGAGATTAACTTTTAAATCAGTTGACTTTGAGTAAAACAGATTACACCTCATGATGTGAGTGGGTCTCATCCAATCAGCTGAAGGCCTTTAAAACAAAAAGCCTGACCTCCTCTGAGGAAGAGGGAATTCTGCCAGGAGACTGCTTTGGACTCAAATTGCACCTCTTCCCTGGGTCTCCAGCCTGCCAAACTACCCTGCAGATTTTGGATTTGCCAACCTCAACAGTCACATGGGCTATTTCCTTAAAATAAATCTTTCTTTCTGTATATATACACATCCTATCAGTTCTGTTTTGTCAGAGAACTTTATTGAATCTACACCCTACTTCACCAATTCTAAGATGTATATTTTTTCACACTTCTCTAAAATCATAAGATATTTTAAATTGACATTGTTTCCAGTGAATATGATTGTTCCTAGTATTTGACAGAGTATTCGCCATTCCCTCAACTAGATATTACTTTGGAAATGCAAACTAATAGTTTGCTATATTGAGCTGAGTGACTGTAGTGTAACCACCACCCATGATTTGTATAGCCATGCAATGACTTTTCTCCAAGGATTTCAAAGTTCTATGTAGTTTTAAATAATTATTTTCCATAAGCCTGTCATCTAATTGCCATCTGTAAGCTCTGAAAAAAATATTTTTCCAGGGGATGCAAAATATGAACACTATGAGGGAGACAGAGCTTCAAAGCAATGCTTTGAAAGGGAAGGATAGGAAAATGGAATGGAAAATATTTGTCCTCAGTTAAGCCTCATTGTACTACTTAAGCCCCATTTTCCTTTCCATACAGGATTATAGCATTTTAACCACCAACTGTACCTTCTTTATTCTGTTGAAAGAGGCAGTTTGTTTTTCTACCTGGTATATTTTCAAAAGAACTGGATAATTGGCCAATACCATAACAGTTTTTTGATATATCACTGTCTTGCATAAAACTAAGACTCAAAGGTAACAGTACGTCTTAAGTATGTGTGTATGTCAGCATCTCAGTACTTAGTATGTGCACAAAGTAGACGTGGATAGTTGTGAATACATGCATGTCACTGAATAACCAGACAACAATGTGAAATGCTGGCAAATGTCCAGGCTTTTTTTTTTTCTTTTTTGAGACAGGGTCTTGTTCTGTAGCCCAGGTTAGAGTGCTCATTGCAGCTCAACCTCCCAGGCTCAAACAATACTCCTACCTTAGCTTCTCGAGTAGCTGAGATTACAAGTGTGTACTATCATGCCTGGCTAATTTTTAATTTTTTTCTAGAGACA
This sequence comes from Gorilla gorilla gorilla, assembly GCF_029281585.2. Classification (NCBI taxonomy): domain Eukaryota; kingdom Metazoa; phylum Chordata; class Mammalia; order Primates; family Hominidae; genus Gorilla; species Gorilla gorilla. Next base: position 106,075,029 of record NC_073229.2, read on the forward strand.
GGGTCTCGCTATGCTGCCCAGGCTGGTCTCAAACTCCTGAGCTCAAGTGAGCCTCCCGCCTTGGCCTCCCAAAGTGCTGGGATTACAAGCATGAACTACTGTACTCAGCCAGATGTCCAGGCATTTAAGGAAGCCCTTCACATCTACATACTCAAAATCATCAAATAAGTGACTATTTGCCCCCCTTTTATTTATTTATGTATTACATCTTCCTTTATATTCTAGGTGCATGTGTGTGTATGTGTGTGATTGAGTAAGTCAGAGACAGAGAGAAGTTGAGTGAATGAGAGAGAGAGATTGTCTCTTCTGGGTTGTGAATATTTTGAAGGTGGCTTCATCAAAATACCATAGGTTTAGTGCCACCATTTTGAATACTGCTTCTGCCACATATAGGCAATGTGACTTTGGAATAATTACTTAAGTTTTCTCATCTTCAGTTTTTGTACTTAGAAAATAAACATAATACCTGCGTTGAAGAGTTTAGTGAGGCTTAAAAATAATTTTTGAAAGAAACAGGCGAAATTTTAGATCTCATCCCATGTCTCTCTCCTGCTGTAGCCCTAGGCACAGCGCCTTGTACTTGGAAGATACTGTCATGTTTGTTGAATGAATCACAAAGAAGTGTCTTGACAAAAAACACACACTATTTTTGGCTTTCTATAAAACATGCAATAAATTTTATGGCCTGACTCTTTTGAGTACAAAGTAAAGAACCATTCATGATGTGATCCCATTTTACCCCAAATGTTTAATATTTTCAACCAGAGTCATCAAATCCAATGTATTACTTATGTTCTAGCCTCACTGTCCTATATAAATATCATCTTCATTTAGATGAAAACGACAACCATAAAACAAACAATACTGCAGATATTTCAGTTAAACCATGGAACTTACTTCAAGTTTATGGTATTACTAGTTTGAATTTTTCACAGAAGAAACCAAGATAGTCATTTCTAGTTTTTAAGAGATAAAAAAATCACAAAACAGACATCTTCATGTCAACATTATTTCCCCTTTTGTTACTTTCTTTCCTTTCTTTTTCCACTGTCTTCTCCCCTACCCACCATCTGTTTGTTTGGAAGATCAATGAATGAATCATCCAACAGGCGAACAAACTCTGGATGACACATTACTTTAAGCCACATCTGAAATGAATTGAAAGTTTAAAAGGCCACATAATAACATCGATCGGTATACATGCTTTTCTTGTTGAAAGATAATCAGATGCCAGAAGGGCCCTTTGTAACACACTGTCCCAGGGACTATCAATTCCAACATCCACACATATGTTCCCCACATAAAGCACTGGCAGCCATTTTGTACTTATTGATTGTGCCTCTATAATTCTTCTTCAGATAAATGATTCACCAGATTGTAGTAGCCCTTAGTCAGAGAATCACAACTAACAGCTAAAAGCAAGTGTCAAAACCAAGCAAATGAGAGAGCGATAGTCTCTTCCCACTATTCTGGGTGGCAATGGAAAGAGCAAATCCTAAATAGACTGGAAGCTGACAACAGACAGACAGAAGGAAGGTAGGATGATAAGAGGGAAGAAAGAAAGTGTTAGTGGATGGATTTAGGGCCAGATTAGTTCAAAAGCCTGAGTAAAATTTCAGCTCTAAGTTGTAGAAACTGAGTGGAAGCTGGAATCCAAACAAGTACTTCATATATTCAGTGGAAATATTTAACCAATACTCTATGTCAGGACATGTTCTAGATACTGGGGATATGTTATTAATCAAAACAGAAATGTGTAAACTCCTAGAAAGTATATTCCAGTGGGGGATGATAACAACAAACATTTAATGTAATCAATCAATCAATTACTCATAAAGTATATTGAAAGAGAAAGAGAAGTGCTGTCGAAAAATTAAAAATCAGGGCAAGGAGAATTGCAAAGGCCAGAGTGGAAGCTTCCATGTAAATGCTGTGGTCTTAGCAGGAGGATTAAATATCAATAATTCACCAGAAAATGGCAGAGTCACAAAACTAAAAGGAAACCATTATGTAACATAACACAAAGAGAGCAATTTCATGACAGTATATAAAAGGACTACTCACATTTTTCATCTAACTTAAAGAAAATATTTACTATGCATGTAACACCAGAGAAGCTCTGAAAACATTTCAGAGATAGTTGCTTGTCCATATGCTTCTTTAATAAAACACCTTTCTGCTAAAGAACACAGTTATGTGGACTTCACTTACTGGCAAGGTCAAAGTCCTCTAAAAGCAGTTTCCTCTCATCACTGTCCATGTGACTGATACTATTATCTTTGTTTTACAGGTGGGGACATTAGAATGTTGATGACTAAGCACCATGAGTCAGTGGTAGGGTTTATGGAAAACGCATGTCCTAGGCAGCATGCAAATGACTTCATCTTATGTGGGTTTGGCCATGTAAGAAGTTAAATTATCTCAGCAATTTTGTGAACTTGGCTTTCTTCATAATTATCCTTCTTCCTGTCTGCTGTCCCAAAAGACCTGGTTACTGAAGAAAGCTCTGTGAGAGCTAAGGATGAGTGTAAATGCCATGAAAACACCATAAAAGTATTCTGTAGGTGCCATGCCACAGAGTTCTTCTAATGAAGGAATTCAGGAAAAGCTTAAGCACTGCCAAAGAGTTTAAGTTCTCAAGTATTTTTTTTTTCCCTCTTAGAAAAGTGCCTTTTTGGCTGGCACTTCATAGGAAAATGACAAAGACTTTACAGCAAGTTCCTTATCTCCTTTCACTTTTTAAATCTTTAGAACATGGTTAATACTATGTATTTGTGGTTCAACTAGTAAACTCACTGATTACACTTGGCAAGTGACAGCAATAGCAGCAACCCCACAAAACTTAGGCAATAATGATGGTTTCTTTAAATTTGGAATTCAAGATAAAATTGGGAAATGCATCAAGAAGGGATAAAGCTCTTTAGGTTATCTTATCACAGAATTTGAAATTTGTGGCCAAGAGAATGAAGTTAAATGTTTATTTTATACTACTTGATCATTCTGAAAGTTTTCCAAGTTATTTCAGACTAAACTTAAAGCAGGATATTGTGTTAATCAACTCTTAAATATTAATGTGGCCCTGCCAAACTGGTTTCCTTAAAACCTCTTTCATTTGTGTTACCCTACCATTTTCTCATGTAACAGATGAAGATAAATGTGCAATGCTGTTAGCCCATTTTGCTACTTGGATTACTAGGTTCACACATAAACACACAGAGAGAGCACCTAATTATTCAGGGCAAACGCCACTTTTGCCCAAGGCAACTTACTTTGTCTACCTATTACTCTTTTAGTGATCATTTTCTTTCCCTTGAAAACTATCAGAATTGAAATACCAGGAATTCCAAAACAAACCACTCCTCCCTGTGTCATCCTTGTCCCGCTGCTTCTGATCTTGGTCCTCAAACCCAGTCAACGGCCTTATCAGAACTGATCAAGCTGACTTAGATGGGAGTTATTTTGATGAGAGCTTGAGTGTGTAATCAGGTGTATGGATTTTTGCCCTCTCCCAGAAAGAGGCCAGAAACATGTGGATGGAGCCCTAAGGGGTAGCCTGGTCTCGTTTGAAATAAAATAAATTGGCTTCACAGTGGCCACTCTGACCTCCGGCAGTCTAATTTCTCAGCTGGATTATAACTAGATGCCCTACATACAGCTATTCTCAAGAACTACACAAGCCTATGAAAGAGAGAGAAACTTTTAACTGGTGAGAATGCTGGAGCTACATCTGTCCAGGAAACTGGTAACACGGTGACATCAACTGGGCTCCAGAGGTTTTGAGAACTTCCATTTGGCTTTGAGAAACAATTCAAGGTGTTAATTCTGACTTATAAAGCTGTCTGTGTTTTGGATGCTGGTTACCTTAGAAATGGCTCTAAGGCCATTTCTCTTAGCTCTAAGGCTAAAGAGTTCCCAGATTCACACTTCAAACACCCAGAAGCAACACCCTTCCATAAACAGACGAGATGGCTAGAATTAAGGACTGCTTCAATCTCACAGAATTCTACTTTGTAAATTACAAATTTTACCCCTTGGCTTCCTTTACTGATTAGAAATATGAATGTGGAGAAAGTACCAATGTGAAAATTTTACCATCAGCAGCTTAATATCCTTGAGTGTTAAAACATTTAAAGTCCAATCTTAAAAGAGTATAATAACAAATTCCAGTGTATATTTAAATAATGTTCCTGTTTATAACCCTAGCTATACAACATATTTATTCCATGAGATCATATATTTAAACAATTATCTTCTTACTGGCAAGTACATATTCCCATGAGCAATGAGATTTTAATAAATTAGATGTCATCATCTGTAAATACCTTGTTTTAAAATATGCCTTTCATTTATACTAGGTTTTTAAAAGAATTTGGCAGATCTGTTTCCTTAACCTCTTCACAAGATTGACTTAACCTGCATACACTTGTACCATTTTTACTATATCCTAATTATTCAACCATTGTTTTATTTGTCCAGAAACATCTGAACATGCTTTGAATAATCCAGACAGTGAAGAGTTGAAACTGTCTGGGGATTTAGCATAAGCTTTCTCTGGAACTCGCAGCACCATCAATGCTCAGTGCACCTCCTTTTAATATTCTAGTGTTTTAGGATCATTAACATTCCTTTCAGCTGCAGGATGTCTTTATAATTCTTTTTTTCACAGAGGAAAAAAACAGAAGCAGAATCGATTAAGAGGCTTACCCAAGGCCATTCAACAGATTACTGATAAAGGTAGAATTGGTGCATTATATCTCGTTGAAGAAAGCTTTTCCTTTTTGCGCATTTCTTTACCAACTAAATTAACCCATATCCTATCAGCAGGTGATGTCAATCTCAGAACACAAACTGTTCTTGCTGTTCCTGTTAAAATATATGTATGGAACACATGTATGAGAACACCATATAAAGGAACAAGAAATCAGTAGAGTGAGAGCCAATTCAAGATTTAAGTACAAGAGAAAAGTCCATAACTGTTCAAAATCGGACAGTTACTGGCAGCCTCAAATACTCTTGAGCTGGTATCAAAAGCAGAGAACTGCTGCGCCAGAATGCTAGGACAGTTCCTCATTCCCTCGTATACAAGCACAAGTATAGTCACCAGCATAAAAAGTCAAGATTGTTAGCAATGCCTAACCACCTAATTGCCCAAGTAACCGTCTTTTCTTATACAGGCCTCATTGTCTTGAGCATGAAGGAAGTGGCAAACCAGTGGGACTGTAATCTATTATCTGTTACCACTAAGAGCAGGGATGCATTGTGACACCAAGTGGGAAAAAAAGGCCAGAGAGATAGACATGGGGGAGACTCATCTGAGTAAGGCTGTACTAGACATTGCCTTCATCTTTCCTTCAAAAGACTGACTTACAACTGTGGGCACACTGGGGAGGGGAGCCAGGAGGAGATAAGAAAAAGAAATCAATTTGATAGAAGAGCTTGAATAGGTTGGGCAAGGAGTGATTTTACATAGAGGGTAGTTTCCTGGTCCTTGCTCTGGTCTACATGCCTGTGAATCAATCACACACACACACACACACACACACACACGCTCTCTCCCTCTCTCTCTCTATCATAAATTAATTATTCCTGCAGATTATTGAATGAAGCCCATGCACAATGTGGCAGAATACGTGATAAATCCACCTGCCAGGACCCTTGGATGGTGTGTATGGTGGGTTGGGCAACACTTATCAAAGGAACAGCCGTCTTGTTCTCACCAAAAAGCACGTGAATAAAAGCCAATGCAAAATGAGCTGCAATTGTAACATTGTTTTACTAAAGTTAATCTGGCTGCCAAGTATGGTCCAAACAGCTTTTTGTTTGCTTGTTTTAAGCCCTAGAGCTTTTGGCTGTTGGCTTTTATGATTGAGACATCAATTTTGAGAAAATCCTTTAATTGTTATGCTTTTTAAAACCTTAATGCCCAGATACCACTCTAAAGGTTTCCTTGCCTTCCTCTGTCTGATACTCTGGAAAATGTCAGCTCCACAGCTATTTCATGATCCAGTGCAAAGCTAACTAGAAGATCATAAAACGATATGTCCAGAAACGTTAAAACGTTAAAAAAGTAGCTCGCTCTTTTCTCATAAACTAGATTCTAGTGTAAACTTGTATGAAGTACAAGCTTAAAATTTAAAGCTTCACAATTTTAGAATGTGTCCATAGAAAATATAGGAGTAATGACAGTGAATAAAGTATGTTTTTATAAACTTTTGGTTCTGAAAAAAAATTTTTAAAAACATTCTGTAATGAAATGTTTTAAGAACCTAAATTAGAAAAGAGAAAGGTACTAAATATGAAGCCTGGGTAAATTATTTGTCTATAAATTAGAAATTAAATATAGATAGATATTAAAAACCAAAATATTAAAATTAATTAGATCTAAGATGGTGTGCCAAGTAAATATATTCTTTTTTAAAAATTTTATTATTATTACACTTTAAGTTTTAGGGTACATATGCACAATGTGCAGGTTTGTTACATATGTATACATGTGCCATGTTGGTGTGCTGCACCCATTAACTCGTCATTTAACATTAGGTATATCTCCTAATGCTATCCCTCCCTCTCCACCCACCCCACAACAGTCCCTGGAGTGTGATGTTCCCCTTCCTCTGTCCATGTGTTCTCATTGTTCAATTCCCACCTACGAGTGAGAACATGCGGTGTTTGGTTTTTTGTCCTTGTGATAGTTTGCTGAGAATGATGGTTTCCAGTTTCATCCATGTCCCTACAAAGGACATGAACTCATCATTTTTTATGGCTGCATAGTATTCCATGGTGTATATGTGCCACATTTTCTTAATCCTTAGACGCTAGAATATCCATAGATGGAGTTCAGGCAATTAGCATATCCTTTAAAATAGTATGAAAAATCGTGTATCTTTGTGAACATGCTTTCTGTTAGATTCTGAGATGGGTTCACAACATAAATAAGAAAGTTTTAAAACCACTGACACAAAAGATATGTCTTACACAATTCAAACTTTCAGTATTCAGTAATGCTTTGTTCTTTTTGATGGTTTTTCTAACTTAAGGTTGTTATACTTACTCAACTAGTAAGGCATATCTCAAACTTTTGTAATATTTGGTGTATGCAATCATTGCAAAATGCAAATTTCTTTTCATCATTCCTTTTCTGTACAGAAAGAAAGGAAAGAAGTGCCTAATAGGATAAGGACTATGTTATAAGTAATAACAATAAAATTAAAATGTTAGTGAATTTATTTAAATATCAAAAGAAAAATGCATATATACTGCCCTATTTTATTATCCATAAATCAAAAAGCAGTTTTATTCTATTCATTATTTTTCAAAGAAAGGAAGAAAATTCCTCTTCCCTTCATTTTAAAGGTATTCATAGGCACTATAAGTATCTTACAGAAGGTTATTTGGCAATATGCTTAATGATTTGGATACTGAATAGTTACTTTAAACTGTATAGACTTGCTTTACTTAAACAAGCAATTTTCCCTTTCAAGAAGGATCTCATCAAAAATTGAACAGTGCCTCTACTTTACTGTCTGGAAAAGATGAGCAAAGACCAGAATACTTTCATTTATCCAAAAGAATGTATTTTTCTTCTTCTCCAGACTCCTATTTATTGAAAGCTTCCTGACTATGGGGGATAAAAAGAGTTTCACAAAACTAATAGACAATCTGAAGTTCTCTATACAATTGCAAATAATTTATCAACACAAATAACAATAAACATTCATTTCTTGTCAATATGCATCATGAGGATGAAAGGAAAGTGTGGTACTTTGATATTTTTTTCAAACTGTTAACTTAATATAAACATAATTCAAGAAATGTTTGGAAGAAGCAGTAGACTCCTGGTATTGAAGCCTTATCTTCATATATATTCTGCTCAAGTATCATCAAGTTTTGAAAGCTAACTACTGACTTGCCTAATTTATAAGATATTATCTCAAACTTTTGTAATATTTGGTTTGTGCACACATTATGTCCCAGTTAGCCATAATGAACTCCAAAATCAAATAAGAAAAGATATCACAGGAGGAAAGGAAAGGGCATTTAGACATTTTACTTTTTGATCAAGTTTTTAAAGGTTTTATTATTGGTTTTCTACTTAATATGGCCCTGTGCCAGGCACGGTGGCTCATGCCTGCAATCCCAGCACTTTGGGAGGCCAAGGCGGGTGGATCATTTGAGGTCAGGAGTTTGAAAGCAGCCTGGTCAACATGGCGAAACCCCATCTCTACTAAAAATACAAAATTTAGCCAGGCATGGTGGTGCGTGCCTGTAATCCCAGCTACATGGGAGGCTGAGGCAGGAGAATCGCTTGAACCCAAGAGGTGGAAGTTGCAGTAAGCCGAGATTGCGCCATTGCACTCCAGCCTGGGCAAAAGAGTGAGACTTTGTCTTAAAAAAACAAAAATATATGGCTCTGAATGACAACATTCAAACTCTTTTGCTTGATATTCAAAGTTTTTATAATTTTATCCCCAAAATTCCATGTCTTTGTTTCCCAGAAAATTGTTAACCTTAGCAATATGCTTCAGGTTATGGGCTTTGGGAGCAGTCAAACCTGAATTCAAGCCCTAGTTCCATTGTCTACCAACCAACCTTGGCTACTTGGTTAATGTTTCACTTATGAAACATGCATTTTCTCATTTAATACTCCCAGCAACTTGACTGATTAGATTTCAGTGATGATCAAATGAGCTACTCTATATAAAGCTATGCACAGTGTCTGGCACAGAGTAACTCTCCAGTGACTATCAGTCATTGTTATTAAAATATGTCTACACTAACGCTCTGTCCCTGCCTAGTTCTTTACTCATGATTTTCTAAAATGTATTCCGTCTCAGCTCCATACTTTCTCAGATGTTGCCATGCATCCAAATGCCACTTATACATCAAGTCTCTCCAATACACCTCCTTATAAAGTCTTCTTTTAGGATTTTTTTAAGCTCCCATATCCTAATTATTGACTTCACATATCATTTGGTAGTTCTCTATTATCTATCTGTTATGTATCTATATTTTCCTAAACTACTACTTATACTATTTCTATATTTTGAATTTATGTTTAGTATCCCAAATGAAACAGTAATTTAAGGACAAGCATTATCTTACATCTTTTCCTATTTTCCCTAATACCTAGCAGAATGTGTTGCCCTTATGTGTGCTACATAGAGATGATTTAATTTTTTAAGCCTATAGAAGAAAGAGACTATTTAAAATTATCTAAAATCTATTTACTTCTACAAAACCCAGGCCTATAGCATTGAGCTGCACAACGGGGTTTAGAAGCGTGAGAAGTTGTTAGTTGTTATAGCCAGTGTTGTGCTGGAGTCAGATGGAACTACTGTATCTTGCAGGCATCAATTGTGTATATTTTTCCTCCTACTCTGCATACAATGATGTCTCATTGGTAGCTTGAAATAGGCCATGGTGTACTTACAGCACGAGAATTGGCAAACACTACAAATCTGGGCTTTCTCTCTCTCTCTCTCTCTCTCTCTCCTTTCTTTTGTTTTCTTTTTTTGGAAAGCTGATTGTTATACATACATTTATCAGCATACCACAAAGATTGATTTAAAGCTATCCAAAGGATCTATGTAGATTTAATACTAAGAAAACTCATGTATCTATGCTTCCCTACCAGAATCAGAGGGCATTCTATGCACACAGAAATAGCATATTCATATTATTAGTGGAGAGATTCTACATTTATTATCTAAACAGTAATTTTCTTTGCAAATGATCGAGATATTTGGCAGATAGTCCATGTATTTGCATAGCGAAGCTATGGCTTTATTTTTCAAGAGCTCCTTCTAAAAGGTGAGCTCTTCAGAGGAATTTGCTGGGTTAAAGATATGTATCAAGCCGGGACTGTATTAATGACTGTGCTGGGCTCAGAGTAGACACTCAGAAAAAAAAAAAAAAAAAAAAAAAAAAAAAATTCCATTCATCTCTTACTTTTAAAATCTAATGTTGCTCAAGATGAGTGGGAATTTAAAAGAAAGAGAATATGCTCCACACACTAAAACAATTGCCAAAGCACAAGTATATTCTTAGCCTTGGAGATTATAAATAGAGATTGCAGCAGCTATTTTTCTGTATGTGTCTCTTTTGTCATTTGTTCTGTAATTCAAACAAGTTTTTAAAAGATGCCATTGTCTGTGTTAGGTCAGCAGTATAATCCTGGAGAAACTTATATTTGGTTGTTGTTGTTTTTTTTTTTTAACCATGAGGTTGATTGGTGTTTTCCTTAAAGCACTTCCAATTCAGGCCGTGGGGTCAGCCCTGAGCCTCCCTGCACTGCATCCAGAAGCCGCATTCTTTAGGTTATTATGAAGAGAGAGGAGGACAGAGGAAGGCACATTAGTAAAATCTCAGTTTGCATGTGATACGTGAAATATTTCTTCTGAAGACAGATATAAAACACCACCAAAGATTAAAACATCATGACACACCAAAATCACATACTGAAAGTCCAGTGATCCATCAAACACACTCAGGACAAGACTTTTTATTGTATGTGACATAGACATTTGTCTCCTATTTCAGGAAAAACAGAAATGTCTCTTACCACAGAGGCACAACAATAAACCACCTTAACTGAGAAATTCAAAGGAGAGCTGGATCTCCATTATACAAATGGAACCGCCATAGGGTTCTAACTCCTTTGTAATGAACTAAACTTAATAATCGGATTTCCTCATTTTCACAACTTCCCTATTTTTTCCAGTTCAGGATTTTAGTTTTGGAAGCTCCCTGCGCTCCCTGACAGAGGCTGTGTGCCTCAGGCTCCCCACCTTCTGCTATTAAAGTGGAGACTAGCAGATACTGAAGACATGTTAGTATTTAGATGAAGGTCTCACCCAGATGTTAACAGGAGGCATTAAAGAATATTTTTGGACAGAAATCGTGCATCTCTGGAATAGATTTTGTGACAGGAACAAACATTTCAAGCATTGGCCTTTTGTGGGATCACTAGAACCTGCCCGCTCACATTCTAAATGAGGAGAGTATCCACTATGGGACGTCTAAATAGAGACCCAAGATTATGGTGCTTACTAGGGCAAAGCAGCAAGGAAAAACATCCAAACTAAAAAGGCAGTTTACTCTGTAAACAGTAATTTTAAATTGACATTTGATTTCAGATAAGTTGAAACATCTGAGCCTGAATCCCATGCCAAATTAACACATACATAAAAACCATCCTTTGGGGTTGTGAAGCTTTTAAAGATGGAGCAGTAATGTAAGTATACTCTTTACACAGAGCTATTCCTAATTGTGTCTCTTCTGTGTTCAAAACACTTCAGTTGTTCCCTGTTACACTGTAGGATGAAGTCCAATGCCTCAGTATGGCGTGCAAAGTCCTTAATGATCCCACGTCTCCTGCCTCATAGTTCACTCCTAGTCCCCTCCCTGGATGTTCTCTACACCACTAATACTGTATTTCCTTCAATTTTCTTGTTTCTAGTCCTTTTCATGAGCTGTTCTGTACCTGAAGCGCTGGCTAATTCCTATGTATCTTTGGCTTCTCAGCTTGGACCTTTCTCCTTTCCTTTGCTGACTCCTGAAGGCATGGTTAGATTCCCCTCAAATTTTCTCCATACCACAAGGTACTTCACTCATATGACACTTAAAACACTGTATTTTAAGAGCTTATGTCCTTGTCTACATCCACTAATAGATAGTCAACTTCATAAAGGCAGAGGTTCTGATCATTTTGTTGGTGCTGAATCCTCAGCATACCCTGTACATAGTAAGTTGTCAATAATCATTTGCCTACTAAGTGAATAAATTAAACTCCTGTAACTCTATTAAGATCAATGACCAGCCAGGTGTGATGGCTCATGCCTGTAATCCCAGCACTTTGGGAGGCCAAGGAGAGTGGATCGCCTAAGGTCAGGAGTTTGAGACCACCCTGGGCAACATGGTAAAACCCTGTGTTTACTAAAAATACAAAAAATTAGCAGGGCGTGATGGCAGGCACCTGTAATCCCAGCTACTCAGGAGGCTGAGGCAAGAGAATCGCTTGAATCCAGGAGGCAGAGATTGCAGTGAGCCAAGGTCACTCCATTGCACTCCAGCCTAAGCAACAAGAGCGAAACTCTGTCTCAAAAGGGAAAGGAAAGGAAAGGAAAAAGGAAAGGAAAAAAGAAAGGAAAAAGGAAAGGAAAGGAAAGGAAAGGAAAGGAAAGGAAAGGAAAGGAAAGGAAAGGAAAGGAAAGGAAAGGAAAGGAAAGGAAAGGAATCAATGACCACAAGTACCTAAGTGGTTAGTGTAATTGCAGGGAAATTCATGAGAGCAGAGAACTTGTCCTGTCTACCCTTGTATCCCCAGCATTACCATTGTATCTGACACACAGTAAGTAAATGCTCAACAAACATTTATTGAATAAAAAAAATTGAAATACTGAGTAGCATTTAAATTACAATATATTGTCTTTGACATAGTGGTTAACACAATATTCCTATTAATAACTCTAATAAGAATATTAAGCATTTTCAGGTTTTTTTAAGTCATAATAGCTCAAGGGGGCAATTATTATTCTTATTATACCAACCATTACTACTGTCAACCTTAGTAACTTTGCCTATTACAGATCAATAATTTTTTTCTTCTCAAGGATTATCCTGAATAAATGTTTCCTAGTCTATTGAGTAGTGTTTTCAGATTTGCATCTTTGAGTTTCAGTAATACCTAGTCTTCTTGAAATATGTTATTTTCCAACTACACAAATGTCCTCCCTGACTCCCTCAATAGAAACACAGTTGGATTTCTATATTTCTCAAAGAGAAAGACAAAGGAAACCAATAAATTCTTTGGAGCCACACATCCTCACCTAGGAAAAAATCAAAACAGCTAACTAGAAGGGTATTTGAGAAATGATCTGGCTCAGCAGCATGCTCAGGACTGAATGATTTATTCTTCCTTTAAAAGGAAGAGGATGGCTACAATCACAGTATTCGATTAGCCTGCTCCAAATACTTAAATATTTTTTCTTTAAAAATAGCACTAGTATACACACATACATCACTCACAGAGTCATTACCTCTACACATTATGTAAACAATTTGCATAACTAATATAAATGATAAAACACTGTTACCTACAAATATAATCAAGGAGAACCAAGTTGAGCATTCATAGATTCATGATAATCACATTACATAAATACAAATAGTACTCCCACCACTGCCCACCCCTATATTCCTACCATTTCAGTGAAAATCTCCTTTTTGCAGTTCTAGGTGAAGAAAATATTGTATCAGACTGAATACTGTGCTATAAGTTTTGTTACTATGAAAATAAACCCCTATTTTAATAAAGAAAAAGAACAACAATAAAACTATATGGAGTCCAGTTCTGCTCTGGAGAAGAGCTTCAAAGTGATCCAAGGTTCAGTTTCCTATGTTAAGAAAAATGAGCAAATTATAAAGTTGACAGCTTTTGTTTTTACATTTCCCATCTATCTTGCATAAGATTGTCCCACACCCCTATAGCTCCTCACTTGGGCCTGACTTTTGAAACTTTATTTTTTCTGTTTGAATTCAGTAATCAGCAGACAAAGCCAGGAACATCAGAAGTGTCGAGTGGCTCAGATTTGAAAGAAACAAGCCTTTTGTAGACAGAGTGATAGAGGAGCTGTATCTGGAGGCTCTCATGTGGCAGGACTTGAAGAATATGGCCTTTCCATTCACAATCCAGCAGCAAGGAGAAGCAAGGTAAGAGAATGACAGCTGGACATCTTAAACAGGTGGTTAAAAAAAAAAAAAGCTTTAGGAAAAGAAGGGTGGGTGATTGTCTCAGTCCACCTGGGCTGCTGTAACAAAATAACATGAACTGGATAGCTTTTAAGCAACAGAAATTTACTGCTCACAGTCCTAGAGGTTGGAAAGTCCAAGATCAAGGCACTGGCAGATTCAATGTCTGGTGAGGACCCACTGTCTGGTTCATATATGGCACCTTCTAGCTGCATCCTCACATATTATAAGAAACCAATAAGCTCTTTGGAGCCTCTTTTATAAAAGAACTAATTCCATTCATAAAGTCAGAGCCCTTATGATCTAATCACCTTAGAAAGAGCCCTTCCTTCTACACTTGATTTTAGCCAAAAGGTTGAGAAGCAATGAGCCCTTCCTTCTAATACCATCAACCTAGCTACCAAGATGTTACAAACCTAACACTTCACGGGTAGGTTTCAACATGTGAATTTGGGGGAAACACAAGCATTCAGACAATAGCAGTGATACTGGCTATCCAAGTAAGTTACTTATCAGGTGATATGTCAGGAACCTGGACACACATTCAGACTCATGGATCCAGGAGAACAGTAAGAATGAGGCATAGTACCATAAAGATTTACTAGAGTAGAACTTTGAAAACAACCATCAAAGTAGAAGTAGGTTATTAACCCATGCCTGGTACAATATTGCATGGCTGTTGACTCAATACCAAGACATCAAGTGCTGGTCTACGGGGCTCATGAAGATCCTGGAAAAGTGTGTGCCGGACCATTACGTAGGTTAAAAGACACCAGATTTGCAGAGAAGGGAGGATATACGCTAGATATTGACTTCTAGACCTTCCTCTAAGCTCTTGATATTCATCAGAATTTCCTACCCTGGCCTCAGGGCTTTCCTTCTGCACAAATTAACCCTTGTGGTTTATATGATCTTAACTAAAGGATGCCCCTTAACAGGTTAAGGCTGTCCTTTTCCTTAGCTTCAGAATGCCCTCACCAGTCAAGGAGGAAGGAAATGCTCACCAAAATTAGCCCAGTGAACAGACGAAAATGTGAAAGCTGCTTGGCCTCTGCTTCTCACACTTTTGATCTCATACAGGATGTCAGCCAGATTAGAAAACTACACTCATGGGGAAAACATACTGCATTGATAAAAGGTAAAGAAAGGCTGACTAAATGTACTTAGGGCAGAAATAACCATAGCTGACCATGAGTCAGCTATGCATCACATCACTAAAAATAATCTTTCCCACCAATTCCTTCTTTCTGTCATCTGCCATTATCCTTGATCAGATCATTAAAACCAAGTTGGTTTTTTAGAGCTCTTCCTTAGTCCATCCCACAGCAAGTGATATTCTCTGCTCCAATCTCATATATATTCCAAGGTCACTGTGATTTTTCTCAGTCTTCTGTCTTAGATATATTTCAATTTCATACATATTTAAACATCACCTGCCTGCCAAATTAAGTTCACATTTTTTATTCTGACCTAAACATATTTCCAGCATTACCTTCTACTACCCAACCTGTATCAAAGGAAACTGTAAATTTTGATTGTTCCTGGTTTTCTGAATACATTTATCATTTTCTCACTTCTGGATATTTATCCTCACTGTTCCTTTATGGGCATGTCCTACCTTCACCTCTACCTGACAAAATTCTATCTATTCTTCTAAAATCTAGATGCTGCTTAAATGCCTAATATTCCCTAGTCCTTTCAACCACAGGGATTTCTCACCTCACTGATTTTCTGTAGCTATCTCTCATGCTAACTGTACTTATTACGTTCGATGCTGGATTAAGAATTTTCTGGGTCCACTGTCATAATATCTGCTGCTAGTGAACTTTTAATAAGTGTTTGTGGAATTTAAAAGAAGCAAGCATGATTCTTGTGGATGGATGCATAGATAGATAGATAGATAGATAGATAGATAGATAGATAGATAGATAGATAGATAGATAGACACACATGAGCTACACACAACTGTTTTAAAATAGAATATGGTATCTAATTAAGAAAATCAGAAACCAACAAAATTATAATGCCCACGAAGTACAGTCATGATGTAAAGTATGTTTCAGCTCTCTAAAGTTTGCTGTTAAATACCACCTTTCTAAAACCTCAGAATCTTTATGAAAACCATCATGTAGACAAAATGACCTAAAGAAAATTGAGATAATCATTGTCATAAAAAATTCACATTTTGGCCAGGCGCAGTGGCTCACACCTGTAATCCCAGCATTTTGGGAGGCTGTGAGGTGATCAGGTGGGCGGATCACCTGAAGTCGGGAGTTCAAGACCACCCTGACCATCATGGGGAAACCCCATCTCTACTAAAAATATAAAATTAGCCGGGCGTGGTGGTGCATGCCTGTAATCCCAGCTACTTGAAAGGCTGAGGCAGGAGAATCGCTTGAACCCGGGAGGAGGAGGTTGTGGTGAGCCAAGATCACGCCATTGCACTCCAGCCTAGGCAACAAGAGATAAACTCTATCTCAAAAAAAAAAGAAAAAAAAATCACATTTT
This sequence comes from Gorilla gorilla gorilla, assembly GCF_029281585.2. NCBI lineage: Eukaryota > Metazoa > Chordata > Mammalia > Primates > Hominidae > Gorilla > Gorilla gorilla. The sequence continues at coordinate 106,091,286 of NC_073229.2, forward strand.
GGTTATTTAGTCATTCTGGTGAAATCTATTGAAGTTGAAGACAGCAGCTAGGGGCTTCTAGCTCTTTCAAATCATGCAGTTAATTCAGAGGGAAATCTTTAAGGCAAGATTTGCCTTCCTGATAGTGGTTTCAAAAATATTAATAACTTAGAATAAGTTTTTTAAGAAAAAGATAAATTCAGAGAATGAGATTTGGATTCCAGTTCTAATACAAACCCTGGACATATACGCTTGAGTAAAACACCTTAGGATTGCAATAACCCATCTCCAGACTATAAAATAAGGAAATATCCTGGTGCCTTACCTATTTCATTGTAAGGACTGAAACAAGTAAATCAAGGGAAAGCACCTTGTGAACTGTAGGAAAAGCACCAAAAGCTCTGCTGATAGTAATGTCAGTTCCTATTAGCTCTCCACTAACCTAGATCAAGCAGCTCTGTAGTTGAACCAAATACCTTCCCACCCACCTCACATGCAGTGCTCCAGATAGATTCTGTGATTTTCTAGTTGACTGTACTTGTAAGAACCTCAGATTCCTCCTGTCCACCTGTATGAGTCTTGCAATTTTTTCATTTTTTTAAATTATACTTTAAGTTCTAGGGTACATGTGCACAACGTGCAGGTTTATTACATATGTATACATGTGCCATGTTGGTGTGCTGCACCCATTAACTCATCATTTACATTAGGTATATCTCCTAATGCTATCCCTTCCCCCTCCCCCCACTCCACCACGGGCCCCGGTGTGGGATGTTCCCCTTCCTGTGTCCAAGTATTCTCATCGTTCAATTTCCACCTATGAGTGAGAACATGCGGTGTTTGGTTTTTCGTCCTTGTGATAGTTTGCTGAGAATGATGGTTTCCATCTTCACCCATGTCCCTACAAAGGACATGAACTCATCCTTTTTATGGCTGCATAGTAGTCCATGGTGTACATGTGCCACGTTTTCTTAATCCAGTCTATCATTGATGGACATTTGAGTTGGTTCCAAGTCTTTCCTATTGTGAGTACTGCCGCAATAAACATACGTGTGCATGTGTCTTTATAGCAGCATGATTTATAATCCTTTGGTTATATACCCAGTAATGGGATGGCTGGGTCAAATGGTATTTCTAGTTCTAGATCCTTGAGGAATTGCCACACTGACTTCCACAATGGTTGAACTAGTTTACAGTCCCATCAACAGTATAAAAGTGTTCCTATTTCTCCACATCCTCTCCAGCATCTGTTGTTTCCTGACTTTTTAATGATCGCCCTTCTAACTGGTGTAAGATGGTATCTCATTGTGATTTTGATTTGCATTTCTCTGATAGCCAGTGATGATGAGCTTTTTTTCATGTGTCTGTTGGCTGCATAAATGTCTTCTTTTGAGAAGTGTCTGTTCATATGCTTCACCCACTTGTTGATGGTGTTGTTTTTTTCTTGTAAATTTGTTTGAGTTCTTTGTAGATTCTAGATATTAGCCCTTTGTCAGATGAGTAAATTGCAAAAATTTTCCCCCATTCTGTAGACTGCCTGTTCACTCTGATGGTAGTTTCTTTTGCTATGCAGAAGCTCTTTAGTTTTATTAGATCCCATTTGTCAATTGTGGCTTTTGTCGCCATTGCTTTTGGTGTTTTAAACATGAAGTCCTTGCTCTTGCCTATGTCCTGAATGGTAATGCCTAGGTTTTCTTCTAGGGTCTTTATGGTTTTAGGTCTAATATTTAAATCTTTAATCCATCTTGAATTAATTTTTGTATAAGGTGTAAGGAAGGGATCCAGTTTCAGCTTTCTACATATGGCTAGCCAGTTTTCCCAGCGCCATTTATTAATTATGGAATCCTTTCCCCATTTCTTGTTTTTGTCAGGTTTGTCAAAGATCAGATTGTTGTAGATGTGTGGTATTATTTCTGAGGGCTCTGTTCTGTTCCATTGGTCTATATCTCTTTTTTGGTACCAGTACCATGCTGTTTTGGTTACTGTCGCCTTGTAGTACAGTTTGAAGTTAGGTAGCGTGATTCCTCCAGCTTTGTTCTTTTGGCTTAGAATTGTCTTGGCAATACAGGCTCTTTTTTGGTTCCATATGAACTTTAAAGTAGTTTTTTCCAATTCTGTGAAGAAAGTCATTGGTAGCTTGATGGAGATGGCATTGAATCTATAAATTACCTTGGGCAGTGTGGCCATTTTCGTGATATTGATTCTTCCTACCCATGAGCATGGAATGTTCTTCCATTTGTTTGTATCCTCTTTTATTTCATTGAGCAGTGGTTTGTAGTTCTCCTTGAAGAGGTCCTTCACGTCCCTTGTAAGTTGGATTCCTAGGTATTTTATTCTCTTTGAAGCAATTGTGAATGGGAGTTCACTCATGATTTGACAAACTCTCTGTTTGTCTGTTATTGGTGTATAGGAATTCTTGTGATTTTTGCACATTGGCTTTGTATCCGGAGACTTTCCTGAAGTTGCTTATCAGCTTAAGGAGATTTTGGGCTGAGACGATGGGGTTTTCTAAATATACAATCATGTCAGCTGCAAAGAGGAACAATTTGACTTCCTCTTTTCCTAATTGAATACGCTTTATTTCCTTCTCCTGCCTGATTGCCCTGGCCAGAACTTAGAACACTATGTTGAATAGGAGTGGTGAGAGAGGGCATCCCTGTCTTGTGCCAGTTTTCAAAGGGAATGCTTCCAGTTTTTGCCCATTCAGTATGATACTGGCTGTGGGGTTGTCATAAATACCTCTTATTATTTTGAGATATGTCCCATCAATACCTAATTTATTGAGAGTTTTTAGCATGAAGGGCTGTTGAATTTTGTTGAAGGCCTTTTCTGCATCTATTGAGACAATCATGTGGTTCTTGTCTCTGGTTCTGTTTATATGCTGCATTACATTTATTGATTTGGGTATGTTGAACCAGCCTTGCATCCCAGGGATGAAGCCCACTTGATCATGGTGGATAAGCTTTTTGATGTGCTGCTGGACTCAGTTTGCCAGTATTTTATTGAGGATTTTTGCATCAATGTTCAACAGGGATATTGGTCTAAAATTCTCTTTTTTTGTTGCATCTCTGCCAGGCTTTGGTATCAGGATGATGCTGGCCATAAAATGAGTTAGGGAGGTTTCCCTCTTTTTCTATTGAGTAGAATAGTTTCAGAAGGAATGGTACCAGCTCTTCCTTGTACCTCTGGTAGAATTCAGTTGTGAATCCATCTGGTCCTGGACTTTTTTTGGTTGGTAAGCTATTAATTATTGCCTCAATTTCAGAGCCTGTTATTGGTCTATTCAGGGATTCAACTTCTTCCTGGTTTAGTCTTGGGAGGGTGTATGTGTCGAGGAATTTATCCATTTATTCTAGATTTTCTAGTTTATTTGTGTAGAGGTGTTTATAGTATTCTCTGATGGTAGTTTGCATTCCTGTGGGATTGGTGGTGATATCCCCTTTATCATTTTTTATTGCATCTATTTGATTCTTCTCTCTTTTCTTCTTTATTAGTCTTGCTAGCAGACTATCAATTTTGTTGAACTTTTCAAAAAACCAGCTCCTGGATTCATTGATTTTTTGAAGGGCTTTTTGTGTCTCTATCTCCTTCAGTTCTGCTCTGATCTTAGTTATTTCTTGCCTTCTGCTAGCTTTTGAATGTGTTTGCTCTTGCTTTTCTAGTTCTTTTGATTGTGATGTTAGGGTATCATTTTAGATCTTTCCTGCTTTCTCTTGTGGGCATTCAGTGCTATAAATTTCCTTCTACACACTGCTTTAATTGTGTCCCACAGATTCTGGTATGTTATGTCTTTGTTCTCATTGGTTTCAAAGAACGTCTTTACTTCTGCCTTCATTTCATTATGTACCCAGTAGTCATTCAGGAGCAGGTTGTTCAGTTTCCATGTAGGTGAATGGTTTTGAGTGAGTTTCTTAATCCTGAGTTCTAGTTTGATTGCACTGTGGTCTGAGAGACAGTTTGTTATAATTTCTGTTCTTTTACATTTGCTGAGGGGTGCTTTACTTCCAACTATGTGGTCAATTTTGGAATAAGTGTGATGTGGTGCTGAGAAGAATGTATATTCTGTTGATTTGGGGTGCAGAGTTCTGTAGATGTCTATTAGGTCCGCTTGGTGCAGAGCTGAATTCAATTCCTGGATATCCTTGTTAACTTTCTGTCTCGTTGATCTGCCTAATGTTGACAGTGGTGTGTTAAAGTCTCCCATTATTATTGTGTGGGAGTCTACGTCTCTTTTTAGGTCTCTAAGGACTTGCTTTATGAATCTGGGTGCTCCTGTATTGGGTCATATATATTAAAGATAGTTAGCTCTTCTTGTTGAATTGATCCCTTTACCATTACGTAATGGCCTTCTTTGTCTCTTTTGATCTTTGTTGGTTTAAAGTCTGTTTTATCAGAGAGTAGGATTGCAACCCTTGCCTTTTTTTGTTTTCCATTTTCTTGGTAGAACTTCCTTCATCCCTTTATTTTGGGGCTACGTGTGTCTCTGCATATGAGATGGGTCTCCTGAATACAGCACACTGATGGGTCTTGACTCTTCATCCAATTTGCCAGTCTGTGTCTTTTAATTGGAGCATTTAGCCCATTTACATTTAAGGTTAATATTGTTATGTGTGAATTTGATCCTGTCATTATGATGTTAGCTGGTTATTTTGCTCATTAGTTAATGCAGTTTCTTCCTTGCATTGATGGTCTTTACAATTTGGCATGTTTTTGCAGTGGCTGGTACTGGTAGTTCCTTCCATGTTTAGTGCTTCCTTCAGTAGCTCTTGTAGGGTGGCCAGGTGTTGACAAAATCTCTCAGCATTTGCTTGTCTGTAAAGGATTTTATTTCTCCTTCACTTATGAACTTAGTTTGGCTGGATATGAAATTCTGGGTTGAAAATTCTTTTCTTTAAGAATGTTGAATATTGGCCCCCACTCTCTTCTGGCTTGTAGAGTTTCTGCTGAGAGATCCTCTGTTAGTCTGATGGGCTTCCCTTTGTAGTTAACCCAACCTTTCTCTCTGGCTGCCCTTAACATTTTTTCCTTCATTTCAACTTTGGTGAATCTGATAATTATGTGGCTTGGAGTTGCTCTTCTCGGGGAGTATCTTTGTGGCGTTCTCTGTATTTCCTGAATTTGAATGTTGGCCTGCCTTGCTAGGTTGGGAAAGTTCTCCTGCATAATATCCTGCAGTGTTTTCCAACTTTGTTCCATTCTCCCCGTCACTTTCAGGTTCACCAATCAGACGTAGATTTGGTCTTTTCACACAGTCCCATATTTCTTGGAGGCTTTGTTCATTTCTTTTTACTCTTTTTTCTCTAAACTTCTCTTCTCGCTTCATTTCATTCATTTGATCTTCAATCACTGATACCCTTTCTTCCAGTTGATCGAATCGGCTAATGAAGCTTGTGCACTTGTCAGGTAGTTCTCGTGCCATGGTTTTCAGCTTCATCAGGTCATTTAAGTACTTATCTACAGTGTTTATTCTAGTTAACCATTCGTCTAATCTTTTTTCAAGGTTTTTAGCTTCTTTGCGATGGGCACAAACTTCCTCCTTTAGTTCGGAGAAGTTTGATCATCTAAAGCCTTCTTCTCTCAACTCATCAAAGTCATTCTCCATCCAGCTTTGTCCTGTTGCTGGTGAGGAGCTACATTCCTTTGGAGGAGGAGAGGCGCTCTGATTTTTAGAATTTTCAGCTTTTCTGCTCTGTTTTTTCTCCATCTTTGTGGTTTTATCTACCTTTGGTCTTTGATGATGGTGACATACAGATGGGGTTTTGGTGTGGATGTCCTTTCTGTTTGTTAGTTTTCCTTCTAACAGTCAGGACCCTCAGCTGCAGGTCTGTTGGAGTTTGCTGGAGGTCCACTCCAGACTTGTTTGCCTGGATATCAGCAGCATAGGCTGCAGTATAGCGAATATTGCTGAAAAACAAATGTTGCTACCTGATCGTTCCTCTGGAATCTTCATCTCAGAGGGGTACCCGTCTGTGTGAGGTGTCAGTCTGCCCCTACTAGGGGGTGCCTCCCAGTTAGGTTACTCGGGGGTCAGGGACCCACTTGAGGAGGCAGTCTGTCCATTCTCAGATCTCAAACTCCATGCTGGGAGAACTACTACTCTCTTCAAAGCTGTCAGACAGGGACATTTAAGTCTGCAGAGGTTTCTGCTGCCTTTTGTTCTGCTATGCCCTGCCCCCAGAGGTGGAGTGTACAGAGGCAGGCAGGCCTCCTTGAGCTGAGGTGGGCTCCACCCAGCATGAGCTGCCCAGCTGCTTTGTTTACCTACTCAAGCCTCAGCAATGGCGGGTGCCCCTCCCCCAGCCTTGCTGCCACCTTGCAGTTTGATCTCAGACTGCTGTGCCAGCAAAGAGCGAGGCTCTGTGGGCATGGGACCCTCCGAGCCATGCACGAGATATAATCTCCTGGTGTGCCATTTGCTAAGATGGTTGGAAAAGCACAGTATTAGGGTGGGAGTGACCCGATTCTCCAGGTGCTGTTGATCACCGCTTCCCTTGGCTAGGAAAGGGAATTCCCTGGCCCATTGCACTTCCCAGGTGAGGTAATGCCTTGCCCTGCTTCGGCTCACGTTCGGTGGGCTGCACTATCCTGCCCCCACTGTCTGACAAACCCCAGTAAGATGAACCTGGTACCTCAGTTGGAAATGCAGAAATCACCCTTCTTTTGCGTCGCTCAAGCTGGGAGCTGTAGACTGGAGCTGTTCCTATTCAGCCATCTTGGAACCACTGCCCCAAGTCTTGTAATTTCTTCAGACGCTTTAACCCCAATGAAACTTTCATTCCTAATCAACCCACTAGGATTTTTGCTGTCAGAATTCTTTTCACACTAATATTCTCGACCTCAAATACAGCAGTAGTTTATACCTTTATATACACTGATTTTTTATAGTTTGCAGATTTGGGTAAAACTTTATAGAAAATTTATTTAAAAAGGTTCACTAGGAGCAAGGTTTATACTTTCTGTGTATGAACAATACATTATCTACCTCTTTTATATCACTCAAAGTCCCTAGCTCAGGGCTGGCTGGCACACAGCTTCTTAAAAACAATGAACTATGTTTTGTCTAACTTTCTTTCCCCAAGTTCTTGACTGAAGGACACCTTGATTGCCTCACCCTTGACATGTTATCCGTCATCAAGTCTCTACTTTGCCTTCAAAATAAAGTCTCAAATCTGCCCACTTCTTTCTATGTCATCTGCAGCACTTCAAAAGCTTCTTTACTGCAATTCCACTTCATCAATGGCTTTCAAGAAACCCACTCTATTCACACAGACAGAAAAGAATTCGTATTAAAAAATCCAATTATGCCCGCTGTCTTTTTAGAAGCCATAAATGGCTTTTCATTTTACTTTGAATAAAATCCCAATACCTGACAGTGGCCTCCAAGGCCATGTATGATATGGCCCCCGCCAACTCTCTAATCTTAGCATAGGGCAGTCTCCTTCCTCTTTCTAACCCAGCCACGTGGGCCTCCTTTGAGCTTCACTCAGTGGTTATGGTCATTTGGCTCAAGGCCTTTGCCCTTCTTGGCCCCCTTCCTAAAAGGCTCTTCCTCAGCACTTTACATAATCATTTCTGTCTCTCCTTCCAGGTATAGAGCATCATGCTTGCTTTTCTCCCCCCAACTCTTCTTTAGACAGGAATGCTTAAGCAATTCTGTCACTGTGCACTTTATCTTACTGATAATGAGTTATTATGATTATTATTATTTGAGACAGAGTCTTCCAGGCTGCAGTGCAGTGGCACGATCTCGGCTCACTGCAACATTCGTCTCCCAGGTTCAAGGGATTCTCCTGCCTCAGCCTCCTGAGTAGCTGGGTTACAGGCACCCACCACCATGACCAGCTAATTGTACTTTTTAGTAGAGATGGGGTTTCACCATGTTGGCCAAGCTGGTCTCGAACTCCTGACCTCAGGTAATCCACTTGCCTTGGCCTCCCAAAGTGCTAGGACTGCAGGTGTGAGCCAACACACCCAGCTGATAATGAGTAATTATTAGTTATTTTCTGGTTTACTTCTAAATTATTTCTCATATCTCTAGATTATAATATCCATGAAGGTAGGGACCATGTATGTTTGTTGTTTTTGCTTTTATTTTCATCGTTGTGTACCCAGCATCTAGCACAATTACCTGCCACATAGAAAGCACTCTGAAATATTTGTCAAATAAGAATCTATGAAGTGAGACTTGAGTATTTAGTATATGCCAGGCGCAAGAAAGACAAAGTAAAATAATTCCAGGCCTCTACCCCTTAACTAATATTTCTTTCTAACTCCCTGTTCAGTGATATCATCTTAGCTTAAATTTGGCCATGGTAGACTATTCATACGAGGGAAATTACCAATTCTGCAAATCAGTGCTTCCCTCCCTGCATGACAGCCAGTTTACAAACAGATCATTTTAAATAGGAAAACTTATACATATATGTGCAAAATATTAAGGGAGCTTTCAATATACAGTGCTAGGAAAACTGGACATCCACAAGCCAAAGAATGAAGTTGGACCTCTAACTTACACCATATATAAAAATTAATTCAAAATGAATTAAAGACCTAAACATAAAAGCTAAAACTATAAAACTTCTATAAGAAAACATGGGAACATCTTCATAATATGAGATCTATTAAAGATTTCTTATATATGACACCAAAAGCACAGTCAACAAAAGATAAATAGGCTGGTGCAGTGGCTTATGCCTGTAATTCCAGCACTTTGGGAGGCCGAGGCAGACAGATCATGAGGTCAGGAGTTTGAGACCAGCCTGACCAACATGGCAAAACCCCGTCTATACTAAAAATACAAAAATTAGCTGGGTGTGGTGGTGCAGGCCTGTAAGCCCAGCTACTTGGGAGGCTGAGGCAAGAGAATTGCTTGAACCTGGAGGCAGAGGTTGCAGTGAGCCGAGACTGTACCACTGCACTCCAGCCTGGGCGACAGAGCAAGACTCTGTCTAAAAAAATATATATATACATATAAATAACCTATATAAAAATTAAAATTAAAAACTTTTGTGCATCAAAGGGTGTTACCAACCAAATAAGAAGTCAGCTCATGGAATGGGAGAAAAATATTTGCAAATCACATATATGACAAGGGGTTAACATCCGGAATGTATAAAGAATGCCTACAACTCAACAACAACAACAACAAAAAAACCTAAATAAAACATGCGCAAAGGACTTAAACAGCCATTTCTCCAAAGACATTTTTCCAAATAGCCAATGAGCACATGAAAAGATGTTCAACATTGCTATTAATTAGGGAAATACAAATCAACACTATGAGATGCCACTTCGCATCCATTAGGATGGCTATTGTAAAAAAAAAAAAAGAGAGAGAGAGAGAAGAAGAAGAAGAAAAGGAAAAGAAGGAGGAGGAGGAGGAAAGAATGAAATAAACTGTTGATGAAAATATAGAGAAATCAGAGCCCTTGTGCCCTGCTGGTAAGGATGTAAAATGGTGCAGCTGCTACGTAAAACAGTATGGTAGTTCTTCCAAAAATTAAGTATAGAATATGATCCAGCAGTTCCATTCCTGGGTATATACCCACAACAATTGAAAGCAGGAACTTGAACAGATACTTGCACACCAATGTTTGTACCAGCCTTATTCACAATAGCTAAAAGGTGGAAGCAAACCAAGTGTCCGTCAATGAATGACCGCATAAACAAAAAGTGACATATTCATACAAAGAAATATTGTTCAGCCTTAAAAATAAAGGAAATTCTGACACATGCTAAACACGGATGAACCTTCAAGACATGAAGCTAAGTGAAATAAGCCAGTCACAAAGGGACAATTAGTGGGACGATTCCAGTAATACAAGATACTTAGAGTAGTGAAATTCATAGAGACAGAGTAGAGTGGTGGTTGCCTGGGGCTAAAAGGAAGAACTATGGGGAGTTATTGTTTAATAGGGTATTGTTTAATGGAGTTTCAGTTTGGGAAGATGAAAAGAGTGCTGGAGATGGATGGCGGTGGTTGTTGCACAACAGTGTCAGTGATTTAATGGTTGTTGCACAACAGCAAGTGTACTTAATGCCACTCAATTTTACACTTAAAAATGGATAAAATTTAAATCGTATGTTATGTATATTTTACCACTATGAAAAAATTACCAAAAAAATGTTATAGGAGTATAAAAGAGCAAGCAATTGGATTGGGGAGATTCTTGTGAAGGAACTAAGGGCTTCACAGAAGAGGTGACATCTAAACAGAAAGAAGAGAAAAAGTATTTCTGGAAGGAAAGGAAGAGAATGTACCAAGGAAAGGGGCATGAGAGAGAGGGATCTGTTCAAGGAAGGGATGGCTGCTTGGTGAAGGCTAGTCACAGAGGTAAACATGAGGTGTAACTAACAAAAGATCCCAACAGTCTGATCAGAAAATGTCACACTACCTTCTACTAACTTGAAACCTGAAGAGCCCATATATGTTATGTTTGGTTATCCAACAGAGTATGTAATTACCCAAAATATCCATTTTCTCATTCCCCCAGATTTCAGATAGTTTATTCAATTTAACAATGAACTTAATGGTGAGACTTTTGACCGAAACTAAATAACCATATTTTAAAGGCTGTAGGCAAAAGAGATTCATCCTGTTTACATCAAGTATGAATCCAGATTTCAACATCCAAAGTCTAGAGCAAAAAGATTGGATGCCAGTGCACTCCACAGCCAACATATGCAGCCTAAGCCTGGGAAGAAGTCTTAATTCTCAGCTTAAGATACTTTCAATAATTACTAAGCGTGTCACCACATTTTTTTCTCTGTAATATAAAAAATGGAAATGTTGTTTTTCAGTCTAAGGTTAATGCTTTATATTACATGATTAATTGTAAAGGCCCAATATAAAGTAGACAATATATCTCACTTTTTATTACATGTTATTGACTATAAAGAGTCAACCACAGTGAAGAGAAATAAACATCATAACATTCTGTCACTCTGAGCACAGTCATGTCAATATCATAAAAGTGTAAAACAGTGTTTCTAACACCAAAAACAATTGGGTATTGAGGCCTAGGAAAGCCTGCTTCAATTCACCTGAATGGATCAGGATGGTTTAAACGTCACTCAGAGACCTGACCTAAGGTCCAAAGGCACTCCCATGTTGAAACTTACCAGGATAGGGTCTCATACACCAGTGTTCCTGAATGAAGAAAGAGATGAATGATTTAAGGAGTGAATTTTAAACTAAAAGGAGCTTAAGAGAGTAGAGTTTCTTTTGTTTTACTGAAATAAATATGGGCTAAATACCTTCTGAGAAGGTAATATTCAGGCTGTGGAGTGAAAGTAAAGGCATTTCTTCTGGACAAGAGTTGTCAGATTTGATCATTTTTCTTCCTTCTTATGTCATCTCACTCTACCCTGCTTTGTTCTTTTATTCTCTCCTCCATTATAATCTGCATGAGAACCTCATTTAGTTAAAGATCCTCCACCCAATGCCTTAGGAGAATGGAGGTTGCTTCCGTCTTTTGGGTTTGGTTTTTCTCCTAAGTATGTTCTTAAAAACTATATTCTTTCTTCATATCAAAACCCATGCAGTTTCTTTCTAATTTTAGTTTCCCTCTGTGCATAGCAACCTACAATCAAAATTCTGGCATATAAACATATTATAGGGCTTTTCATTTTATGAGTGCTGCTGTTGAATTTGGGCATATAATATGGAAGGTTTCAGAACATTTTTTATACCAACCATTAATCTCCTCATCCTCTTTGCTCCCGTCACACTGTGGCTCCACCTCTATTACTGTATATACCAATTTCAATGTGTTCAGCATGATATCATATGCTCCATAAGGGTAAGGATAAATTTAATTTACTCTTTCATCCAACAAACATTTACGAAGTGGCAGCTGTGAACAAGCACAGGACTGTTGGTTGGCAATATAAAGAAAAATAAATAGAGTCCCTCTCCTCAAGGAGTTCACTTTAATTTCTATTCTTGTTACATGCACTATAAGTTTGTTGAATTAAACTAAAACACTAGATAATGCTTCATGTTGAAGATGCTGAGAGCCTTTGTCCTAGTTAAATAATCAAGTGTTTCTGTGATGCCCTCGCCATACAGCCTCACATACTTGTTTTCTCTTGAGCCTCCAATCGCCAATATTACAGGAGCTGTGGTTGCAAAGATGGCAGAGGAAGGGAAGGGGACAAGCCCAGCCAGGCTGAACTGAAGGTGAGGAAGAGCCCACAGCTTTCTTGCCCAGGTCTTTTCACATCTATGTCTGTGGTAAAGGGCCACCATGTCAACCTTGAGTGGCCCCACTTCATACCAAATTTTTCAATGTTATTAACTTAACAAAACTCAGAATCCAAAAGTGGCTAAAGCTGAACTCATAATTTGAACGTTTCACAAAGTTTATGCAAATTGTTAACTAAAATGCTGCTTTTATACAATGACCTGTGAGCAGATATACCAGAGACAAAGATGGTATCTAGACAGAGGTGAAGAAATAGACTATCTGACAATGTGGAAAGACCGCTCTGGCCAATTGATGTCACAACAAATAATCTATGGATAAGGAGACTTAGAGTCCCAACAGGCCCCTTAAAGTTTATTTACATTGGTTATGTTACAGATTAAACCAAGTTTATTTTTTCATGAATTTCTATTTAAGAAGCCCTTTATAGAGATTAATAATTTTTATCATTTACTCAACAATTTTTGAGTGTCATTCTGTGCCACGCTCTATGTTGGGTACTGCAGACACAAAGGTGAATATGACATCCTCCCAAGAAACTCCCAACCCAGCGAAGGAACAAACAAATAAATATGTGGATGGGGACCAGAGCTTCAATCTGCATTCAACTCACAATCTCTCTAGTCACACTAATCATCTATAGGAGAGTATTTGCTAACTTGAATGCTTAAGATTTTGAGAAGCAAAATTAGAAAAAATAGGAAGAAAGAAGAGACAGGAAAAGGTAATTAGATGAAAGGATGAAGAGGCTAAATTGGGCTAAAGAGAAGGAATGAAATAGTAAGTTACAAAAAGAAGTCACTTGGCACTAAAGCTGAAGAGAGCAGTTTAGAAGCTAGTATATAAGCAACTCTGGAACATAAGAGTTTATGAAGTGAAGGGTAAGAAAGCAGAAGAGTAGAGAAAATACCAATAACAGTTGTTCTGAGACAGGAGTTGAACCCCTCTGTTGTTTTGTTGAGAGATAAAAGTAAAGTTAAAATATACCATAAAGTCACTTTTGGTCTGCCAGATCATGCTTCTTTGCGTGTGATTCTATATGGATACTGAGCCACGGGGCTCCAAGATTTAGGGTGTACGTTGGAAATGCAGGCTCTGTTAGTAGAGTGTATAAAGGTTACTCTGAGGTTCACAGTATAGAAATGCCAACATTATTTGGCTAAGCGAACTTTTCTCAAGCTGAAGGGTCCTAATTCACTATGTCAGTTTATCAGGATCTTCTAATGTCAGTGAAGGCTCCAGGAAGGATGTGATATGTGAACTGGTGAGCTGCGTGTTTGTTTTAAGTGGAAAGTATGTATTCAACCTTCCACTTAAAGATGGAAAAGGGATGGGAAAAAGATGGTAAAGGGATGAGAAAGAAGGAGGAGAGTGGAAATTCAACTGCTGAATAAGGTTGGATGAGTCAAGGAAGAACACAACATGGGGATGGGGCTATAAGGTGATAGCTGTCATGCTTAACTCTGCCATTAATACTGCGATCCTGGTGAAACCCAGTCAACCTCTCCCAAGATAGAATGCTCATAGTTTTATTTTCTATTCTGATGAAGACTAGGTGAGGTTTACATTATTACATTAAAAAAAGAGAGATGACTTACCTTTTACTATCCTCATAATGAATTTTATGTACGTTATACCTGTCATATCAGGGTTATTGGTTTTTTTGTTTGTTTGGTTTTCTTCCTTTAGGGAAGTTACAGAAACTTGTTTTTCTTCTATTCCTTCCCTGGTGATACAATATACAATATTATGGGAGTAGAATATTCTAGACCAAAGGCAGATCTACATGAAATATTATGGCATGTGAAAGAAATTGCAAGTTATTTCTTGGGGATCTAACAAGAGATGAATAAACACTCCTGAACATTTATTATGGCCAGGCACTAGGATGAACCCTTTATTTATATCATTTCATAGTCTCAATAATAACCCTAAAGTTGATGCTATTACAAGGCTTATTTAATAAAACCAAAGAAGTTAAATAACTTGCCCAAGATCAAACAACTAGCAAACAACAGAGTCAGGATTCAAATAAGGAATTGAATTCCACAGCCCAGGTTCCTAAGTGCATGGCTACACTGCCTCCTCATGAATGTTGTGCATCAAGATCTGACGTGCATCAAGATCTGAGCTATATCCCTTAGGTCTCTATTTCTCCAACTATAGCATATGAGTCAGAAATACATAAAGCCAGAGAATATATGTAGCCATTTGCCCAGTAAATCAATGGTACTGAAAGACCTATGAGGGAAAATTTTACTCAGATAGGTGAGAAGATGTTAAACAGTGAGAATTTTCAAACATAGGAAAAAGAAATAAAGATACATTGTAGATTAATATGCAAAACTTTATAAATTATACAGGTAAATCATGAAATTTTGGAAAAATGCCACGGTTGTGGTCACCATTTTAGCTTATGATCTCTTTCCTCCAAGCTTACCCTTTTTTTTTTTTTTGTGCATTCACATATATTTTTTGAAATATTGCCTTAGGCACAAGAGCCATGGAGTGTTGCAACAGGGATGCATTGCGGCCAGGTTTACATTTTGGAAAGCTTCTAACAGGTGAGAGAGGAACACAAGGAAACAATCACACTTCCCTAGTAGAATGAACACTGATTTCACTTACAAGATAAGAGTGAGTTTGAGGAGCCTGGGGATCCTCCAAGTGGCATGGCTATGAAGAAAACTGGAACTCAGAAGAGAGGTCTTCCACAAAAACCTTGTATCGTATTTTATACTAACATCATTCAAAATTATGTTCCCACCTATTTCACAGAACAGTGTTTGGGGCAGAGTAGGTACCCCAAAACCATTTGTTGAATGAATGAAGTGGAAAATAGAGGGCATATACTAATAATGTAATTAAGAGAATCCATTAATGCTACACTGCAAAAAAATGTTCAGAATTAAAGGACCTTTTGTATATTTATATGTGCATATGAATGTCAAACATTTTATAAGGTTCATAGGATATAGTGACATTTATCCCTTCAAGAAAATGACTTTTAAAGAGGAGAAAGTTCCCACATAGTCCTGCTGCATTTAAAAGAAGCTTTAGATTTTAACATGCCGATCATTTGTTATTTCTGTAATGTAGAGACGTTACTAAAGGTAAATGTTTATAAAGAGCTTTTAAATAAATCCTTCTGTCTTAGGAAATTATTGTCTCTTTACTAATCTCTGAGAAGATTTTTGGCTGCCACTGCCATGTACTTCTGCCAAAATTGTATATGTGTATATATATACACACACACATATATATGTAATTATTTTATATGTAGGATTTATATATGTGTGTATATATGTATATACTTGTATACATATATGTATGCATATATTGCAGAGTGTGTGTGTGTATATATATATATATATATATATATATATATCAGAATATGGTCTCCTTTTTTCCAATATGACCTCTGTAATATAACAAATTGTTTAAATGTTGATTTTGCCTCAGTAATTTCTCCCAGTGGCTTCATTAGTTTTTCCATGTTTTAAGAACTCTATAGCTACATTTCCTAAGAGACATTTATTTCTGTGTTTCCTAGTTATAGGTTTATAGATTACTAGGAGTTCTGGGTCACTGTGTTACTATAAGATTGAGTTCCAACTTTATGACTCATTTTCTAAAAATCAATTTTCTCAAGCCACCGTCCATTTAATTTCATTGGCCATGCTTATTTTGAAATAAATGCATATATGCCTACAGATGATACTTTAGAAACTATTATTGGCTTAGGTTTTACATTGAACTCCATTTTAATGTTCAAATTGTGTTTTATAGTATTTGCTTCCTTTAAATGTGTTTTTATTGAGTCAAATAAAATTTTATTTTGCATTAAACTTACCATTAAAAAGATGCATGTCAGTATAGTATGACTAAACACTGCTACTATTAAATCTTAGAGGTCTTAGTTTGCCTTTGCTTCTTTAACTAGCTATGTGTGGTTGGAGAACATGAACTAGCCTGTCATGATTCCCATTCTAGGCAACGAAATTAGAAGTGTGCATTATGACAGTGTTCTGTGACTTCCTTCTCCTGACCCCAACTTCTAACCATCTTCCCATTCCCAGTACTTTCATTATGTTTCCTGGAGCCCTCAATCCCTAGCCTTGCCACTAAACTCACTCCACCTTCTTGCCTTAATTAAAGCTTTTCTCTATCTGAGGACACTGCTTCTCCAGCAGTCTCACCAAGTGAAGAATGTGGCTGTCAACATCCCTTGGTATCTCAGAATAAGGAAGCAGAGTTCAGATCGTCTTCACCTAGTAGTGCTTCAAAACCAATCCTCATCACCACCAATCCTCATGCAAAATCCCTCCATCCTTGGAGGTTCAAGTTATCCAGACATACCACATTCCACCCTCCCTTGTACCCAGAGTGTCTGCTGATTCCATGGACAATTTTCTCATGTTCACTAAACACTTCTGCACATAACTGTAGTCTTTCTCTCCATGCAACTTCCTACCATCATTCAGGATGACATCCTGTCCATGCAGTACCCAAGTTTCATAATTCTTGACCTTCTCATCTTCAGTTACTTCTCCATTTTATTTCAGCCACCATAGCATCACTCCTCCACCTCTGAAAACCTAAGTTCAGCCATCTCATTCTCCGACCACAACTTCTTACCATTTCCTACCATATCCCTTACTCAGTGATTCCTCAATACACGTTCTTCATATTCATTGAGTTCTCTAACCACCTGATAACTCTACTTTCTCCCTCTCTCCACCTTCCTGTATCCATTTCCTTTCCTATCCATCTAGGAATGTATAATTCATTACATCAATATTTTCTTGCCAATATTCTCATAACACTAGCCCACTGCCCTTCGAATTGCTATGGACTAGCAAAACCCCAATCCTGGACCAATCCACACATCTACCCTGTCTATATTCTAAGTCTGCAAAACCTGGCCAAAGAATATCATGAAAACACATCAATTTGAGTGGCAGGGCCAAGATAGACAACTAGAAGCAGCAGCATTCGGAGGCTCCCATAAAACAAACAAACAAACAAACAAACAAAAAACACTTATAATAAGCATGTGAATCCTTCACCAGCAATCAAGGTATCCAGGCTCTCTCATCAAAATTGACTAGAAGGCTGGTGTGACCCACTGAGAGAGGGAAGTGCAGTGTGGTGCCACGGCCCACCTGAGAGCCACACAGGGAAGGGGAATCCCCTCCCCCCAGCCAAGGGAGGCAGTGCTTGAGCGCACTACCCAGCGGGGGAAAATGCTTTTTCCACAGAACTGTGCAACCTTCGGATCGGAAGATCCCACTCGCGAACCCACGCCACCGGGCCTAGCGTCTCAACCCCGGAACACACAGATTCTTACAGCCTCACAGCTAGAATCTGTTTAAATCTACCGAACTCCCAGGGGGAGGGGCGACCAGCACAGGCTGCTGATGCCTGGTGTCTAAGCTGCTTGAGTTCCGTGGGGGAGGGGCAGCAGCCAGAACTGGGACTGGCAACTGTCTAACACACTAAGCTCCCTGGGCAGGAGAAGGGTAGCACCCATTTCTGTAACTCCAGGCTGTGCTTTTCTCCTGCTGGAGCCAGGGAGGCTGGAGGGTTTGGACCCAAGACATGTCCCCACAGCCCAAAAAACCACACGGGCTGTGGCAAGCTGTGGCCAGAGTGCCTCTTCAGGCCTCTACCTGACTTATCCTTCCTCAGCGGGTGGGGCTTCCCTGCAGGATCTCCACTAAGTCCAACTAGAGGCTGAGGGACAGAATTCGAATCTCCCTGGGCCTGAGCCCCTAGGGGGAGGGGTGGCTGCAGTCTCTGCAGACCAGCAGACTTCGCTTCTCCTCCTGGTAGTTCTGACGAATCCGGGCAGCCCAGATGAGTCGGTTTCCCCCCAGTGAAACACACCCTCTCCACAATGGACAAAATGCTTCATTAAGCGGGTCCTATCCTCATGCCACCGAACTGGGTGAGACCCTCCAACAGGGGTTGTCAGATACCCTATAAAGGAGCGATCCTACTGACATCAGGTTGGTGCACCTTGAGGTCAGAGGTTCCAGAAGAAGGAGGAGGCACCCATCTTTGCAGCTCTCCAGCCTCCTTGAATGACATCTCCAGGCACAGGAGTGAATTAGATTAATAGAGCCTGAAGAGAATCCCCAGAAAACAGAAGCAGCCCTACAGAAGACGGTCCTGACTATTGAAAGAAAAACAAACAAGCAGAAAGGAACAACAACAGCATCATGAACAACAACAACAAAAAGGCCCCCACAAAAACCCCATCCAAGGGTCAGCGGCCTCAAAGACCGAAACTAGACAAACTCACGAAGATGAGAAAGAATCAATCAAAAAATGTTGAAAACCCAACAGGCCAAAGTGCCTCTTCTCCTCCAAATGATCGCAACATCTCTCCACCAAGGGCACAGAACTGGATGGAGGATCAGATGGACAAATTGACAGAAGTAGGCTTCAGAAGATGAGTAATAAAAAACTACAATGAGCTAAAGGAGCATATTTTAACCCAATGCAAAGAAGATAAGAACCTTGATAAAAGGTTAGAGGAATTGCTAACTAGAATAACCAGTTTAGGGAGGAGCCTAAGTCACCCGACGGAGGTGAAAAACACAGCATGAGAACTTCGTGAAGCATACGCACGCATCAACAGCCAAATTGACCAAGCAGGAGAAAGGATAGCAGAGTTTGATGCAGACATAAATAGAGAAAAAAGAATGAAAAAGAATGAACAAAGACTCCAAGAAATATGGAACATCATAAAAAGACCAAACCTACAATTGATCAGAATACCAGAAGGAGATGAGGAGAATGGAAACAAGCTGGAAAATACACTTCAGGATATTATCCAGGAGAACTTCCTACAGATCAACTACAAAGGGAAGCTCATCAGACTAACAGAGGACCTCTCAGGAGGAACTCTACAAGCCAGAAGAGATTCGGGGCCAATTTTCAACATTCTTAAAGAAAATAATTTCCAACCCAGATTTTCATATCCAGCCAAACTAAGCTTCATAAGCAAAGGAGAAATAAAATCCTTTCCAGACAAGCAAATGCTGAGGGATTTCTTTTTTCTTTATATACTTTAAATTTTAGGGTACATGTGCACAACGTGCAGGTTTGTTACATAGGTATACATGTGCCATGTTGGTATGCTGCACCCATTAACTCATCATTTACATTAGGTATATCTCGTAATGCTATCCCTCCCCCGTCCCCCGACTCCACAACAGGCCCCAGGGTGTAATTTTCCCCTTCCTGTGTCCAAGTGTTCTCATTGTTCAATTCCCACCTATGAGTGAGAACATGCAGTGTTTGGTTTTTTGTCCTTGCAATAGTTTGCTGAGAATGATGGTTTCCAGCTTCATCCATGTCCCTACAAAGGACATGCTGAGGGATTTCATTACCACCAGGCCTAGCCTGCAAGCGCTCCTGAAAGAAGCACTAAATATGAGAGGAAAAAACTGGTACCAGCCACTGCAAAAACACACCAAAATATAAAGACCAATGACACTATGAAGAAATTGCATCAACTGGTGTGCAAAAATAACCAAATAGCAGCATAATGACACGATCAAATTCACACATAACAATGCTAACCTTAAATGTAAATGGGCTAAATGCCCAAATTAAAAGACACAGACTGGCAAATTGAATAAGGAGTTAAGACCCATCAGTGTGCTGTATTCAGGAGACCCATCTTACATGCAAAGACACACACAGGCTCAAAATAAAGGGATGGAGGGAAACTTACCAAGCAAATGGAAAGCAAAAAGTCTGATAAAACAGACTTTAAACCAAAAAAGATCAAAAAAGACAAGGGCATTACATAATGATAAAGGGAACAATTCAACAAGAAGAGCTAACTATTCTAAATATATATGCACCCAATATAGGAGCACCCAGATTCATAAAACAAGTTCTTAGAGACCTATGAAGAGACTTAGCTCTCATACAATAATAATGGGCGACTTTAACACTCCACTGTCAGTACTAGACATATCAATGAGACAGGAAATTAACAAGGATATTCAGGACTTGAACTCAGCTCAGGATCAAGTAGATCTAGTAGATGTCTACAGAACTCTCTACCCCCAGATCAAAAGAATATAGATTCTTCTTAGTGCCACATCGCAATTATTCTAAAATTGACCACAGAATTGGAAGTAAAACACTCTTCAGCAAATGCAAAAGAACTGAAATCATAGCAAACAGTCTCTTAGACCACAGTGCAATCAAATTAGAATTCAGGATTAAGAAACTCACTCAAAACCTCACAACTTCATGGAAATTGAACAATCTGCTCCTGAATGACTCCTGGGTAAATAATGAAATTAAGGCAGAAATCAAGAAGTTCTTTGAAACCAATGAGAACAAAGAGACAATGTATCAGAATCACTGGGACACAGCTAAAGCAGTGTTAAGAGGGAAATTTATAGCACTAAATGCCCACATGAAGAAGCTAGAAAGATCTCAAATTGACACCCTAACATCACAATTAAAAGAGCTAGAGAGGCAAGAGCAAACTAATCCAAAAGCCAGCAGAAGACAAGAAACAACTAAGATCAGAGAAGAATCGAAGGAGATAGAGATATGAAAAACCCTCCAAAAAATCAATGAATCCAGGAGCTGACTTTTTGAAAAAAATAACAAAATAGATAGACTGCTAGCTAGACTAATGAAGAGAGAGAAGAATCAAATAGACATTAAAAAATAATAAAGGCGGTATCACCACTGAGCCCATAGAAATACAAACTACCATCAGAGAATACTATAAACACATCTATGCAAATAAACTAGAAAATCTAAAAGAAATGGATAAATTCCTGGATGCATACACCCTACCAAGACTAAACCAGGAAGAAGTTGAATCCCTGAATAGACCAATAACAAGCTCTGAAACTGAGACAATAATTAATAGCCTACCAACAAAAAAAGCCCAGGACCAGATGGATTCACAGCTGAATTCTACCAGAGGTACAAGGAGGAGCTGGTACCATTCTTTCTGAAACTATTCCAATCAATAGAAAAAGAGGGAAACCTCCCTAACTCATTTTATGGCCAGCATCATCCTGATACCAAAAGCAGGAAGAGACACAACAACAACAAGAACACTTCAGGCCAATATCCCTGATGAACATCGGTGAGAAAATCCTCAATAAAATACTGGCAAACAAAATCCAGCAGAACATCAAAAAAACTCATCTACCACGATCAAGTTGGCTTCAACCCTGGGATGCAAGGCTGGCTCAACATATGCAAATCAATAAACATAATTCATCACATGGAACCAATTACAAAAACCACATGATTATCTCAATAGATGCAGAAAAGGCCTTTGATAAAATTTAACATCTCTTCATGTTAAAAACTCAATAAACTAGGTATTGATGGAACGTCTCTCAAAATAATAAGAGCTATTTATGACAAACCCACAGCCAATATCATACCGAATGGGCAAAAGCTGGAAGCATTCCCTTTGAAAATCAGTACAAGACAAGTATTTCCTCTCTCACCACTCCTATTCAACATAGTATTGGAAATTCTGGCCAGGGCAATCAGGCAAGAGAAATAAATAAATGGTATTCAAATAGGAAGAGAGGAAGTCAAGTTGTCTGTTTGCAGATAACATGATTTTATATTTTGAAAACCCCACCATCTCAGCCAAAAAAAATTTCTTGAAATGATAAGTAACTTCAGCAAAGTCCCGGGATACAAAATCAATGTGCAAAAATCACAAGCATTTCTTTACAATAACAACGGGGAAGCAGAGCACCAAATCGTGAATGAACTCCCATTCACAATTGTTACAAAGAGAATAAAATACCTAGGAATACAGCTAACAAGGGATGTGAAGGACCTCTTCATGGAGAACTACAAACCACTGCTCAAGGAAATAAGAGAGGACACAAACAAATGGAAAAGCATTCCATCCTCAT
This sequence comes from Gorilla gorilla gorilla, assembly GCF_029281585.2. Taxonomy (NCBI): domain Eukaryota; kingdom Metazoa; phylum Chordata; class Mammalia; order Primates; family Hominidae; genus Gorilla; species Gorilla gorilla. The sequence goes on from NC_073229.2 coordinate 106,113,403, forward strand.
GGATAGGAAGAATCAATATCGTGAAAATGGCCGTACTGCCCAAAGTAATTTATAGATCCAATGCTATTCCCATTAAACTACCATAGACATTCTTAACAGAATTAGAAAAAAACTATTTTAAATTTCACATGGAATCAAAGAAAACCACTTATAGCCAAGACAATCCTAAGCAAAAAGAACAAAGCTGGAGACATCATGCTACCTGACTTCAAACTATACTACAAGGCTACAGTAACCAAAACAGCATGGTACTGGTACCAAAACAGACATATAGACCAATGGAGCAGAACAGAGACCTCAGAAATAACACCACACATCTACAACCAACTGATCTTCGACAAACCTGACAAAAACAAGCAATGGGGAAAGGATCTCCTATTCAGTAAATGGTGCTAGGAAAACTGGCTAGCCATATGCAGAAAACTGAAACTGGACCCCTTCCTGACACCTTACACAAAAGTTAACTCAAGATGAACTAAAGGCTTAAATGTAAAACCCAAAACCATAAAAACCCTAGAAGAAAGCCTAGGCAATATCATCCAGGACATAGGCATGGGCAAAGACTTCATGACTAAATGCCAAATGCAATTGCAACAAAAGCCAAAATTGACAAATGGACACAACTAAACTAAAGAGCCTCTGCACAGAAAAAGAAACTATCATCAGAGCTAGCAGGCAACCTACTGAATGGGAGAAAATTTTTGCAATCTATCCATCTGACAAAGGTCTAATTTCCAGAATTTACAAAGAACTTAAACATATTTACAAGAAAAAGCAAACAAACAACCCCATCGAAAAGTAGGCAACAGATATGAACAGACATTTCTAAAAAGAAGACATTTACGTGACCAGCATACATATGAAAAAAAGCTCAACATCACTGATCATCAGAGAAATGTAAATCAAAACCACAATGAGATACCATCTCATGCCAGTCAGAATGGTGATTATTTTTAAAGTCAGGAAAAATATATGCTGGCCGTGGAGAAATAGGAATATTTTTATACTCCTGGTGGGAACGTAAATTAGTTCAACCATTGTGGAAGACAGTATGGTGATTCTTCAAGGATCTAGAACCAGAAATACCATTTGACCCAGAAATCCCATTACTGGGTATATACCCAAAGGAATATAAATCATTCTGCTATAAAGACACATGTACAGGTATATTTACTGCAGTACTATTTACAATAGCAAAGACATGGAACCAACCCAAATACCCATCAATGATAGACTAGATAAAGAAAATGTGGTACATATACACCATGGAATACTATACAACCATAAAAAGGAATGAGATCATGTCCTTTGCAGGGACATGGATGAAGCTGGAATCCATCATCCTCAGCAAACTAACACAAGAACAGAAAACTAAACGCCACATGTTCTCACTCATAAGTGGGAGTTGAACAATGAGAATACATGGACACAGGGAAGGGAACATCACACACCAGGGCCTGTTGAGGGTTGGGAGGTGAGGGGAGGGAACTTAGAGGATGGGTCTATAGGTGCAGTAAACCACCATGGCACATGTATACCTATGTAACAAACGTGTGCATTCTGCATGTGTATCCCATTATTTTTTAGAAGAAAAAAACGAAAGAAAAAACAACACGTCTGTTGGTGCCAAGACAAATTAATAACCTTCAATTCCAATGAGATCCACAGCATCTGGCAATCTTTTCATGATACTCCAATCAAGTCCCTCTCCCATTTTCCATAATGTATTTCAAACCTTCTGTGCTCTCCTAAAACCTCGTATCCCCCTACATCATCACTGTCATTCTTAGCTGATTACTTCCTCTACTTCCCAGAGAAAACAGAAGCCATCATTCAAGAAATCTTTGAGCTTCCTACACAAACCCATACATTTATTTGTGTTGTCTCTGTTCTTTCCATTTTTCCTCCTGCCTCAATAGAAGAGTGATATACTTTGGATGTTTGTTCCTGCCCAAATCTCATGTTTAATTGTAATGCCCAGTGCAGGAGATGGGGCCTGGTAGGAGGTATTTGTATCATGGGGGCAGATCCCTCATGGTGTGGTGCTGTCCAGATCAGGTTATTTAAACATATGAGGCACCTCCCCCCAGCTCTCTCAGTCTTGCTCCAGTTTTCACCATATTATGTGCCTGCTCCCAAGAACTTCGCGAAGCATATGCCTTCCACCATGATTGTAAGCTTCCTGAGGCCAGGAAGCTTATGCTGGTGTTATGCTTCCTGTACAACCTGCCGAACCATGACCCACTTAAATCTTTTTTCTTATAAATTACCCAGTCTCAGGTATGTCTTATGCTGGTGTTATGCTTCCTGTACAACCTGCAGAACCATGAGCCACTTAATCTTTTTTCTTATAAATTACCCAGTCTCAGGTATGTCTTTATAGCAATGCAAGAATGGCCTAATACAAAGAGTTATTTATTCTCCAATTTAAGGCTAACCTTCACTTAGATGCAGATTCCCATTCTTCTCATACCTTCAGGAACCTGCTCTGTACACTATCCCCTTTCTCTTACATTTTAATCAAGAAATGTAATCAACTAGTTTCTACCCAGCAACACACAACATACTAAGCCTTCTACAATTAATTTTTTAAAAATACATTCACCTCACATTCTCCTCCAATTTAACACTGCAGGATTCTTCTTCACCTTTCCTAATTTTATATTTGTCTGAAGAACTCTAGTTTCCTACAACAATAGCAATACACTTAATCATGGGCATTATCTTACAGTACAGTCATGTATCACTTAAGGACAGTGATACATTTTGAGAAATTAGTTGTTAAATGATTTCATCACTGTGTGAACATCATAGAGTGTACTTACACAAACCTAGATCGTATAGCCTACTACACACCTATGCTATCTGGCATAGCCTATTGCTCCTACAGTACAAACGTGTGCAGCATGTTACTGCACATGCTACTGAATACTGTAGGCAACTGTAACACACTGCTAAGTATTTGTGTAACTAAACGTATCTAAACACAGAAAAGGTACAGTAAAAATACAGTCTAAACAATTTTTAAATGGTATTCCTGTATAGGACACTTACTGTGAATGGAGATTGCTGGACTGGAATTTTCTCTGGCTCAGTCAGTGATTCAGTAGTAAGTGAATGTGAAGGCCAGGACATTACTATGAACTACTCTAGACTTTACAAACCCTGCACACTTCAGCTACATTAAATTTATTTTAAAATATTTCTTTCTTCAATAATAAATTAACTTTAGCTTACTGTAATATTTTTACTTTGTAAACTTTTAAATTTTTTCAACTTTTTGGTCCATTTGTAATAACACTTAGCTTAAAACACATTATACAGCTGTACAAAAATATTTCCTTTTTATATCCCTATTCTATAACTTTATTAACTTTTTTATTTTACTTTTTAAATCTTTTTGTTAAAACCTAAGACAAAAACACACACATTAGCCTAAGCCTTCACAGTATCAGGATCATCAATATCACTGTCTTCCACCTCTACATCTTGTTTGGCTAGAAGGTCTTCAGAGGTAATAACATGCATGGGGTTGTTATCTATGATAATAATGCTTTCTTCTGGAATACCTCCTATTGGACTTGTTTGAAGCTGTTTTTACTGTTAACTTTTTTCTTATAAGTAGAAGGAGCATCCTCTAAAATGATGATAAAAAATGAAAGTATGGTGAATACATAAACAAATAACATAATTGTTTATTATGATTACCAAGTATTATGTATTGTACATAATCCTATGTGCTATACTTTCATATGAATGAGAGCACAGTAGATTTGTTTACACCAGCATCACCACAAACATGAGTAATGCATTGCACTATGACGTTACAATAGCTATGACGTCACCAGGCAATAGACATTTTTCATCTCCATTATAATCTTATGGGATGACTGTCCCATATGCACAATGTCTGACCAAAACATTGTTTTATATTATTACAGTCTCATCACCAAAAACAAACCTACCATGTGAAGATTAACATTTCTTTGCAACTCTTTTTGTCTTTAGAATATATTTAATTTAAAGTGTACAATCAGAGTACTGTGATCCAAGTTACTTGAATCCATTATTCTCATATATATAGTTGTATTATCACTTTGACAAAAAGTTTCATTTATTTCTACTTGTATTAGAGTTGTTCTTCATTTTTTAAATTGCATTTTTTCATATTTACAAACTTTTACATGATTCAAATATATATAAAGGTAAGCTCAAAAAAGTTATACTCTCAACCTATCAATCCTGTCCCACTTGCACCCAACCCTAATATATAATCATTTTTATTCAATTCTGGGACATTCTTCTTGAATTTCTTTTTTTGCAAAAACTACATACTCTTTTTCAATTATATTTCTTCACAATGCTACCATACCATATACACTTCTTATACTTTGCTCTTTCTGCTGACAATATATCTTGGCTCGAGTCAATTTTATGTTATATTTACTGGCATATCAGTAATATTAACTGTTTCTTTCTCTTGGTATTTAGGAAGGTTTTGCTCTTCTTCCAGTGGTTACCTCTTTCTAATGTTGTTTGTAATGTCTTCAGTCCACTTTTGCCTTTCTGAGGCTTCTACTATTTGGTTTGTCAACTCTAATTGATATACTTGGACTGCACATATTACCTATAAAGCAATAAGTTTATTCTTTCCACCTTCTCTTCACTTTTCTCTATGTTTCTGGAGAGTTGTCTTATTTCTACTTTGTCAGATTGTATAATGCTTATATACTCTTTCTCCACTGTTTGTTTTAATGTTAGGACTACATTGAAATATATTCCATGTATACTATCAGTTCATTTGCCAGAGTTTTTCTAGTCTTCTGTTGGTTGGATAAAGCTTAACTTCTTATTCTATTTGTGAATATACCACTCCTTCAGTTCTCACACTTTATCTTCAAAACTGTTTTTATATAGCATTGGTGGTTTAACACTAACTTGTCTAGATATAAAAGCTTTCACTCACATTTCCTGTTCTTGCTTTTAAAAACTCTTGTTTCAAAGTTGTTTTGCTTTGTATCTTGCTGTCAAGAACTCTGATTTAAACTTTATTTCTTTCTCTTGTAAATTATATTGTCTTTTTGTCTGGAACACCTGAGATTATTTTTTAATCATTAAAGTCTAAAAGTTCATTAGCACATATTTCTGAGTTGATCATTCTAAGTCACTTTTAGTCCCACATATGTAGATTCAGGTTTTTAAATTTATAATAAAAACAATAATTTTAAATAACATTTCTGTTATTCCATTGCTTTGTTTTTTTCTGATTTAAAGACTCCAATTGTATGTATGTGAGATCTTCTTTGCCTATCTTCTATAGCTATCACTTGCTGATTGTTTCTTTTTCTTGTTATTTTCACTCTCTTGGCTATTTTAATTCTCTTCTTCAATTTCCCTTGTGATATTTGTCATTGATTCCTTTCTGTCTTGGTTACCCTGTAGCTTAGTTTTCATTCCTAAAATGATTTTATCCTTTTTTTTCCTATTTCTTTCTGGATTTAGCTTAATTCTCATATTCTTTTGCCCCTTTCTTCTGAATATTTGAGTTTCTATTGGGATGGGCTTCTTAACATATGAAAATAATACTATTTAATTCAGTTTTATTACTCTTCATGGATTTTTCTTAGAATTTTCATCAGTAGGAACATTGTGATTCTTATTTTCCATCTTCTTTATATAGTAACCTTTATGGTTGTTGTATTTGCTGGGTTAACAATAAGAAGTAATTCTGTGTTGACAAATGTGAGACATTTGGTGGCTTACTAGTTTTTTAGTTCAAGAGCACCCTCTTCTGTTGATATAATAAAATGTAATTTTATTAAATGACACCATTTGTTAAGAGAAGAATTGGTTTGACTTTATTTTATTTTATTTTATTTATTTATTTTTTTGAGATGGAGTTTTACTCTTGTTGCCTAGGTTGGAGTGCAATGGCACAATCTTGGCTCACTGCAACCTCCACGTCCTGGGTTCAAGCGATTCTCCTGTCTCAGCCTCCTGAGTAGTTGGGATTACAGGCATGCGCCACCATGCCCGGCTAATTTTTGTATTTTTAGTATAGATGGGGTTTCTCCATATTGGCCAAGCTGGTCTCAAACTCCCAATCTCAGGTGATCCGCCCGCCTCAGCCTCCCAAACTGCTGGGATTACAGGCATGAGCCACCGCGCCTGGTCAGTTTGACTTTTTATTAAGTAATCTTCTTTTGTTTATTTGGATCCTATTTTCCACTGATTTTTTTCTCTTATTTCCTTCACCACCAAGTCCTTTCAATTCCCCACAGATGGGACTCTTCCAAGATTTCCATCTTAGATCCCCTGCATTTTGAGCCACTTCCTTTTGAATTCCTGCAGCCAGCATTCTGACATACGAGATGATTTTTTTTAATTCATTGCTTTATCACCGCTAAACACCCCTGCCTTCCTTTTACAATGAAGTCTCCACTTGATTTCCATTTTGATGTGTGCTCCAGAGTTGTCTTTGCTGGTTAGTTTATTTCCCCTCTTTTATGTAAATGAAATTTTTGGTATCTTTTATCTCCTAGTTATGTGGTGGGCATGGGTCCATAGAGTTTTACTTGTTCTCCTTATCTGTATAGTTTTGGGAAGATGTTTAGTTTTTGGATTTAGGTAGCTATCATTTTTCTTAAGTTGTAATGTTTCACAGGGGTCTTTTCTAGAACTCCCTTTTCACTTTTCACAAACGCTGAGTGACCTCAACCACTTCTATTCCTTAAATTAAAGCTTATAGATTGATGACTAACAAACTTTATTTTGTTTCTGGGCTCCACAGCTTTTGCTAATAACAAACAAGGTATCTCAATAGGACATAGCACAGTTGCCCCCACTTCACATAAACAAAACTAAATTATGTTTTATTCTTCACCCTCTCTCATACCTGCTCCTCCTCCTGTGTCCCTCATCTTAGTAAATGGTGTCATATCACCCTCCCCAACATGCTTTGTTATGGTTGCCTAAGACAGAAAGCTTTCTATCACTCTGGCCCCAGTCACTCTCTAAGTACTAAGTATTCTGCCTCCAAAATATCTCAAAACTGTCTTCCACCCTTCTCCAAATTCAACAGTTTATGGCAGCATCACCTCTTGACTGGATTACTACAACAGCCTCCAGTTGAAATTCTTGCTTTCACTTTTGCCTCTTTCATGCCACAATCCACATAATTTTGATAAACATTTCATTTAATTATGTCATTCCCCTTCCAAATGTTACACTGCCTTCTTGATATAGTCTAACTCTGTTAGAATGATCTAAGTGACTATACATAACCTGATGACTGCTTACCTCTTTAGACTTCTCTTTCATCAATCTCTGCCCTCACCTCTTCCCTTCCACTACGAAACACACAGAAACAGAAACAGAGTAGTCTCCAAAACTGGCCACAACAATATTTTTAGTTCCATATGCTGTTCCAGAAGCACGCCATTCCCCCTCAAGAAGTGAAATCTAGTTTCCTTCCCCTTGAACATGATCCAGCCTTAGTGACTCACCTCTAATGAATGAAATGCCATTATAGTGATGCTGTATAGCTTAAAAATAAAATCAGTACACCTTCGGCCTGGTGCACCTCCTCTCTCTCTCTCTCTCTCTGCACATATATGTTATGCCTGGTGCATGGTAGGTATTCCATAAATTATATTTTCTATCATTCTCATGTTTCAGATTAAGAAACTGAGACAAGTTAGAAAGTTCAATAATTTTCCCAAGGTCACATGGCTAGCAAGTGGCAACGCTGAAATTCCATCTCAAGTCTGTTTGTCTGCTGAGCCCATGTACCAGTATGGCCTGATTCTCCACTCATCCTTGTCTTATTTTATTCTTTGGCGTTTATCCATTATATTCCTTGTTCTAGCAATTCATACTTTCAGATACTTTCACAAAGCTTAATTGAAATTTAAGGATATAACTGAGCAAAAGAAAATCACTTAATGAGAGATTATAAATGAAATGTTATGTTCTTATAGCATACCTTTTGGGAAAGCAGTAAACAATATTTTCATGTTATAATATTTAAACACTGATGTGATCTAACCAAAATTCTATTATTATGTTGAGGGGGGAGATAGGGCTAAGGGGAGTGAGAGGTGTTTCAGAAGGACAAGTCTTCATTTACTATGGAGGGAAGTCAACAGGTAATGTCTAAAATTGATAAGCCAAGACAGCTATATAGCCATATTATGTAGAAAAAAAAAACCAAGCATATTTGAAATGCCTGTGGATAACAGGACTTGGAGGCTAGAAAAGAGGTGGAGAAAAAGACTAATATTTCCATTGCAAACTTTTAAGAAATATTTGAGTTCATAAAAATGAATGTGTATTTGATTAAAATTAATTAAAATAGATTATTTACCCATCTGGAATTTATATTGTGAGTGGGGTGAGATAGAGATCCAAACATCACAGTTTTCCAACTGCCTGTCCAGTTATTATCTAGGCCAATTTTAATTACAGTACTTTCTTTCTTCTCACATATTTGTAATTTGAAGGAACACCAATAAATATGAAAATGTGGTGTCATACACACACTCTGTTCTTTCTTTTTTTAAGGTCAATGTCATGCTCTTAGATAATTTATGCCCGTATTTCTTCAAGTCACACATGAAATGCTCAGAGAGGTCACAAACATCAGGTGAAATATGAGAACTGGATCTTTAGAGGACTTAGGTGATAAACATGCTGAGAACATTTGCTTCACATGAATGTTGCCTGTGCCCTCAGCTGCCCTCTACTTAATGTGAATTAAAAGTCTGACACACAAATGGCCAATGAGTACATGCAAAAGTATTCTGTTAGATTGGTGCACAAGTAATTTTGTTGGTAATGGAACAAATAATAGAAACAAAAAGTAATTTTGTTTCTATTAGTTTGATGCAAAAGTACTTTTAATGGCAAAAACCTCAATTACTTTTGCACCAACCTAATACATCATTAGTCACTGGGGGAAAATGCAAATTAAACCCACATTGAGATACTAGTATACATCCACCAAAATGAATAAAATTTTAAAATACCTATACAGCTAAATGTTGCTAAGGATTTGGAGAAATTGCAATTCTCATAAACCGATAGTGAGAAATTTTCCACCACACTGGAAAATTTGGGAGAAGTTTTTAATGAAGTTAAATGAACATCTGCTCCTAATAGCCAGTAATTCCACTTCTACGTATTAAGCAAAAATAAATGAAAATATACATTGGCAAAAAGATTTGTAGCATAATGTTTAAGTCACTTCATTCACAATAACCAAAAACTGGAAATAGCCCAGGTGTCTGTTAAAATAACAAGTAAACTGTGATACATTCATACAATAAACTACTCAGCAATAAAAAGAACAAACTACTCATAAAATCAACACAGATAAATCTCAAAAACAGTTTGATAATTGAAATAGCTGTTATGTGCTAAATTGTGTTGCCAAAAGTTCTTATGTTGAAGTCCTAACCCCCAGCACTTCAGAATATGTCCATGTTTGGTGGCGGGGCCTTTAGAGGTTATTAGGAAAAATAAGGTCTCATGCATAGGCCCTAATCCAATATGCTGGTGTCATTAGAAGAAGAGATTAGGACATGGACAAAATATAAACAGAGGGGTGACCATCTCTGAGGTCACAGTGAGAAGGCTGCCATCTGCAAACCAAGAAAAGAGGCCTCAGAAGACACCAAACCTGCTGACACTTTGATCTCAAACTTCCAGCCTTCAGAAAAATCAGAAAATAAATTTCTGTTGTTTAAATCACTCAATCTATGGTATTTTGTTATGGCAGCCCTAGAAAACTAATACAGAAGCCTTACACAAAAGAGTACATACTGAATTATTCCAATTATATGAAGTTCTATAACAGGCAAACTATTCTAAGGTGAAAAAAATCACAAAAGTAGTTATCTCTGAGGGGTGGGTAGGGGATTATTTGGGAAGGGGCATTCCAGGACATTTTGGAGTGGTGGTAAAAACAAAAGTTTGGGTTACACAAATATATACATTGATCAAAACTAATGAATGTCTACTTAAGATTTGTGCATTTCATTGTACATAAATGCTATATCAAAAGAGAAAAACTAGGAAAGTTATTGGACCCCACTTCTGACATTAGATGTTGTATGGTTCCCATTTCTTCTCTTTTCACTACAATCGCAAACCCAAGCACCAGCTGTGCTATTGATATTTTGCATTTTGCATTTGGATATCTGCTAAACTCAGCAAGGTGAAATTTGGTGGCTGAAATGCCTGGGCTGTGTTCATTAGCCAAGAGAGGTGAGTTGAAGAATGAAGCTGAATTGAGAGGTGACATTAACTTTTTATTCCCAGAAAAAAAAAAAAAAAACCAATTGTAACACCAGCCAAAAGCATTTGATCTTCAGTTGAAATAAATTTAGTAGATCAAAAATCTCAGCATATAAATCTATAATATTCAGGGCCCTGAGTTGAACATTATTAAACTGAGAAGGGCTAATTCTCAGAATTATTTGAGGAGCAAGGAACTAGAAATTTGCAAGAGACCAAGTGATAGCAGCAGGACCTGTTCATGTAGTCTGGCTTCCTACAGTTACAACATGAGAAAGCCTCTGACTCTGGTTCAATGTTCAGACACATTTTGGGAAAAGGGGAAGAAAAACTCAAAGGTTCTATCTATGTCCTCCATCCTATAAGTTATCTAGCTTGTATTCTAGATGCTAATATTCTACTTTTTGAGAAATTCTACCCTTTGTGCCTTTCAAGGGATTCAGCATTAATTTCTCAAATTGCCTTAGGACATCTGCTACATAATCTCCTTGGCATTTAGATTCTTTTGGGCCCATGTATCAAGTTTCATTTGTTTCTGAGTGAGTTCAATCTTTTTTTTACTTCACTAAGATTTCTTTTTTATATATATATACTTTAAGTTTTAGGGTACATGTGCAATACATCACTAAGATTTCTTATTTCACCTGAAGGAAATGGGTGGGAAGCCATGGCTCAGGATGACCCATGCAGCTATGGCTCCAAAAGTCTGATCGTAGAAGAGGAAAACAAACAGCAGTTCTGAATCTATGAGATTTTGGATGAGGCACTAAATATAGTATTTTTAGGTTTATTATGAGAGTCCTTCTCACAATACTCAACTTTTTGAATAAACCTAAAAAACGTACCAAGTTTTCAAAATATTTGAAGAAAAAATTGTCTAGCTTTCAACTTGACAGCACTTCTGAAGAAATCTCTTACTGCCTGAACTCCTCACTTTTCTCCTCTTTATTCTTTTGTAAATAAAAAGATGTTGCTTCGAATGGGCTAGAAGCTCAGCATGGTCCATAGAATGAAGGGTGCTAGAAATCGGTGAGATTATCCCAATCTCCATCTGGAAGAGTCCAACATTGACTGTGAAAACCAACACTTAGTTATAATTCGAAGACTTCATGAGGTCTCCTAAAAATGCAAATCCTATTCTTCTAGGTCCTATCTTTCTATATAGGATATTACAGAGAGGTGTATTCTGAATCTCTTTTACATCCTTCTAAGACTAATATTACATTTTTAAAAATCCTTAAATAAATGAATAAAATTCTTTAAAACCTTACAAAACTGACCAATACGTAGGATCTAAGTCAGGAAGCTGATGTGAATTATATTATGATTGCTCCCTGAAGTTTCTGATCACTATAATATTCTGTTCATTTTTACTTTGCTCACACCCTGGAGTGGAAATTTGTCTCCATTTGTGAACTTCAATGTGACAACATTTTAAGGACAACATGTTCTTCCATATATTTTTTTCAATCAAGATTCTTTCTGGCTGGTCTTTACATTTCTGGTTGGTCATACTTCACAGAGACTTTTTTTTTCTTCAACTTTTATTTTAAGTCTGGGATACACGTGCAGGATGTGCAAGTTTGTTACATAGGTAAAAGTGTGCTATAGTGGTTTGCTGAACAGATCATCCCATCACCTATGTGTTAAGCCCAGCATCTATCAGCTGTTCTTCCTGATGCTCTCCCTCCCGCACCCCTACCTCTGACGGGCCCCAGTGTGTATTGTCCCCACTTCCATATGTTAATGTGTTCTCATCATTCAGCTCCCACTTATAAGTGAGAACATGCAGTGTTTGGTTTTCTGTTCCTGTGTCAGTTTACTGAGGAGCATGGCTTCTAAGTCCATCCATGTCCTTGCAAAGGGCATGATCTTGTTCCTTTTTATGGCTGCATAGTATTCCATGGTATATATGCACCACATTTTCTTTACCCAGTCTATCATTGATGGGCATTTAGGTTGATTCCATACCTTTGCTATTGTGAATAATGCTGCAATGAACATACATGTGCATATATCTTTATAATAGAATGACTTATATTCTTTTGGGGATATACCCAGTAAAGAGACTTTCATCAAACACCACTCTCCCCAAGGATAGATCATAATCAATGCCTCAGCTAACTTTTTTCTAAATCCTCCTATTCCTTAGATTCTACTTAGTTCCCTTAATAAATATGAAATCTAAAGCCCCTTAACTCGCTTAATAAAATAACTGTACTATTATGCTTTATCTCAACCCATCCCAACTGAGCTTGGCAAGTGTCAGGAATAGTGACACAATCAATAACCCAACAACTGTGGAACTTTATCATCCAAATTCCCCATGAAAATAAATGGATATTATTTGACCCAAATTGTGTTTTAATCAAATCTTTCAGTGACTAAACATTGTTTCTCAGAATACAGCAATATGGAGAGTGATGTGATTTGGCTGTGCCTCCACCCAAATCTCATCTTGAATTCCCATGTGTTGTGTGAGGGACCCGATGGAGGGTAATTGAATCATGGGGCAGGTCTTTCCTGTGCTGTTCTTGTGGTGGTGAATGAGTCTCACCGGATTCAATGATGTATAAGGGGGAGTTTTCCTGCACAAGATCTCTTATTTTGTCTGTCGCCATGTGAGACATGCCTTTCACCTTCCACCATGATTGTGAAACCTCCCCAGCTTCTGAAAGTCCATTAAATGTCTTTCTTTTGTAAATTGCCCAGTCTCAGGTATGTCTTTATCAGCAGCGTGAAAATGAACTAATACAGAAAGTAAATGAAAATATTTAAATCTCTGAAGTATTCATGAAAACAATTTTGCCATTTCCAAATGGTCAGGCCACTTTAAAATCCAAGCTAACAGAAAAAATAATAATTTAATACACACCAAAGTTCAGCCAACATCACAAAGGGAGTCCTCAAACTCTTGAATTGATATAAGAAGATCATATTTCTTTGGTACTTTTCCAGTTTCCAGAAGACAGTAGTATGATGAGTCTTAATTTCTATATATTGATTGACAAGATACACTTTTGTGTGTGAAATCAATGTAATAAATAACCGAACATTGTATCCTCCAAATATTCATTAGGCAATAGCACAATGCTGGTAGGTAATATACTTTATCTTGGACTGTTCATCCAAGTGTAAATCTAAGTTTATTAGATTATTCTGCACATATTCTTTCCAGGTCTTTCTCTGCAAAGTGGATAAAAAATGGAGCACAGTTTCTTAAGCTAATTCATCTTCATAACTTCACCATATTAAATGCAATCTCTGTGATAAATTGAAATGTAATTTCACATACATTTTTAAGGGGTTAATATTATTAAATGTGTAAACTCAGTTCACTGCAATATCTTCACCTGGAAATACTAAAATGTGAAATGATTTCCTAAAACTTAATATGAACTTCACTGACACTGCTGGAAATGTGTTGCCACATACTTATTAGAGCAAGCAATATTATAGGCCTAAGCCGACTAGGGTGGAATGACAATTTCTACTACTATGACTTGAGATTAATAATGATGAAAATAATTGACAACTTTTTATTCAAAATCATCTGTGGGAAAAACAAATTCTTTTAAATATATATGTAAGATAGAAAATAGGCTGAAACCAATCGTGACCATATCTCTTCTGGGAGAATAAAGTTGGCTCTCCTATGTCTTGATTTGACAATACGTGTAGACAAAAACACAGTCTCCTTTTTTCCCTTGAGCAAACTCCCCCAAAGCTATCAAATTCATTTTAACTTAAATCACTCAATGACTCATAAAGTTCATATCTGTTTCAAAAAATAGCTCTGAAAAGAAGGCTCAATAACAAGTGACAACAATCAGTAAAAATATTTTGGCAAATTGTTGCCGATGGTAAGATTTTTTTAAAGAAATGATAAAAGCATACATATCCATTGAAAACTAGACAATCTTTGGGATATCTCACCTGAGTGTCAGTGTAACAAACATGCCAAGCACCAAGAAAGTCCAAACAGAAAACTTTCCACGTACTCAGTTGTTATTTGCTGGATTATAAACCTACATGGCTTATGCATAAATAAATATATAACAATAGAAATCCCCTCATTATTTCAAGTATTCCAAAGACTACTAGGAGAATTATGATAATCTGGTGATCTTAAGCACTAAAAAAAAATGTTGGGTAATTCGAGTAAACAAAAGTAGTAAGGAGATCGCTAGCATTTTGATTGCTTCACAGTATAGAATGAGTACTTCATATTTTGTAGATTCCAAAAAACCTCAGAGTTGAGAGAGAAAAATCTACAACTTTAATATGTGATCAATTTTATAAAAATAAAAATATCCCCAAGAAAAGATCTTTTGTTATAGATTTATTTAGCATCTGACCAATATGTGTAAGTATTCCCAACCCAGTTTAAGCAACTAATCCTAAAAGAGATTGTTAAGTATAACTTCCTGCCTGACAAAAAAAAAGCAAACTCCTTTATCTTCTCAAATTTAAGAATAGTCAATCTGTGAAATTTACTTTAAAATTCAATACTATAACTTTAATTTCATCACCTAACATACATTAAAACATATAAAGTAGAAAACATATATAAGATAAAATCTAAGATTGATAGTTAACCTGTTGCTTTCATATATGAGAAATTTTTACTAACTACAAAGACAATGGAGTTCATTTCAGAAACAAGCGTTTGTCTACCCATGTTTTACTTCATTAAACAGAATGAACCTGCCAACCAGGAAGTAGGCAAAAAAAGGACACCAAAACACACCATTACCTATCCCCCAACTCAGAAGAGCACATTCTCCATTAACCTGAGCAATGAGGAGGGCTTGCTTATCAATATTCTGCCAAATTTCTGAACCAACCAAAATAAAATTCCCATCCATCTTCATTCAATATCTACAAAACTACTGAAAAATTATGATGTGCATCAGAGAACTATACTGCAAAACAGAAGTTTCCATCTCATGCCTACAGAACCTCATTAGATAACTGAATTTGGCTTAGGCATTTTGCATATCATGTTGTCCTATAGCTAGAGATCTGAAAATCTACAGCTCCAAAGTGGACAGTAAGTAGCACACACAGTCTGTTTTGTCCAAATAGAGAGAGAGAGAGATCTTGAAGCCCAAATAGAGGCAATGTCATCCTCCCAATTCCTAAAAGAATAAATAAGCTTTGGAAACTGGTATGATAAAATCCAGAACAAAATTTTAGAAAATGTCTTGGATTCCTCAATAAAATAAAAGAAGACATGGTCTATATGATAAAGTAACATAAAGTAATAAGGAGTGAACAAACTGATATTTAAACAGAGTGAGATTTAAAAAATAACAGGTTAGAGCTTGAAAACTATGATGCAGTAAATAAAAAGTAGAGGTAGAAAAAAAAACAGTATTCACAGTTTAAATCCAGTAATTGATGAGGAAAACAGAGTTGAGAAGCTATGTCAGAGTGCAGAGGATAAGAGTAGATATTAACAGATTGAGTCACTATAAAAGGAAAAAAATATGTCCATCATAAAAAATCTAGACATTCACAAGAAATATACAAGAATAGGAAGAAAAAAGAAGTTTGAAACAAAGCAGTAACCAGAAGTACAATGAAAAAGAGTCTTCCCAAACTAAGACAAAACATTATGTGAATATGCATTCATTTATTACATACAAGTACAAATAAGTACTTGGGTACCATTACACAAAATACACTGAGGATAAATTTTTTAAAGGGATATCTTTACCCTGCGAGTAATTAGGAAACACAGACAGATAATCACATGACTAAATATAAAATTACAACCAGGACAAGAGAGTAGGTGGTGATATGAGAGCATGTGATGGGGATGTGAGCTAATCAGGAGGTCAGAAAAGGTTTCCCTGAGGAAATTATGTTTCATATAAGGTTTGAGAGACAGTGGAAATTAACCAGGGAATAGGTGAGTCCCAGGTAGAGAGAATAGCATATGCAAAGACCTTTAGTCAAAGAGAGCATAGCATGGTTGAGGAACGGTAGGTTGAGGAATATGGCTGAGGAACAGAAGGCCCATGAAACAAGAAGGCTAGAGTCAAGAGGAACATGGATGAGATGACAACTGGGGAGACATGCAAGGGCTAGATTATCCAGGGCACTGTAGGTCAACGACTTCAACCATTTTTTTTTTTAACACCATGACCTAAAGTAAGAAATACTTTCTATATCATAGCCCAGTACACAAACCCATATGTACATATACAGAAATCAATTTGCTAGATCATGAGAGCATTTAAAAAAATGAAAGAACAGAATAAAATAGAACATACCAGAGTGCTTTTCTTATTGTAAAAGTAGGTAGCAGTTCATGAAATCTTTTGTTTAGGTTTATTTATATTTTACATGTATATTCCATCTGTATAATGATTTATTTAATGCTTTCATGATCTCACAAACTGATTTTATGACACATCAATAGATCCCCACTTGCAGTTTAAAAAATTCTATAGTAAATCTATGTTAGAGATTTCACTCTTTATCTAAAAGCCATCAAATTTATTTAAGCAGATATATGATGTGAACAGATTTGAATTTGGAGACAAAACAATCTTTTTGACTACAATGTGTAGATTTGTAAAGAAGCAAGTCTAAGGCTCTTATAGTGAGACTCCTGGTAAGAGATATCAGTGGTTTCACCTTGGATGGGAACAGGAGATTAAGAAAGTGAACATTAATTCCAGAGTTGATGGAGGTAAAGAATCAACAGGACATTCTGATAAGATAAATATGGACACAATTTTCAAAGATAACTCTTAGATTGAGAGGGGCTTAGTATAAATTATTAAAAAGAAACCGAAGAGTGACAAAATATTGGACTTACAAGAATAAACAAACCATCTAACAAGCAATCTTCCAGAAAACATGTTACTAACAGAGAAATCAAAACTGGGCTGGCTTCAGACTCTTCTTTTGCAATGTGAAATGCCAAGAGGTAACGAAAAAAGCAACCACAGAATTTTGAAGGAAAAAAGGTGGTGAACTAAAATGTTATGCTAAGCCAACTTGTCATTCACGCATGAAGCAAATAGAAAGTTATTATAAAGTGCAGGCATATTCAGAAAAACATATCCACAATCTTGAAAAAATTTACTTGACATTGTTCTACCAAGGGATAAATCCAAATTTAAAATCTAAGAATGAGAAGGTCATGATTAAAAAAAGATTAATAATTGATACTGAAACTGAAACCAATTAATAACTGAGTTTGTGATTATTAAGATAAAACTTAATACAAAGTAGAAAAAACTGAAAAAACATACGTAATATTAAAAATTATAAAATTATAATAATCAGAATAAAACACAAATTATATTAAAAGGGAAGATGATTAAAGCATGCTAAATATCTCACATAAAACACGGAAATAAAGATTCAAAAGATCCAACTGCACTAGATTTTGATTATTAAAAAGAACCTTTGAAGAATATTTTTGAATAAATGTAAGTGTAGCTACAAGCTGAATGTGAAACACAATGTAAATCTTCAAAATCACTGTATTTTAAAATTTACAATATAAAAATAGTTTAGAAATAGTTCTTTTAGAGACTGCAAAAAAGTTAAGGAGTGTGTAAAAAAGCAAAAAAGGGAACAATAAAACAAAATAGCAAAAACAAAACTCTTACAAGACACATTAAACATATCACTTATAAACTTCAAGACCTCATTTTGAAGACAAAGAATACTTAGACAGTGAAAAACTTCTTACAAAGCTAATATAGAATGAAAAGTATTAAAAATTACTTTTTAAAAATGATTAAGGGCCAGTTTACCAGTAACCTCTTTCTTGTATCAAATTATAAAGATCAAGTAATTCTCATTTCATACTATTACTCGACTGTAATAAAAAATGAAAAGCCATTCAATAAATTTTCTGAAACCAACACAATTCTTGTGACACAGTTTAATGTAAACATTTTTTAAAGTTTTAAGATTTGTCACTTGAGAAATACTCATGTAAAAATGAGAATAAAAACAAAAATAGAAACTTCAGATATATGGCCAAATTTACTTATAAAAATAGTCTTCAAGGTTTTATTTGAACTCAAAATGTCAGAAAATCAAGACAGAACCTAAGGAAAATTGGAAGAAAAAAATTAGAAAAGTTATTAAATATAATCAAGTATTCAATTACTAAAATAATTGAATAAATTTGAATATAATAGAAATGGATTGTAAAATTTTCAGTTATTTTTTAAAAAGATTTACACTTTGATAAACTTAGCAGAAGAGAAAAAACACAAACATTAGTAATGAGAAAGCATATATAATCAAGAAACATGGGATTATTTAAAAGTATGAAAGAATATCATATGCAAATATTCCATACAAAATGTTATAGATATTTTAAAATATAAAATTATAAATATTGTGTGTAATGGACAGTTTGTGAGAAAATATAAATAATCAAGATGGACTCAAAAGAAGTGAAATATCTTAACAGGCCCATAGCTATGGGCATTATTTTTTAATTTGAAGAATTGCCTTCAAAGAACGCTATAGAATCCAACAGTTTTATAAGCAAGATCCTTCAACTGTCAAGGAACAGATATTTCTCACGATTTATAAACCATTTTAGAGTACTAAAACATTTGGAATGCTATTTTTAATACATTTAGTGAAGCAAAGCCATTCCCAATATCAAAATTTCACAAAATTAAAATGACAATGATGTAAAGAGAAAGCTATACACAATTTTGGTTAGAAACACTAGGATTGGGCAGGAGTCCTAAGAAATAGAGTGTAACAGAACATTAGCAAATAACATTTCACATCAGTGGGAAAGGGTGATTTGTTAAAAATGGTGTTGAGATTCAGGTTCATTTCAAAATAAAATAATTTAGATGTATTCACATATACCAAGTTAAATAATCCAAATGAATAAAATTTAAGTGTAAGAGGTGAAAGTATAAAAGAACTAGAAGAAAATTTAGAAACACATTCATACCACTTTGGAGTGGGGAAGACATTTCCAACTATAGCAAAGAAGAAAACGTAAAGGGAAAAGTCTTCCTAGTAAGACTTGGGACTTTATCCTTTTGGTCATACTTTTTTCTCTTCACTACTTAAAATTACATTCTTCTGCCTGGAACTATTATATTTTTCTTGTTAAAAATCATAACTTGCCTAAGTCTAGGTTTTAGTAGGCATAATCATTGCCTAGCTAAATTTCAGCTTTTCAAAGCTGAAAAATGAACCAGAGGAAGAAGATTTTATGGAAAAAAAGCAGAAACAAAATTACAATGGAAAAGATTGACTAAATAAAAATGAAAGTTTCTAATACCAAAGATTAAATTAAAAGGCAAATCATAAACTATGAATGTATTTGCAACAAATATCACAGCGATAATATCCTTAATAAAATAAAACACAAATTTCCCAACAACTGAGAGTTCAATGAATCATAAATTATTTGCATAAAGAATTATTAACCATTAAAATAGTTTTCATGAGGAAATGGGCATGATTTTTTATTAAATGGAAGACTAATACAAAATCATATATCCATATAGATATATAGACATAGATATATCTCAATTCCAAATGCTTATATGCACTATATGTTCTCATTCATAATATACATCTGTATACCATATATAAATTTATATTCATATGTTTAGACACATGCATTTATTCATTGTGGCAACAAAGCAAATATTAGTTTGCTAATATTTCAACAAAGTGATGTTGAAATTATAAATGCATTTCTTTTTATTTTATCTTTATAGATTTATCTACTTGAATTACTTTCATAATACAAAAGTATATAAACAGTTTTTTTTAAAAAAAGCAATTCACTGTCTGGCAACTACTCTCTCCCATGCTCCAGTGGAAGTATCTTCCCTGGGGTTCAATTTAATGTTACACCTTCAAACTTTATAGAGGGCAACATAAAAGGTATTTTGTTCAACATTTTACCTGGGTATTGCGTGATTTTGTGCTTAAAACACTGACTGCTGTGTTCCTCCAAACCACCTATGTAAGAAACTGCATGACAGATTCTTCCTAGAGCTTGGTTCCTGGGAAAGGTTTGACTCCAGAGAAATGTGATTATTTTAACCAACAATAAAATTATATCCAAACTATTTCAGCTTTGCCTGAGCTACCAGGAAACACAAAGAGGCAAACTCAATGTCCTGTTTTAAAAAAGGTTTTATTTTAATAGTCTAAAAACATGTCCTCTCTCTGTCCCTTACAGATGCTTGCTGCTCTACTCTTCTTTCTAATCCTACTTGTAACTTTTACATTAATATAGTTTTATATGGCACATCAAACCCCTTTAGGAAAAGGTGAATGTAAATTGTAAATAAAACATGACTTGGTCATTCTAAGAGGGGTAACAGAAAATGTTTCATCTGCTTTAAGTCATGTTGATGCATTACAGCATCATCTTAACTCTACTCACCAGAAAAATTTCCACATCTAAGCTCTAAAAACCTTTAAAAAGGTGGCAAATTGGAGAATAGCATAAAGCCATTAGATTCATGTAGTCTTTGTTTTTGTAGTGAGCTTATTAGTGATGGCCTTTTGGTTTAAACACCGCCTTTAAGCCTTCGATCCTGGCTGCCACCAGGTAATTCATGCTTAAAGAGTCCAAAAAGAAGTATGCACAGTAAAATCATTATCTCCACAATTAATACTTCCACATTACATCAAATAAATATTGTAAAGCATTTGCCACATGCTGAGACTTGCTGGGCAGTGGGAATAAACGGAGACTACCAAAAGCACTGGACCTGCCATGAAAGAGCACAGTATTCCTCTTCTCTCTGGTCTGGCACAGGGCATCATCTTTATTGATTTTGTTCTTCCATGTCTTACTCTCTGAACCATGATGATGACTAAATTCTGAATCTAATAGGAATCAGATTTCAGATAATTCCCTAAAGCAGTCTGCCAACATTGCAGTAAGAGCAATTAAAGGAATCAGGAAAGTAGAATGCTGCTTTCATTTCATTAGGAGGGTAATATTAATCTAATCTTTGGACAAAGTGAAAAACAACATTGGATAATTATTTTTCAGTTGAAAGATTTCACACTTAAATTTTTTAAATTCCCCCCAGTTGAATAGTTTATATCCACTACTTTCATTCCTCTCTATGCTCCCATCTCTTAAAGTAATCTGGTTTGGCTCCTCCTTCTTCACTGAACCTTCCCAAGAACCACAAATCTGCATTGTTGCTATCCTCAAAGGCCCTTTTTCTGTTTCTGTTTTGCCCTCTTTCTCCTTGCATTCCTTGTAGCTTTTAACATGTTTCATCTTGAAGCAATGCTATCAACCTCTGGGATGAGGCAGCATTTCCTGACGCTATTCCTTCTTGTTGGTCACTTTGATGACTGCTTTTGTCAATCCTTCCCTACCTCCCCAAACACAGGCTTTTCACAAGGTTGGAACCTTTGCCCCCTCTCTCAAATATTCATACTACTTCTTCTGGAAAACTCATTGACTATTAATACTTCAATTATCATTTCTATATGTATGCCACCCAAATCTTTAGCTATCAAAGATGCAGGCCCACATCTCCAAAGACGAAGTGGTTGGTTCACATAGACATCCCACCATTGCTTTTAACTCAGTATATTTAAAATAAAATTTCTCATCTCCCCTAAACACACACTCACTCAATGACTATTTTGGTTCATAGGCCTCTCAAGCACCCAGACCTCATACCTCTGAGTCATCTCTGAAAACTGTTACTCAAACCATCAGGTTTAACTCAAATACTCATTTGAATTAGTTAGCTTGTTTTTTTGAGTGCTGAGTCTTGATTTTCTCATCTGTAAAATGGGGTTAAAGTAGAGGTCAGATGAGAAGGTCAGATCACAGGTGTGACTGTAATCAAGAACTTAGACTGCCGCATTCATACTGGATGCCATGTGCATATTAAATTGTTTCTCTCACTCAGGCCAGTACATGACATATAATACATACTCAATAAATATTTGCTGATCAAAAGAACAAATGAATAACTGATTGAGTTAATGTGGCCTTTCCTTCTTTTGAATTCCTATTGCATTTACTGCCTGCTATATCATCCATTTGACTCAGATTATATACTACTCAGTCTCTCGTTAACATTTTAACTATATTTGACCTGACTTCTTGGATAGGCATTCAGATTCTTCAGATTAGACACCTAACTTACCCTTCCTTGTGTTTCTTACAGGGCCCAGCAAACTCCTTAGACATAGCAGGCATGCACAACTATTTGACTTTATATCTCATTTATAAGTCTTAAATGTATATCAGCTAATTTTTTTCCATTAAAGGAAAGTGGTACACATTATTTTGCAAGCACATATTCTTGAGGCTTTTTAAATTTGTGACTCATACCTTGGTTCAGAAACTAACACTAAACAGTGATTTTAGTGGCATGATGAAAGAGGGTTTAGTCAGGCCTCCTCACTTTTCAGATTTGCTTCAGTTCAGCCATAAAATTCCTTCCCAGCTGTATACCAATAGCCAGGGGCATTTTTATCCTGATATAAAATGTAATCAAGCTGCTTCTAGCTATGTTAAAGTAATCTATACTGTGGAATTACAACTACGCATCACACCAGAAATAAGAGAATTTTTTAAAATGTCTTACTTCACGATGGCATTTCTACACTCAAGCAAACAACTTTCCTGTCTTTCTTCCTCCTCTCTTAAAAAAAAAAAAAACTTGCTCCTCAAGGGGAAAAAATACAGTACCCACACACTGGCCAGCAGAGTAATTATGATGAAAGGGGAAATATGTACGTGTCAAACAGCACAGCACAGCTTGGGTTATCTGGTCTCTATGAAGAGAACTTTTCAGTTAAATGTGAGTGGGTGAAATTGCTGTGTCACCCACAAAAGTATTTTCATTACCAATTTCCTGGCAGACTTTTACTCACAGCTCTATCTTTATTACTCTGAATATTGGCACATTAAATATCCTAAGATCTAATAAAATAGAAATGAATGAATGATGGGCACTTCCCAGTCACATATGAGCCCAACAGGGTTTTGCATCTCATAAGTTACAAGTAACTCCCATGGGCCAGGCACATCAGAGATAGATTAGTACAATGGGCCTAAAGACTCAGTACATTTACCAGCCTGAGTGACTCTTTAATTTCTGTTTCTGAAATAAACTTCTCCTAGGTGTGGTTTTGACAGTTTGTGCTCCCTCAAACTCTCCTAATATAGAACTTTTAATATAGAGTGCTAATGGGGCAACCATGAAAAGTATGGGTTCCTATATAACAGCCCTTTATTAGTTTTCTAGGTCAGCTTTAACGAAGTACCACAAACCGAGTGGCTCAAACAACAGAAATTTATTGTTTCACAGTTCTGGAGGCCTGAAACCTGAGATTAGGGTGTCAGCAGGATGTTCACCCCAAAGGCATCAACCTTAGAAGGATGGTTCCAGGTCTGTCTCCTAGCTTCTGGGAGTTCCTTGGATTTGGGGAGCCTAACTCCAATTTACACATGACATTCTTTCTGTGCGCATGTATCTCCATGTCCAAACTTCTCTTTGTTATAAAGATGCAATCTTCACCATAACTTGATCATCTACAAAGACCCTGTTTCCAAATAAGGTCAAATTTACAGGTACTGGGAGTTAGGACTTCAATATTTTTAGAGGGGACAGAATTCAAACCATAAGAATCCCCATTCAGTCAGTGTGGTTAATCCCAATACATGAGGGAGAGCAACAAAAGTCAACCTTAGCAACACAGATAAACAAGCAACATTGGTATTTGAAGCCACAGAAATGATAATGCCTTCCACTCTTCTGAATCATAATTCACATTTAGGTTAGATCAAATTTTGTTTTTTTTTCCTAAAAAGTAAGCAAAACTGTCTAAAATGAAGGAACGATGACTCCTAAATAATCATACAGACTAACTTTTCCCATATGAATCACCATGAGAATAAAAACTGGAGCATTATCGGCTATACATGAAGATAAATGGACATCTTATAACAATAATAACAACAATGAAGGCTGGGCACGGTGGCTCATACCTGTAATCCCAGCACTTTGAGAGGCCAAGGCGGGCAGATCACCTGAGGTCAGGAGTTCAAGACCAGCCTGGCTAACATGGTGAAACCCTGTTTCTACTAAAAATACAAAAAATTAGCCAGGCGTGGTGGCACGCACCTGTAATCCCAGCTACTCGGGAAGGCTGAGGCAGTAGAATCACTTGAACCCAGGAGGTGGGGATTGCAGTGAGCCGAGATTGTGCTCTTGCACTCCAGTTTGGGCAACAAGAGTGAAACTCCATCTCAAAAAAAAATTAATTAATTAATTAAATAAAATAACAACAATGAAAACAGGGAGGGATGTCAGCAAGATGATGGATTAGGAGATTCTAGATGTCATGCCCTGCCAAAACACCAATTTTTGTAACTACCCATGGATGAGTATATCTTTGTGGGAATCACAGAGTCTAACTGATATTTCAGCACTCCAGGGGAACACAAAATCCAAGAGTGGACGCA
Organism: Gorilla gorilla gorilla; assembly: GCF_029281585.2. Taxonomy (NCBI): domain Eukaryota; kingdom Metazoa; phylum Chordata; class Mammalia; order Primates; family Hominidae; genus Gorilla; species Gorilla gorilla. The sequence goes on from NC_073229.2 coordinate 106,138,181, forward strand.
CTGAAAAGACTAGACATACATCCTATTAATCAGCTTTCACATTCTACCAAGAGGTTTGCCCGCAGAATGACTCACCTGAGGAACATCGTAATCAGCTGACACATGCCTCCAGGACCCCACATGCCCTCCCCATGGACAGTGCCCTGTGCATAGCCCACATAAAATCCCATTCATAGCACACATATCTCAACAGAAGGTGTGGATCTTAGCAGACAGCTCAACCCTGCTGATTTGAATAACCTTGAACATTGCCCTAGGAAAAATAAATGGGAGCCTCATAGCACCAGACCTGGTGTTGCAGAATCCAGAGACAGCACACAACCCCTAAAATTTCTCCTCTTATAGAGAACAAGAAGAGTAAAATTGATACATCCAGAAAAAGTCTAAGAGACTCCCAGAATCTCTAGCTGGGCTTGCTGGTGAAGGTCTTTCTCTCTTGAAGCCAGTCAGTAAAGAGTAGAGAAGACGATTACTTCTTCAAATGCAACAAGAGTAACACAAGTCTACAAGGAGCACAAAGAATCAAGGAAATATAGCAGCACCAAAGTAACAAAATAAAGCTCCAGTGGACTAACCCCAAAGAAAGGGAGATTTATAAATTCCATGATAAGTAAATCAAAATAGCCATCCTAAAGCTCAGTGAACTATGAGAGAGTGCAGAACACTAGACAAAATCAGGAAAACAATACATGAAAAGAAAATCAGAAGTTCAATAGAGACAGAGAAACCACAAAAAAAGAGCCAAACAGAAATTCTGGAGCCAAAGAATACAATGTCTAAAGTGAAAAAAAGAATAGACAGCTTCAATAGAAGAATCAGTCAAGTAGAAGAAAGAATCAGCAAACACTAAGACAGATCATTTGAAATTACCCAGTCAGAGGAACAAAAATAATAACAATAATAATGAAAAGAGTGAAGAAAGCATATAGGACTTATGGGACACTGTCAAGCAGACCAATAAGCATATCATGGAAATCTCAGAAGGATCAGAGAAAAAGAAAAAGGCTAGAAGGTTATTTAAAGAAATGATGATGACCGGGTGTGGTGGTGCACACCTGTAATCCCAGCACTTTGAGAGGCTGAGCAGGGTAGATCACCTGAGGCCGGGAGTTCAAGACCAGCCTGACCAACATGGTGAAACTCTGTCTGTATTAAATACAAAAAATTACCCAGGCATGGTGGTGCATGCCTGTAATCCCAGCTACTCAGGAGGCTGAGACAGGAGAATCACTTGAACCTGGGAGGCAGAGGTTGCAATGAGCCAGGATCACATAATTGCACTCCAGCCTGGGCAACAACAATGAAACTTCATCTCAAAAAAAAAAAAAAAAAAGAAAGAAAGAAATGATGACACAAAACTTCCCAGATCTGGAGCAGGAAATGAACATGTGGATACATGAAACCCAAAGAACTCCAAATAGGTTGAGCATAAAGAGATCTTCATTGAGTCACATCTTAATCAAATTGTCAAAAATCAAAGTCAGAGAATTTTGAAATCAGCAAGAGAAAAGCTGCTCATCTCATCACTTACAAAGGAAGCTGCATAACATTATCAGTAAATTTCTCAGGAGAAAACTTGCAGGCAGGAGAGAATGGAATGATATATTCAAAGTGTCAAAGGAAAACAATCACCAACCAAGTATATTGCATCCAGCAAGCTGTTATTCACTGGTCAAAGTAAATATAGAGTAAATTCACAGTACAATAATACTGTAATGATGGTGCAGAAATCATTTTTAGTCTAGTGTTAAGGTTAAAAAGACAGAAGTTTTAAAATATATAGCTTCAATAACTTGTTAATGATTACATACTATAAAAAGATGTCAGTAGTGAAATCAATAACATAAAGTGGGGTGAATAAAAGTTTAGAGTTTTCATATGTAATTAAAATTAAGTTGTTATAAGTTTAAAATACTGTTATAACTATAAGATGTTTTATGTAAGCCTCATGATCATCACAACGAAAAAATCTGTATTAGATGCACAAAAGATAAAGGAATAAAAGCATACCACTACAAAAAAATCAGGCTAGAACCTCCTGATTCAAATAACAAAGACAGCAAGAGAGAAAGGAACAAAGGAGCTACAACACAGTAAGAAAACTATTAGATGCCAGAAAAGTGGCTCTAAATAAAAGAAAACAATTAGCAAAATGACAATAGTAAGTCCTTACCTATCAATGACCACTTTCAATCAGTTTAAATTTATTACATTTTCCAACCAAAAAACAAAGACTAGCTGAATGGATTTAAAATAAAACAAAAACAAGATCCATCTAGATGTTGCCTATAAGAGACATATTTTAGTTTTAAGGATATACTTAGGCTTAAAGTGAAGACATGTAAAAAGATATTTCATGTAAATGCTAACCAAAAGAGAGCAAGAGTAGCTATATTTATATCAAAGACACTTTAAGTGAAAAACTGTCACAAGAGACAAAGAATGTGATATAATTATAAAAGGATCAATTCCTCAAGAAGATATAACAAGTATAAACACAGTGGATCCTCTGTATGCACAGCTTTCACATCCACCAGTTCCACAAATTAAAAATACAGTTAGGGTTACAATGGTTACATCTGTACCAAACATGTAAGAACTTTTTTTCTTGTAGTTATTCCCTAAACAATACAGCATAACAACTACTTAGGTCACATATATATGTATTCGATATCACAAGTAATCTAGAGATGATTTAAAATATATAGGAGTATATGTATAGGTTATATGCAAATACTATGCCATTTTATATGAGACTTGAGCATCTGTAAATGGGGTGATGGAATCAATTTCCAAGGATACCAAGGAATGACTGTATATATGCATTCAACACTAGAGCACTTAAATATATGAAACAAACACTAACAGAACTAAAGGGAGGAATATACAGCTTTACAATAATAGTAGGTAAATTCAATACCTCACTTTTAACTATGGATAGATCACCCATTCAAAAACCAGTACAGAAACAGTGAACTTGAACAACACTACAGAAAAATAGACCTAGCAGACATAAACAGATCATTCTATCCAATAGCATTACAATACATATTCTTCTCAAAGGCACAAGGAATATTCTCCAGTATGGATCACATGTTAAGCCACAAAACAAATCTTAACAAATTTCAGTAGATTGAAATTATATCAAGTATATTTTCTAACAACAACAGTATGAAACTAAAAATCAATAACAAGAGGAAAATTGGAAATCTTATAAATATGCAAAATTAACAAATACACTCCTAAAGAACGAATGAGTGTAAGAAGAAATCAAAAGGGAAATCAAAAAATATCTTGAGACAAACAAAATTGGAAATATAACGTACAAAACTTACAGGGTGCTGAGGAAGAAATCTCAAAGAATAAAGTTTGGTGCTATAAGGTCTACATCAAGAAAAAATAAAAATCACAAATAAACAACCTAACTGTATACCTCAAATGAACTAGATTTTTTTTTTTTTGAGATGGAGTCTTGCTCTGTTGCCCAGGCTGGAGTGCAGTGGTGCAACTTCAGCTCACTGCAAGCTCTGCCTCCCGGGTCTGAGCAATTATCCTGCCTCAGCCTCCCGAGTAGCTGGGACTTCAGGCACCCACCATCACGCTCAGCGAATTTTTTGTATTTTTAGTAGAGACAGGGTTTCACCATGTTAGCTAGGATGGTCTCGATCTCCAGACCTTGTGATCCACCTGCCTCAGCCTCTCAAAGTGCTGGGATTACAGATGTGAGCCACCGTGCCTGACCAAAAGAACAGGATTTTAAAGAAGCAAATGAAGCACAAAATTAGCAGAAGAGAGGAAATAATGTTAGGAGTGAAATAAATGAAATAGAAACTAAACAAACAATTGGAAACTTCAATAAAAATAAGAGTTTTTTTTTTTTAGATAAACAGAATTGACGAACCTTTAGCTAGAGTAAGAAAAAAAGAGAGGAAACCCAAGTAAAAATATAAATTAAAGGGAAAGCATTTTAATTTATACCACATAAAGAACCATAAAATTCTACTGTTAAAAAGTTATATTCCAACAAACTGGATATAAATACACTGAACCGACAGCACATTAAAATAATCATATGAAATAATCAAGTGGGATTTATCTCTGGGATGCAAAGATAGTTCAACAGACACAATAAACATGAAGACATTAACAGAATGAAAGAAAAAATAATATGTTTATGTCAATAGACTCAGAAAAAAAAGCATTTTGTAAAATTCAACACCATTTTATGATTTTAAAAAACCTCTCAAGAAATTAGGTAGGAAGGAATGCACCTCAACATCATAATAAAGACCATATATGACAAGCCCACAGCTAACATCGTACTTATTAGTGGAAAACTAAAAGCTTTTTCTCTAAGGTCAGGAAAAAGAAGTGTATGCGCACACTCACACTTCTATTCAACATAATCCTGGAAGTCCTAGCCAGAGCAAATAGGAAAGTAAAAGCAATAAAAACCATTCAAATCAGAAAGGAAGAAGTTAAATTGTCTCTGTTTGCTCATGACATAATCTTACATATAGAAAATCCTAATGTCTACACACACACACACACACACAAACTGTTAGAAATGATTAATGAATTCAGTAAAGTTGCAGGATACAAAATCAACATATGAAAATCAGTTGTGTTTTTATACACCAATAACAAACTATCTGAAAAAGAAATTATAAAAACAATGCCATTTGTAATAGCATTAAAACAACACAACATTTATGCATAAATTTAACAAGATGAGAAATCTATACTCTGAAAACTACAAAATATTTTTTCACACTCTTTAGACACTACAGAGTGAAAACTATAAAACATTGATGTGGCCGGCGCAGTTGCTCACGCCTGTAATCCCAGCACTTTGGGAGGCCGAGGCGGGGGGTTCACCTGAGATCAGGAGTTCGAGACCAGCCTGACCAACATGGAGAAACACCGTCTCTACTAAAAAATACAAAATTAGCCAGGTGTGGTGATGCATGCCTGTAATCCCAGCTACTCGAGAGGCTGAAGAAGGAGAATCACTTGAACCCAGGAGGCAGAGGTTGCGGTGAGCTGAGTGCGCACCATTGCACTCCAGCCTGGGCAACAAGAGTGAAACTGCGTCTCAAAAAAAAAAAAAAATTGATGCAAGCAATTAAAGTAGACACAAATAAACCGAATGATATCCCATGTTCATAAATTGGAAGAGTCAATATTGTTAAAATGTTTATACTACCCATGTAAAACTACAGATTCAATGCCAGTGGCACTTTCTTTTTTTGTTGTTTGTTTGTTTTTTTTTTTTTGAAACAGAGTCTCGCTCTGTCGCCCAGGCTGGAGTGCGGTGGGGCGATCTCGGCTCACGGCAAGCTCCGCCTCCTGGGTTCACACCATTCTTCTGCCTCAGCCTCCGGAGTAGCTGGGACTACAGGCGCCCACCACCACGCTTGGCTAATTTTTTTGTACTTTTAGTAGAGACGGGGTTTCACCGTGTTTGCCAGGATGGTCTCCATCTCCTGACCTCGTGATCCGCCCACCTCGGCCTCCCAAAGTGCTGGGGTTACAGGCGTGAGCCACCGCGCCCAGCCTCCAAGTGGCACTTTCACAGATATAGAAAAAATAATTCTAAAATTTGTATGGACTCACAAAGAGCCCTGAACACCCAAAGCCACCTTGAGAAAGAACAAAACTGAAAGTATTACACTTCCTCATTTCAAATTATTTTACAGAAGAAGGAAAACAGGAATCTTCCAGAATCATTAAGGACACTCCAGATCCCAGGAAGGAGAATGCTGGCAAACAGCCCCCATGATGGTGTCTGACTGATAAACATGAGTGAAGCCCAGTCTGCGAAAGAAGCAGAGACATCCTCTGTGACTCTCCTTTACACTTGGGATCTGTGTAACCCAAACCTTGAGCAACCCAAACCTAGAGAGTGCGCTTTGTTTCTCCCAAACCCTGGCGCTAACTTGGGAAAAGGCCAGCTACTCGAGACATTGGGAAAGACACCGGGAAAAGGTACAGAAATTTTCCCACACCTGGACCTAGAACTGGACACCATTTTTAATTCAGGTGAATACAAAATCAGCCATTCTTTGGACATTTGCTGGCATGCTCACACAGGCATTTTAGACTCAGATTGGAGCACCTGCTCTCCTCCATTCCATTGCAAGACTGGAACAGGAGAACTGCTATAGCTGTAGCTTCTGCTGAAGAGTGAGACTTAAGCCAGAGCCATCTTGGCCACCTAGAACTGGTCTGCATATGCCATTGTTGGGGCCTTAGGCTGTTTCCCTAAGATCATGGTGTGGCACAGCCCTCTCCACTCCACACCCAAACATATCTCCAGGTAATTGGAGCACCCACTTGTCTGGTTCAGCAGCTTGATTCACCCTATCCTTCCTGGACATAGATCATGGTGCAGCAAAGCTTTTTCTGCTTCGTTCCCAGGCAGATCTCCAGGCATTCCAAGCACCTGCTTGCCTGGATCAGCTGCCAGAGCTACCCTATGCAGAGTGCCAGACCTCCTATGCAGAGATCTTGGTGCAGGGGAACCCTCCTTGCTCCATGCCAGGCAGATCTCCAGGCATCTGAAGTACCCATTATCTTGGATTAGGAGTTTAGACCCCTCCCCCACCACACACACACACACACACACACACACACACACACACACGAGACACATCCCCATGCAGAGAAGTTGGGACTGAGTAGGCTTCCCAGCTCTGTGCCAAGGTATATTTCTGGGTGCCTGGTGTTACCCACTGGATTCTCACACAGCACAGGTGCTTGTGCCTGCCATCAGGGGACTTGCCCAATTCAGTCCCACCAATTGTTGCCCCCACTGCCTCCTGGCTGAGCGGAGAACTCACACCACTGTGCATTCCATGAACCAGCCCATTGCCTCAGGTAACAAAGAGCTTCTGCCAGTAAACAAGGATCAAGTATATACCCAGCCATGTTGGCCACAGCCAGCTCTTACCTATAAGTGCCATCTGCTGGCTCGTTGGTCAAACTGCACAGCCCAATATAAAATCTGCCAAAAACAAAGTAAAGCCAAAAGACCCTATTCAGCATTCTCTACAGTTGCATCCCCTGGTGAGGTAGAGGAGAAGAAGGAAACAGAAAGGAAAAACATATATATTACAGGGAAAGAAAGAAAAAGAAAAAATCCCTCCTGCACAAAAATAATTACAAAAATTAGAAGTGCCGGTGTCTCCAGATGAGAAGGAACCAGTGCAAAAATTCTGGCACCATGAAAAATCTGAATGCGGTAACACCACCAAAAAAATCACACTAGCTCTCCAGCAATGGTCACTAACAAAATGGAAACTTGGAAATGACAGATAAAGCATTTAAAGCATGGATTGCAAGGAAGCTCAACAAGCTCCAAGATAAGATTGAAAATCAACACAAAGAAACTTCTAAAGCAATCTAAGAAATGAAGGAAAAGATAAACATCATGAAATGAAATCAATCAGAGCTTCTGGAATTTAAAAACTCACCTAAGGAATTTCAACGTACAATTGAAAGCTTTATCAATAGCCTGGATCAAGCAGAAGAAAGAATTTCAGAGCTTGAAGACTAGTCTTTCTAGCTAACCCAGACAAAAATCAAGAAAAAAGAATTTTTTTAATGAACAAAGTCTTCAAAAAATATGGAATTTTGTAAATTGACTAAACCTACAAATTATTGGCATTCCTGAGAAAGAATGAAAAGAGAAGGATAAAAACCTGAAAAACATATTTAAGGGAATAATTCAAAAAAATCCCTAATCTTGCTAGACAGGTAGACATCTAGATACAAGAAATCCAAAGAACACTTGTGAGATACTATTCAAAATAAACATCACCAAGGCATATAGTCACCAAACTGTCCAAGGTCAACACTAAACAAAAACTCTTAAAGGTTGCTAGAGAAAAAGGTCAGATGACATACAAAGGGAAGCCCATCAGGCTAACAGCAGAAATCTTACAAGCAAGGAAAGATGGGGGGCCTATTTGCAGCATTCTTAAAGACAAGAAATTTCAGCCAAGAATTTCATATCCCACCAAACTAAGCTTCATAAGCAAAGGAGAAATGAAACTTTTTCAGACAAGCAAGCACTAAGGGAATTCATTACCACTAGACAAAACATATGATCATCTCAATAGGTGTGGAAAGAGCTTTCAAGAAAATCCAACATCCCTTCATGATAAAAAAAAAAATAAAAAACCTCAAGAAACGATGTTCCTCAAGAAGGAATATACCTCAAAATAATAAGAACCCTCTCTGACAAACACAGAGCCAAAATCACACTGAATGGGTAAGAACTGGAAGCACTTCCCTTGAGAACTGGAGCAAGAAAAGAATGCCTACTCTTATCACTGCTAACATTGTACTAGAAGTGCTAGCCACAGCAATCAGGCAAGAGAAATAAATAAAAGACATCCAAATAGGAAAAGAAGAAGTCAAACTATCTGTCTTTGCAAATATGATTCTACACCTAGAAACCCCCTAAAAGCGCCGCAAAAAGGCTCCTAGAACTGAAAAATCACTTCGGTAAAGTTTCAGAATACAAAATCAATGTACAAAAATCACTAGCATTTCTATGCACCAATACATTTAAGCTGAAAGCCAAATCAAGAATGCAATCTCATTTACAATGGCCATGCAAAAAAAATAATAACTTAGGAATACATCTAACAAGAAGATGAAAGATCTCTAAAAGAAGAACTACAAAACACTGCTAAAAGAAATCATAGATGACAGAAACAAATGAAAATCTTTCCATACTCATAGTTTGGAAGAATCAATATTGTTAAAATAGCCATACTACCCAAAGCAATCTACTGATTCAATGCTATTCCTATCAAACTACCAACATCATTTTTCACAGAACTAGAAAAGAATTCTAAACTTTATATGGAACCAAAAAAGAGCCCAAAACAGCCAAAGCAATTCTAAACAAAAAGAACAAAGCCAGAGGCATCACACTACCCAATTTCAAACTATACTATAAAGCTACGGTAACCAAGCAGCATGGTACTAGTACAAAAACAGACACATAGACCAATGGAACAGATAGAGAATCCAGAAATAATGCTGCATACCTACAGCTATCTTACCTTTGACAAAGCTGACAAAAATAAGCAATGAGGAAAGGACTCTCTATTCAAAAAAATGGTGCTGGGATAACCGACTAGTCATATGCAAAAGAATGAAACTGGACCCCTACCTTTCACCACATACAAAAATTAACTCAAGATGGGTTAAATATTTAAATGTAAGAGCTCAAAGTATAAGAATCCTAGAAAAAAACAGAGGAAACACCATTCTGGACATTCACCTAGGAAAAGAATTTGTGACCAAGTCCTCAAAAAAAACTTATAAGTGGGACCTAATTAAACTAAAGAGCTTATGCACAGTAAAAGAAACTATCAACAGAGTAAATAGACAAGCTAGATAGAATGGGAGAAAATACTTGCAAACTACACATCACACAAAGGTCTAATATCCAGAATCTATGAGGAACTTAAACAATTGCATAAACGAAAAACAATCCCATTTAAAAATGGGCAAAAGACATGAAGAGGCACTTCCTCAAAGAAGAGACACAAGTGGCCAAAAAACATATTTAAAAATGCTTGGCATCACTAATCATCAGAGAAATGCAAATCAAACCCACAATGAGATACCATCTCACACCAGTCAGAATGACTATTATTAAAAAGTCAAAAACAACAGGTACTGGCCAGACTGTGGAGAAAGAGAACACTTTTACACTGTTGGAGAGAATGTAAATTAGTTCAGCCACTATGAAAAGCAGTTTGGTGATTTCTCAAAGAACTTAGAACAGAACTACCACTTGACCTAGCAATCCCATTACTGGGTATATACCCAAAAGAAAATAAATCATTCTACCAAAAGACACATGCACTTACATGTTCATTGCAGCACTATTCAAAATAGTAAAGACATAGAATTAACAAAGGTTCCCATTAAAGGTGTACTGGGTAAAGAGATTGTGGTACATATACACCATGGAATACTATGTAACCACAAAAAAGAATGAAATCATATCCTTTGCAGCAACATGGATATAGCTGAAGGTCATTATCTTAAACAAATTAACACAGGAACAGAAAACCAAATACCACATGTTCTCACTTATACGTGGTAGCTAAACATCAAGTACTCATGAACACAAAGATTCCAACAATAGAAACTGGGGACTTCTAGAGGAAGGAGAAAGGGAGTGGGGCAAAGGTTGCAAAATGAGTGTTGGGTACCATGCTTTGTAACTGGGTTGGATATTATTCATGCCCCAAAACTCAGCATCATGCAATATACCCAGGTAAAGAAAAATCTGCACATGTACCCAATGAATCTAAAGTAAAAGTTGAAAAAAAAAGTTACAAAGCTATGATAATCAGAACAGTATAGTGGTTGCATAAACAAAAACATAAACCAGTGAAACAGAATAGAAAGCCCAGAAGTAAACCCATCCATTTGCAACTAATTTTTTTAAATTTTACTTTAAGTTCTGGGATACATGTGCAGAATGTGCAGGTTTGTTGCATAGGTATACATGTGCCATGATGGTTTGCTACACCTATCAACCCGTCATCTAGGTTTTAAGCCCTGCATGCATTAGGTGTTTGTCCTAATGCTCTCCCTCCCCTTACCCACCACCCCCTGACAGGCCCCAGTGTGTAATGCTCCCCTCCCTGGGTCCATGTGTTCTCACTGTTCAACTCCCACTTATGAGTGAGAACATGTGGTATTTGGTTTTCTATTCCTGTGTTAGTTTCCTGAGAATGATGGCTTCCAGCTTCATCCATGTTCCTGCAAAGGACATGAACTCATTCTTTTTTATGGCTGCATAGTATTCCATGGTATATATGTGCCACATTTTCTTTATCCAGTCTATCATTGATGGGCATTTGGGTTGGTTCCAAGTCTTTGCTATTGTAAATAGTGCTACAATAAACATACATATGCATGTGTCTTTATAGTAGAATGATTTACCTTCCTCTAGTATATACCCAGTAATGGGATTGCTGCATCAAATGGTATTTCTGGTTCCAGATCCTTGAGGAATTGCCACACTGTCTTCCACAAGGATTGAACTAATTTACATTCCTACCAACAGTGTAAAAGTGTTCCTGTTTCTCCACAGCCTCACATCTATTGTTTCCTGACTTTTTAGTAATTGCCATTCTAATTGGCATGAGGTGGTATCTCATTGTGGTTTTGATCTGCATTTCTCTAATGACCAGTGATGATGAGTTTTTGTTCATATGTTTGTTGGCGGCATAAATGTCTTCTTTTGAAAAGTGTCTGTTCATATCCTTCACCCACTTCTTGATGGGGTTTTTTTTTCTTGTAAATTTGTTTAAGCTCCTTGTAGATTCTGGAAATTAGACCTTTGTCAGATGGGTAGATCACAAAAATTTTCTCCCATTCTGTAGGTTCTGATGATAGTTTCTTTTGCTGTGCAAAAGCTCTTTAGCTTAATTAGATCTCATTAGTCAATTATGGCTTTTGTTGCAATTTCTTTTGGTGTTTTAGTCTTGAAGTCTTTGCCCATCATTTGCAACTAATTTTTGACAAGGGCACCAGAAATCCACAAGATTGAAAGATAACCTTTTGAATAAATATTGAATAGAAATCTGTGTATCTACATGTAAAACAAATAAACTCTTACCTTACACCAAGCACCCACATCAACTCAAAATAAAGACTTAGAGAAGAAGATATAGAGGAAAAGCTCCTCGAAGTTAATTTTAGCAAAAAAAAAGCACAGACAACAAAAGCAAAAATAAACCAGTAGTATTACATCAAACTAAAAAGCTTCTGGATAGCAAAAGAAATGATCAACAAAATGAAAAGGCAACTTATGGAGTGGGAGAAAATATTTGCAAACCATATATCTGATAAGGGATTAATATCTAAAATAATAAGGAATTCATACAGCTGAAAAGAAAAACATTAATAAATATGACTACAAAATAGGCAAAGAACTTGAAAAGAAATTTCTCAAAAAAAGACATCCAAATGGCCAAGAAGTATATATAAATGTGCTCAACATCACTAATCATCAGAGAAATGCAAATTGAAATCTCTAGATATCATCTCACACCTACTAGGATGGCTGTTATAAAAATAAAGAAGTAAATAAATAAAAGGTAAGTATTGCCAAAGATGTGGAGAAAAGGGAACCCTGTACTGTTGATGGGAATGTAAATGCGTAAAGCCATTATGGAAAACAGTATGGAATTTCCTTAAAAAACTAAAAATAGAACTAATATATGATCCAGCAATCCCACTTCTGGGTATATATCCAAAACAGTTGAAATAGGATCTTGAAGAGACAAACATCTGCATTCCCATGTTCATTGCAGCATTAGTCACAATAACCAAGATATGGAAACAACCTAATTATCCATCAATGGATGAAAGAATGAAAAAGTCATGGTAGATACATACAATGGAGTATTATTCAGCCTCAAAAATAAGGAAATCCTACCATTTGCACAACACGGATGAACCCGAAGACATTATATTAAATGGAATAAGCCAGACTCAGAAAGATAAACACTGCATGATTTCACTTATATGTGGAATCTAAAACAGTCAAACTCACAGGAGCAGAGAGTAGAATGGCAGTTGTCAGTGAATAGGGAGAGGAAAAAATGAGAAAACAACAATTAAAAGGTACAAAGTTTCAGTTGTGTAAGATAAGTTCTGGAGATCTATACATCATTGCACCCATCACTAACAATACTGTATTACATACTTAAAATTCCTAAGACAGTAGATCATATGTTAAGTGTTCTTATAGAAAGACAATAACAACAACAACAAAGAGGGCAGGAGGACACTTTGGGAGGTGATGGATGTGTTTATGGCTTTGATGGTGGTGCTGGTTTTATGGATGTATACTTATCCCCAAACTCATCAAGATGCATATATTAAATGTATACAGCTATTTATATGTCAATTACACCTAAATAAGTTGGTCTTTTTAAAAAAGAAATTAAGTAAACAGAAAAGATGCAGCCTCTACTTGATAAAATTGCCACATACTATGTTTTATGGGAAAGGGGAAAAAAGCCCTTTAAGTTGACAGAATGCATACCAAGGTAATACAGGAAAACATTTGAAAAATAGGATTTTCATAATGTTTTACAAAAGGGGAGTTAACACTGAAAATTGTGCAAGCTCTCTTCTTTTGAAATATGAGGTAGAACAATTTTTCTTTTCATTTGAATAGTCTCTAGGACTATTTAACTCTAACACCATATCATGTTTTCAAACAGCTATTCAGGCAATTGAGGCCTCTACAGAAGTAATTCAGGTTAAATGAGGTCATAAGTGTGGAGCCCTGTTCCAATAGGATTAGTGTCCTTATAAGAGACACCAAGGAGCTCTCTCCCTCTTCACAAGCTCACAAAGAGGTTCTGTGAGTACACAGCCAGAAAGCAGCCACTAAGAGAAGAGGCCTCAGGATAAAACCTACTTTGCCAACATCTTGATCCTGGGCTCCTGAGACTCTCAAAACGTTAGGAATAAAATCTGTTGTTTAAGCCACCCAGGCTGTGGTATTTTGTTATGACAGTTTTAGCAGACCAAAACAGGGCTGTTCACATCTCCACTTACCCATTCATAGTTTCTCTCCAAGGTTGTATTTCCTAGATAACTAGATAAAGAGGATTCCATCACCACACTGGTTCTAATTCTAAATGTTTATCCTACAAATATAATCTTATTTTTATAATCTTATAAAGTTATAGACCCATTATCTGTAAGAAAACTATATACATGTTGCAGAAAAAGGATCAAATACCAAAGAGTCATTTCAGCAAGTAACTAACCTGCCATGTAATCCAACTTTGCCAGCATATGAGAAAGCAGGTTTAATTTGGGAGTAGAGGAATAGAGCCACTAGGAAGGACTGGATCAGGGCCTCTACTGGACACTGTGAAGAATCTTTGTGTGAATTGAAAAAGGCAATCCTTCCTTGAGTTAAAAAAAAAAAAGGATAATTTATTATTATACAACCAGACCCAGGGTACATGGTCATTCTGGTGTGGGGAAAATAGGAATGTAGGCAGCCACCCCACTTGGCATCATTAGGTAATCCCAGCCAACAGGGATGATGAGTGGTTATCTCATGTCATTATTTCTCTTGGTCAAAATTAGTCTCATTTTGGGTTCATCATATTGAATGATGATTCTAAAAGGCTCTGTGGAAAGAGAATCTCCTCTACTGCTCATGGAGAATACTATTCATCCTTTCTAGTTACTCCATGCCAAATCAATTCTGGTTCAAGACCAAAGCTAATATTAGAAGAAAAAAAGTTTTCAAGTGTTTGTTTATTTTAAAAGAACAAAATCTACTCTAGGGAATAGTGGAAAGTGTAATCCTTCTTCCCACAGGGGTGTGGTAGGGGGTGTTATGTGAGGCCAGGCCTAAGAGAAAAGACAAGGAAAGGTTGTTTTTTTTCCCTCATTTTCAGACTAGCCATCTGTGACTTAAAAATAAAAAGAAGGAAAGAAAAAGTCTTGGAGAATCTTGGCTTCCCCTTTGCCAATATATTTGAGAGTTCACTTTCTGTTCAAAATGTGAAAGGGACATAATTGTTTCCACATCTGACTAATATGCACTTATTTGTGAAGGGCCATAATCCCGTAACCCATCTGGATCAGGGTCTTGGTTGTATTGAAAGTCAAAAAATGAGGGCTGTTTTCATCCTGGCTCCTCTGCTGACTGAGTCACCATGTCCTTGGGCAAGTTATTTCCTCTCTGTGTACCCGCTTTTAAAAACAGAGAGATAATAGTGTTCCTGACCTCCTTACCTCACTGGGATGTTGTCAGCATTAACAAGCAATAGACTCATATTTTTAGAGTAGACAGAAAGAAAATTGCTTAAATTTTAAAATATTATTTTTTTCTTCCCATAGATCTATTTTGTTCATCTTAAAGTTCCAAAATGGATCACAGGGGACAAATCTTTGGAGTCTTTCCAGTTTTCTTAAGAAAAATATGAAGACCAATGACATTAATTTATTTTGGGGGAATTTTTACAGACAGTAAGTTACCAAACAAATAAAAATCATGGGATGAACTATTAAGAAAAAATAATCACAGTTAGTAAAAATAGCACTGAATTGAGAGTTGAGAAAAAAAATCTCGGTTCTAGGTTTTGATTACTAACTTATTTAAGTCAAGTTATACTTCTCTAAGCCTCAGTTTACAGATTCAAAAAATGAGAGCCTATGATAATAATAGTTATCAGGTCTAGGGTACTGAATTTAACAAGATTCAAATAAAATAATATATGTAAATACTCCTTACAATTATAAAACACTGTGCAAATACTAGATTTTGTTGCTACTGTGAGCATACCAGCCCATCTCTGTGGTTACCACAGCATCACCTCATTGTTTCAAGGACAGTGGTTACACCAATTTACTTGGACATGAAAAGAGTGTCCAGCATGTTCCACATAATTAGAGCTCCTACCCAACCATTTTTCACTTTGACGGGGAAAAAAAGGAAGGGAAGGGCTGTGTTCCATGTTTAGGACACCCTTTGATTCAGATATAAAATGAGAGCTTTGAGGCTGAGGTGATGGGTCTGTGCTGACTCAGGAAATGAACTGTCTTCTTCCAAGGAGCCTTAAGTTCTACCCATTTCAGGGTGTGTCAGCAGAGACACAGAAAGTCAATATTCCATACAGTAAGGTTTGAAGCACTGCTGATCTACTCAAGGACTGAAGGAAAGGATGGTGGAAGAAGGCTTCCAATATTTTCCAACATTGGATGGCAAGAAAGCAGTTTTGCTAGATGACAGCTACAGTCCCCTCCAACCCTGCAGCTCAATCAGTCTATGAATCAGCAAACCATAAAAATAATTAAGGAAGTACACATAGTCTCCTTGACTCCTTTGTCCTTTTTTTGGTGACACAGCCATTCTGAGTCAGTTCAGAAATAACCTGGGTTTTCAGTTTACCAGAGTCTGTCAACCTTTCTCGGCCACTCCAAGCCATCCTTATAATTCTTTGTTCTTTACAGACTACCCCTCTCAATTCTGCCCTTAATGATCTTCTTATATCATTGTCTATTATTCTATCAGGATCTGCCTTAACAACCAGATTGTAAAGTCTTTGGGTGCACAAAGGCATCACACTTCTGGCTTTTCATGGCACTTTGTAATCTTAATTCTCTGAGGTTCATACTTGTTGATGAAATCAATCATTCCAGGGTCACTCTTTGTGTGTTTTTGCCTTTGTTTCACTGGTCCTTGAACATCATGCCCCACGTCACAGCATTTCCTTCTGATGCTTTGCTCTGAATTTCCATTCCTGTTTACACTGCCACTCCAGAAAACTTAAGTACCATCCAAAGACCATGTTCACAAATGTCTAATGGGAAGTGAGCCACGAGATGCTAGCCATAGTGGGTCTACGTGCTATAAAAAAACTTAAAAAGTACTCAGTGTAGGAAAAATTTCACAACAACCATTCCATGGTGAAAAATAAATATTGGCAATAGGCATGAGAGGGAAATAAGAAAAAGAGAGACTCATTTCTCAAAACTGAATGGCAAGTGACAACTGTGCATTACTTTGACTATGCAGTGATTCCAAGAGCAAATGTGGAAGAAAGAACTTCTAGAAGTTTAAATTCTGCTCTCATATTTTTGCCCTACCTATTTCTACACTTGATTTACACTCTTCAGAACAGAGAAGATCACTGAGTTCAAAGAACATTCAGTAGGAGGCAGGAGTGTGGGTGAAAAGGAAGAGTGAAAAAGAAGGAAAGAGCAGAAACTCTGACCTATTCAGAATACTATGTTCATCTTCCTTTGCACCTACACTGGGAAAATGGTTGTTGAAACACTGAAAGAAGGCAACAATTTCAACACATTGAATGGAATATAGTGGATTGATAGTTCAGTTTTATGTTCCAGTTACTGAGTCAAGAATATTGATGCCCAGGGCTAATGATTACTTTAGGGTAAGTACATGGTAAACTGATGGCCCTATGTGTTCACAACTCCCTGTATCCATACCCTTTGCAATATGCCTTTGCATATCCGTCCTTTGCTAGTTGAGGTCTATTTTCATGCCTCTTATGCCTGGGCTGGCTTTTGTGACTTGCTTTGGCCAACAGAATGCAATACGATGGGGTACAATCAAGAAACCCTGCATGCTTTACCTCTCTCTTGTCTCAGAACCCAATTTCTAGCATGAAAATAAGCCTAGGCTAGCCTGCTGGATGAGAAGAAATACACAGTCCCATCCTCCACATCACCCAAACTGATAGCCAGCCATGTGAGTGACACTATTCTATATCAGCCTGTTTCTAACTGACCCAACAGCAGACATAAGATGCATCAGTGAGCTCAGCAGAACTAAGCAAAGATCAGATAAGCAGAACCCAAAACTATCTAGCTAGCCAACAGTCTCATCAGGAATAATAACTGCAACAAAAGATAATTGATACAGAGTCATTCAATCAATAGTTTGGCCAGACACTTTGCCTACTAAGAGAGGCATGTACATAAATCTGGAGATAGCCAGGAGCCTGAGCCAGTAGTTTTCAGAGTTTATACTCCTACCAGGGCTGTTTGGAATCCAGAATAAGTAGTTCCAAAAATAAATTTAAAGCTCCAGAGAACATTTTTAATAATAATGATCTTAGAAGCTAACATACGTGAAATGGTTACTACAAAGCCATAATCTCCTCTCATTTCATCAAATATAAGCTATTATTATCCTATTTTATGGGTGAGAAACTGAAAGTAAGAGAAGTTAAGTTGGTAACTAGAGCTGAGATGGAAACCTTGTTGAGTCTGATGCCTAACCCCAGTTATAAACACTGCACAATAGTGTGTCACTGGAGATGTGGCAGTATTTTCACAGCTGGCAACCAAGGACCAATCTTGGAGGCAACTCTCCTATCTACAGTAGAAATGGTATTTGGGGTAACTATCTAGGCTTATTCAAAGGAACAGGAGGAAAGGGGGCAGCTGGAGAGAAGGTAGTTGCTTAACACCTGACAGATGTTATTGCAGCAATAAACAAGCCCAGCAAATCCTCCTTCCCTCTTTAGAACATTTGTCTCCATGGTGAAATAATGCAAAATTGGGCAAGAATCAGTCATAACCTGGGAGAAGGGAGGGCTCAGGGTCACAGAGGCTTAGCAGAGTCCTCTTTGCCGACTCTGACTCATCAATCCCTGAGGAGTTAAGCACTCGCTTAACAGCTCTCCCAGTCATTTCAACAGGCAACAGGAGAAGGGGACAGAGCAAGCAGGAATCTCATGCCATTGTAAAGTTTTTAGATTTGATTTGGGATTTCTCAGTCTCCCCTGTGAGCATTGCAAAATATTTCTGCCCATTCTGGGTATGATTAATCTATCCAATCCACATGAAAATTACCATATTGAGTACTCCAAAAATATTCTGTGTTGAAGAACCAGTTTATAAGTTAATTCCATTGTACAGAATTAATAATAATTAATTCTACTCTCAAAGGCAACCCTATGATGTAGGTATTAGTATTTTCATTTTAACAGATGAAGAATTTAAAGTTTGGAGAGGGGATAAGCAACTTGCCAAAAATCACAAAGCTGGGCCCCCAATCAAATCTAGTTTGGCAACTGCCAGAACCCATGCTTTCAACCATTCGCTAATGTCTCTTATGACTACCATGCCAATAGAAATTTTATTTTTAGTATACTAGTAATTTTCTGGAGGTCAGGGACAAGAATAAGATTCAGCTTGAACTCTTGCCTATATTCTCTTTAGAACTTGGAAATGGCACTGAAGATAGAATTCCAAAGATGTCAGCACCTTGACAGGTAAGTCCTGAGCATCTTGAGACTTCATTATCTTCCAAATTATCACATTTCCAGATTCCTTACAGCTAATTTCAACTCTGCCAAAACTGAACAGCAAAACCATCAGACTTTTCTTTAGGTATTTATAGTTTTTTGTTTTTGTTTTTTAATGCACTCAAGACATAGCTCCTAGTTCCTGAATCAACTATGCCAGTGTTTCTCTGAGCCACGCTAAAGGTCTGAGATATGTTCTTACCCAACTAATCGGTTCTCATTTGGGACACAGAAAAAAAGCACATTCCAGGAATAAGGTTGGGTGCATTCAAGTGAAGGATGCAAGTCAGGGGCATCCAAGAGACTCAGCACGTTCTGTGGTTATTTTCTTAAACTTAATTGTGTGATGGTGAGTTTTTGTGTGTCGAATGCCTGAGTTACAGGTGGGCAATATGAATGCCAGATCTCTACAAAACTCATCATTTTCTTATCATCTCCTTCTTCTTACCCCTTAACACTTGCAGACAGCGCATGTTTGAAGTTCAAGTTTCCAGCCATCACAAGTCTCATTGCATACGACTATAGCAAAGTGGAGAAGGAATTCATCAAAGTCCTCCAATCCAGCCTTCCCCCACGCATGGATTCTAACGCACTCTTTTAAGGATAAATCTAACTTCTGTTCAAATAGTTCTAATACAGACAACTCATGAGCTTGTAGGATGAATGATTAATTAATTAATTATTTGAATGGTTCAATTTACTAGTACAACAGACAGATATTAAAACTTTCTTTATCTGTCAAGCATTGCCCAGTGACGGAGTTAGATGATAAAACATGCTACTCTCAAGAAACTGACAGTCCAACATAAGAAACACAATCAGCCTCCCTTTAGCATGTCACCCCTCTTTCATGGTTCTCTTTTAAGGTGCCACAGAGTAAATTCAGTCCTTTCTCTACTTAACACCCTCAACTATCTGTTAGGTATCATCTCATGTTTACGCCTGTTAGGCATCATCTCATGTTTACAATCCTGGATCTTTCAAACTATAACATGGCTTAAGGTTTTGTCCTTCAATGGCTACTAGGATTATCCTAGTAGTTCTCCTCTAGCTCTACCCTAGGTCAATTGCCCTTCTAAAATCAGGAGCCAACTATTGAATTAAACATTTAAGGATGCCGGAAGACCATGGTCTTCCCATATCAATGGCTTCCAAATCAGATTTAAAGCCAAAATTTCAGTTTTAAATACTTATCTCTGGAAATAAATGATTCCTATGAAATGCCCCTAAAACAAACACAATGTGAAGTTCCTATCAGTCAAAGATATTTTTCACAATGAGCTGTAAGTTTTCTACTTTTGACAGAGAAGAACAGGAGAATAGTTTCTAACCAAAGAAAAATAGGAAAGAAAGTCCACTAGTGCTGGAAAATATTTACCTAGGTATTGACTTCATTGATGTAGCATCAATGTTGACCGTGCTAACGAATATGAAAAGAATGCAGGGTTTGTTATTACTGTATTTCTAGATATTAATGACCAACATTTAGTCTTTCGTGACTTCCATCAACTGCTTTCTACTTCTTAAATTTTTTTGCACCTATGATTGCCCCTTCTCTACCAGCTTCATTGGCTTTTTATTCTGTTTAGATATTTTAAATGCTAGCATTCTCTAGTATCTGACTTTCATTTCCATGTTAAGTTTCAAGCCTCTTCATGAGCTTCCCATTGCTTCCATCAGTCTAAAAGCTGGCAACTGTACCCCTCAATCTGTATCTCCAGCCTGAACCTCTCTCCTGGGATCCACAAGTATATTGCCAATTTCCTAACCCACTGTATTGCCTTTGAGCACATCAAATCAATTATTCTCTTTTCCAAATATGTTTCTCCTTCCATATTCATAATCTCTGTTCATTTTGTCACCGTCCACCTTATTAACAAGCTAGCAAATCCTGTCTATTCTACTTCAGGACTATTCCCTGATTGCAGCCTTTCCTTTATAGCTGCAGGTATCACAACTAGAAAATAGCTTATTTTTCTGTTCTTGTTTCTCTCCTGTTTATTCCATCTTCCACATTGCTCCCATAATTATGCTCCTAAAATAAATGAATGAATTGGTATAATCTGAACATACCAATCTCCTTCCTGTAACTGTTTGTGGTGCCTGTCACCTTTACAGAAAATAGTCTAAAATTATTATATAACAAAAATCTCCTTCACTATCTGTCTCCAACTGTACATCTTCTACATAAACCCACTCCCAGACCATTCTCTGCACCTCAATACACCCACTCTATACACATACAAACTCTGCTTCAGCCACCATGAACTTCTTACTTGATCTTTTTCTTAAACATAACCTATAATGATTTTGTCTTTGACTGTGCTGGTCTGTTTTCCTGAATGCCTATCTCTTTTTCAAGCTGACAAGCTCATATTTGTCCTTCAAAATCCAATCTAAATCTTTTCTCTTCTGGGAGACAGTTTCTGACTCATCCAGACAGTTATAAATTTCCTCCTATGCATTGGTGAATTGTCAAAAATATTATTGTGCATCAGACACCAGACATGCTAGACACTATGCTGGATAACGGATATACCACGTTTAGTTAGGAAGATAGAAAAGTCCCTACTTTATGGGATGTACAATCTGGTGGGCAAGATGGGGCAATATAAGTAATTCAAGTACACTGACCATTATGAAAGAAGCTATGTTTTACAGAGATCTGTAGTCTAGTCAATGCTGTTCAATAGAATTTTCTATATCTGTAAAGTGTTCTATATTTGTGCAGCCCAATATGATAGCCACTAGCTACATGTGGCTATTGAATATTTGAAATATGGCTAATGCAACTGAGGAATTAAATTTTTCATTTAATTTAATTTAGGAGCCCTGATGTGACCACTATGCAACCTATGCATATAACACAATTGCATATGTACCTTATACATTTGTGCCAATTTTAAAAATAAATAAAAATAAAATGGGCAAAACAAGATTTAAATAGCCAGCTAGTGTCATTTATATAGGATAGTGAAGTTCTAGATGTTAAAGAATTATCTGAAAGAATGAGATCACTTGGATTTGAAGGATGAACAGATCTGAAGGGCAAGTGAGGAGGGGAAAAGAATATTAGAAGAGAGCATTCTGAAGGTCCAGATTTACAAGTTCACTCTTCTCTGCTAATCCTACACCTCTTTCTGCTCTTGTGAACTTCAATAGTACCTGGGACATAGTAAGCATTCAACATACAGTCATTATTATTATGTAATTAAGTTTTTCTGGTTTATAGACTTCTCCATAAGCTTTATTAAATAATTTGCCTATGTGCGTACCTTCAGTCCCCATCAATTTCATAAAAATGGAAACTGTCAAAGTATTTTCTATTCTGACAGTTTCCCAAAGAGTGCTATGCAGGAAGATTCACTCTCCACCTGAAACATTCTGCATTTTAAGAAATACAAATTAGTGAGGACATAAGCAGCCAAGTGATGATTATCCCAGCACACTGTGAGTCTGAACCTTGCAGTTCCAAGGTCAGTGCATAGAGTCAATCATATACATTTTGAGGATTCTGGGTTAGTGTTTAAATTAAGTCATATGCTGCCCATCCTCCTCAGTCCTAGAGTTATCTACACTAACTTTCTAGTGAGAATTTTGTCTCTTACCTGAAATATAATCCCACCTCAAACCCAGCTTCGCATTGCTATCAATGGAAAAGCATTGCCATCCCATTTTAGAATATAGTTTTATCTGATTGCAATATGGTTTTATATGCAACATGTAAAAGGTATGGGCAGAAGAAATGCTATTTTGGAATGCATGCTTATCAGCACATAACAAGTGTGCAATAAAAATTGCAAAGAGCTGTTTTTAACATAATATGGCAAATCCCTGAGAGTATCTGGAAGAGTCAATAGTGCAGGTGGTTTGGCAATCTGAGCAGCTGACTCTGCAACCTCACCTCCAAACATAAAGAGGGCTTCAGGTTATTTTTAAACATAAACTGATATCTGTATTCATTCAGATATCTGTATAATATATGAGGAACTATGGATTTATGGAGAGAAACTGGATGCATCAGACTGAGAAAGGGAACTGTCAATGAACTGAAAGTTCACCAAAAAGATGGAATCAGCAAATGACCAACAAAGCCAAAGCAAGTTCCTTCTCGCTGCCAAGTCTGATGTTACCCATTTTTGATTGAGAGACTTCTCCCAAATTTTGATCCAATGTTCAAGGCTCAGTTCAAATCCCACTTGCTCTACAGGTCTATGATGACCTGTTACTGCTGAAATCCTAGAGTATTTGTCTTTACTTCTCAGTTTGGAACATCACTATATATTCTTTTATGTTATTTGCTAAGATTTCACGTGCTTAGGTCTTATCTCCTCAGCCAGAATATGTTTCACAGGGTGAAACGGCTGTCAACCATCGTGAATTCCAGTGTCCCAGCATAGAGCAGGGCACTTCATGGAACCCCTGATAAATATCTTCCGATCTATTCAATAACATGCTACAGGACAGACCATTGCCAAACAGACAGAGGAAGAGAAGCAAGGGAAAAGGAGAGCAGGGTGCAGGGACTGTGCCCTCATGAAAGCAGCTAAGATTTCCTGAAATGACTCATAGAACAGGAATGCCAACACTGATGAGTAGAAGCGGCTACATGTCTTAGACAGTTGAACTCTGATATTCTCTTAGTATTAGCTGACTCCTGGATTACTTCCTCTAACAGTGTATAAGGGGCAAATTTTTTGTTAAGAAACTTCCATCCTAGGTGTTAAGAAAAAGTCCACATGAAAGGATTTCCCCCTCCAGAGCCCTGTAAGAATTACTAATCAAATGAATCATCTGACCTATGGTCCTGGAATGTTAAAACTGGAAGGAGTGTCACATATCATCTGATCTCTGTTCCAGAAACTGAGGCCCAAAGACATGAAATGACTTGTTCAAAGCAATGTAACTGGTTAGTAGCAGAGCTGTGTCTAGAACACAGGCTTCCTGGTTTCTAAGGCCCATGATCTTTCCATATCCATTTCATGAGAAGTAGCAGAATTCCACTGGCTTAGTTGGTGAAACTGCCAATGACTAGTCTCTGTTCCTCCTCATTTGATTTACTCTTCTCATCAGACTGGACCTTCATCACTTAAACCATTCTCCCATCAAGGCTGGATTTCAGTTTCCTTGACTATGTGTCCTACTGCCCCTATACCAGAAGCCTTAAACATGAGTGAATCCAATAATCTACTTTGTCCCTTCCTCCACAGTATGCTAAACACAAATGGAAAAAATCATACAATCACAACAAAAATGTATGATTCTCATTTCCTGTGCCCTCGACAATGAACAGCATTCCTTTGACTTATTCTTGATCGGCACCCTCTCCAGCCCCCTTAGTGACTACTTCAAACTCCAGCCCCCTCTTCAGCTCCACATTAGGGTTAGGGTCTCAATAATGAGAATGAGACTCATTCTCATTAATGGCCACACCTGCTACTTCACAGTGGGAATAAGCACTTTCATCAGCCTTCCACCCAATCTACCAAGCTATATTGACCCCACTGAACTTTACTTACTTCTTCAGGACCTTGTTCTATTGACTCTCTCTTTCTGCTGTATAACCAACCTCCCCGTTTTCGCTGGCTTCTCTTCAGCACAAAAATGTGCCCAAATATATCTTCAGGAAACTATTTCTTAACTCTGCGTTATCCCTATAGCTTTCACTCTATCCTTCACTTCACAACTGTTCTTGATGACTCTACCTCCTTCCTTTCCATTTCCCCCATCATAGCACGCAGTAAATTTGTGATTCTAGCCCTTACATTCTGAAACGGACTAGGAAAGGTCAACTATAACATCTTAAGGCACATAGCCATTTTTTGTATTTTTAATATTGTTACTGTGGTAAAATATATATACATAAAATTTACCAATTTGAACATTTTAAGTGTATAATTCTGTGGCATTAAGTACTTTTTACAGTGTTGTACAACCATCACCACTCTCCATTTGCATGAACTTTTTCATCATCACAAACAGAAACTCTGTACCCATGATACAGTAACTTCCCAGTCCCCTTTCCCCTCAGCTTCTGGTAACTTCTATCTCCTTTCTGTCTCTATAAATTCAACTACCCTATGTACCTCACATAAGTGGACTCACAATATTTGTCCTTCTTTTGTCTGGCTTATTTCACTTAGGATAATGTCTCCAAGATTCATCCATGTTAAGGAATGTGTCAAAATTTCCCTCATTTAACGCTGAGTAATATGCCATTGTATGTGTATACCACCTTTTGATTATACATTTATCTGTTGATAGACATTTGTGTTGTTTCTATCTTTCTGCTAT
Organism: Gorilla gorilla gorilla; assembly: GCF_029281585.2. Classification (NCBI taxonomy): domain Eukaryota; kingdom Metazoa; phylum Chordata; class Mammalia; order Primates; family Hominidae; genus Gorilla; species Gorilla gorilla. Next base: position 106,163,332 of record NC_073229.2, read on the forward strand.
TGTTATTGATGCTGCTATGAATATTGGTGCACAAGTATCAGACCGAGTTCTTGCTTTCAATTCTTTGGGGTATATGCCTAGATGTAAAATTGCTGGATCTTCTGTTAATTTTATGTTTAACTTTTTAGGCACCACCTAATTGTTTTCCACAGTAGCTGTACCATTTCACATTCTGACCAGCAGTACAAACAAGTTCTAATTTCTGAACATCCTCATCAACATTATTTTCTATTTTTTGGATAATTACTATGCTAGTAGGTGGAAAGTATGGGGCTTTGATCTGCATCTCCCTAATGACTAGAGATGTTAAGTATCTTTTCATGTGCTTATTGGCCATTTAGATATTGTCTTTGAAAAAAATATCTATTCAAATCCTTTGCCTGTTTTTGAATTGGGTTGCTTGTGGCTTTTTCCTTGCGGAAAATTGTTGTTTTTAGTTCTTACCTTGTTTGATTACCTGTAGCATTTGCCCCATTCTGACCAGACAATCTCATCTTCTGAATCCATGACTCCACTCTCTCCCACTTCTTCTCTTCCTACTCTGATCTTTCCTGAGTAATATTCTTACTAACTCCTGAAACATTTAATCCCTTTCCAGTCTAACATTTATTGAGTACTTTGTAAATGCCAGACTCTATGCTAAGTGTTTTATGTGCATTCTCTTCCTTTACGTTTAAAACCACACATTAAGACAGATAGGGTTATTTAAAAAGTCATTCAATAGATAGGAAAACTGATGCTCAAAGAAATAAAGTATTTTGCTTAAGTTTATTAGAGTAATTAGTGATAGAGTTAGCATTTAAATACAGGAAACTGATTCCAGAGTTTATGCTCTTAAGACTATCCTATCTACTTTAATGACATTAACAACTAAGTTAAGCTAATGCAGACTTGCATCAATAAGTTATTTAATTGAATTATATAGTTGCAAGCAATGAAAACCAGCTTTGACAACTTAAGCTGAAAAGGAATTTGTGGTAAGGATATGAGGTAACTCACATAATTGAAGGGGAAGCTAAAGACTTGGGCTTAAAAACAGACCTAGATGGAGTGCAGCACCAAGCTTGTAGGAACTGAAAGAAGTCTCATCAGGACCCAGCAACTTCAATAAATTGGCTGAAAATTATTTCAGCTCCTTGGTCAAACTGAAATTCCAGAAACTGAATATCATATTGGTCTCACTGGGACATATCATAATCCCATGGGTAAGGGAGACAGAAAGAGCATATGTCAATTGCTAATCCAAATCTGGCTGTATTAAAGAGGGAAAGGCTTGTGCCTCAAAGGCAAAGGAAGAAACAATGAATAAGTGGGTACAAAATGACAAGTCTACCATGCTCCCATCTTTAACTTTAGGCTAAATCTCTCCCAGCTCCAATGACTGACCATTTCTACTTAAAGTTCTTAGCACATTGATAACTACTTGCTCCTCTTTAATTGGGTAGAAGTCTATCTTACAGATATCTTTCCTGCTGCATTTCTTACTCTGAACTAAAAATACGTGTTAATCTCTCTCCTTCATGAGATTGTGAGCTCCTCCACTGTATCCCTTAGCATTAAGCATGGTGCCATGTATGCAGCAGGGGCTCAGTAAATGTTTGCTGCCTGCTGAATGACCCAAAACTACAGACTTGAGGGGAACTCTCGAGTTACAAATTATATTACTGTAAAGTAACATACAGTCACATAACAAGAGACTTGAACAAAAAGGACATTGAGGTTTTAATTGAAGCAGGTACAATATAAGCCAAGATATGTTTTATAAGCTGGTCAAAATGTGAATGTTATCTTGGTTCTATTGATAAAATATGGTGTACACAAAAGAAAGGAGTAGGTCTATAGTACCTAACACTAAACAGACTACATCTTTAGTATTATCACAATTTCTTATCACGACATTATAAAGAGATTGAAAAGTCTGAAATGTTTGAAAACTATATTAAATGAAACATGTTAACTGAACAGTGAAAGTTTGCAATAGGAAAGAAAAGAATTAAGAGGTTTGATCAGCACAGTTATACAGGAGAACCATTCAAAACAGAAAGCAAGAGTTATTCTGTATGACTACAGATAAAAATCAAGATGAATGGGTAGAAGATAGATTCATCTTCTACTCTGGAAATGACAAATCATTTGTCACACAACATGTCCAGATTCAGGGCTCAGAAGCTGTAGTCAATGTGATGTTTGAAGGTGTGAGTGAGTGAAGTTTAACAGGACTAGAGATGTCAGAAGGGTTTGTATATGTGTACGTGTGTGAAAGAGAACAAAACCTTAGTGCAAGTGTTACAAATTAATATTCTAGAATAGGAAATGTACCTCTTTGACTAAAACTATTAGGAAACAACTATAAATTGGCACAAATACAAATGCAAAGGAAACCTCTGGTACAATTTAGCGAGTCAAGAAATAAGAACTATGATGACTATAGTTAATAACAATGTATTACATTCTCTACAATTGGTACGAGAGTAAATTTTAAATGATTATCTTTTAAGTGTAAATTTAGCTAATTAACATATGCATTACCTCACCACAAAAAATGAGGTAACGCATATGTTAATTAGCTAAGTTATTCACTCCATAATATATACATATTTTAAAATGTGATGTTGTACATGATGAATCTACACAATTATTTGACAATTTAAATAAATACATATTCTAAAATAAATAATAACTAACCAAATAACATTTGTGAATCTGCAGTAAACTGTCACTTTTCTCTATGAAATAGTAAGTTCCCTAGGCTGTGAGTCTACAGAAATGAAATTTTGAAACTGTTGGTTTGGGTTTTTGAATAGAACAGTAAGTTTGAACAAAACAGAAGCACAATGATATGAATTCATAATGGGAGAAGTCAGCTGATATTCTACATTGTATGTTTACCAAAGTGGGATGGAGCTTCTCTGGTTGAAGTTTCCAATCAACAGACAAAAAGGGAACAATGGAGCCCAAAGTTTTCGGGAGGGCCACAGGGACAGAGCTAGGGCTGATCCAGATAGAGCAGAGTACACATTAAAAAGAATATAAGACCCAAACTTTGGGGGGTGAATGATATTTGGGAATTCTGTGATCTCTAAAAACTAATTTTAGAGAAGAGGGTTCAGTTAGGTGGAGGCTGTTGAGATGGACAGTGCAGCAGAAGGCATTTTCATTCACTTTAAGCTCCCCTGATGCTGGAGAAGTGCTTGCAATGACTTCAGCAATTCTCCTCTTTTTAGTTCAGTGAGTGTGTCTGTTTAGTGCTGATTAAAGATGGGAGCCTGACAAACACTCATTTTTAGTGAATTATTGGTAAAGAACTGTTTACCTTGGGTTTACACTGCATCTCCAGCTCTTATATTTGACCAGTCTAGTAACGATAAGTAAGCATTGATAGTTAGCTGAACATTCTTGAATCAAGACGACTGGGGTTTGTTGTTGTTGTTGTTGTTGTTGTTGTTGTTTGTTTGTTTTGGTTGCTGTCAATCTCCTTCTCCTCCCTCAGCAGTTACAATTTGTATTTACCTGGGTCCCCATTAGTGAGTTATATTCCGCTAAGACTATAGAGACAATCTCTGCTCCACTGTCCATCTGAGTGCTGATCTGGCTAAGTCCTCGTCTCTAACATTCATTTCTAGAGATCACAGAGCTGAGGCAGGAAAACTTAAAATGAATGAAAGTGCTCCAATTGACAATAAATGAAGAAGATGTGGGCTCAGAGTTAGAGAATTTCCTTGAATTGTTCTAAATTTATGCAGTTGGAAGGCTTTTAAAAGTGCCATCCTACTCAACCTTCTAAAAGTATAATTTTTCTTTTTAATAGAAAATTCACATTTGATTGAAGAGATGGAACATAGCAATTTCAGTTTAATGTTTCCCAGAGAAGCTTGTCATTCAATGGATTATATGCTTAATATTAAGTTCAAAACACAGATTTTAGATAATTTATTTTCAGTACAGAAGATGAATTTATATAACTCAAAGAACAAACTAATAATGACAACTTTTCCTTTGAAGCACACTTTAAGGTATTATTCAATAAACATTTATTGAACACTTTTGGTGTGCAAAAGACTACCTTGAGAACTTAAAGAATATATAAATATATTTATGATGTGGCTTCTTTCTTCAACATGCTTACAGCCCGATAAGAGAGATAAACACATAAATATCACGGTTTTTACTGTAGCAAATGTCAAAGGAAATATGAAAAAATACTATTAGAAATTTGGAGAAGGATGGCGATTTTTCTGAATGATAAGATGAGTGCTTGTGTGACTGCAGCTCGGCTGCCAGTCAGGCTGTCATCCAGTGAGGATGACCTAGTGTCAGGTCTTCATCTATCCACTGCCATGTCCTACTTTAGGTAGTAGGCAGGTGTGGTCAACAAGGACAATCTACTCTGGGTTCAATGCCTTTTACAGTTGTCTTACTATTGACAAGGAACCTATTTTGAACTTGATTTCTTAAAACAACTCAAATTTTATGTGACGCGCCTTAAACAGATAAGTACTGAGTGTTTTGGCATATTACGTATGGAACTTATTTTCTCTACTGTGATACAGTCTCATAAAAATATATACTACAACGCACATGACTTATATATTGGTATTGGCTTATATTCTGCCATCTTCTAGAATTATATAGTCAAACTGTGATAGGCTATACCAGGACATTCTGAAATTTTATCAAGTGGACAAGGGATAATTATAGCCAACACTGAGAAAAAGGATGCTTAAAGAAATATTCAGTGACTGACCCTTGTGTCAAGTAAAACTTTAAGCAAGAAAACGTATGTGATAATGGTAGCTACCCATCTACAGAATTGAGTATGTGTCAGAAATGCTTTTATTATTTTACAATGTAAAAACTTTTAAGACATAATTATTATCACGTTTCTATATGCATAAGACTTAGTTTAAACTCATGCTTTCATCTTCTTTGTCAAGAAGAACAATCTTGAGCTTGGAAAGATCAGAATAAGGATAAGATGAACCCAAAACCCAAGAACAATATAGAGATTCTAAGAGTGGCTCTAAAATAACTTAAGTCTCATGATCTGAACAAAATCACATGAATAATTTGGGGTGGGGGAAGAGTTCTCAGAAACAAATTTTTGAGGAGCCAGAAAAAACAGAGAATGGGCCATTGTGGTGTACATTTCCAAAGAGGAGAGACAAATTCCTCAAATCATAAACCAGAAGATTTGATGTTCATTTTGGGCAAGATTCTTGACTGGATTATTAAAACCTTGCCTTTTAATACTTGAAAAGAAAGTAGGGATAATAAGAAATAAATCAACTGAGATTAAACTAATTGTTGGTAGAGTTACTAAGTTGGCAAGAAATAATGATCTAAATATGGCATATCATGATTGCAGCAAGATGTTGGACAGAGTCTCTTAAAATATTTCACTTTGTATTCAGTGCATAGAATTATAAATTGGATAAGGGGAGTTAGTTGAGTTTAAAATGGGTTGAATAACTTTGATGAAGAAGTCAGTGTCAACCTAAAGGGATTTCCAAGAGCATCTTTCCTATCCTATGCAATGTTTCTACCTGTGGTTTGAGCAAGGTTTCTCAACTCTGAAAGTGCCAAAGCTGAGACAGATAGCAAATACCCATGTGATGGAAACAGGACATAAAAGATCCCAAATGGCTTAAATAATGAGCCAAGTCAAACAAAAATTAAACATAAAAAAATAGGTCCTTTCGCATGGGTTGAAAGAACTGGAGCATTATTACAAAAGAGAGGGAAAGAAATATTAGAGAATGGGGAACAAAAAACAGGGGATTTTAATGAAAGGATAGTGTATTAATTTTCTAGGGATGCCATAACAAAGTACCAAAAATTAGGTAGCTTAAAACAATGGAAATTTTATTATCTCACAGTTCTAAGGGCCAGAGGTCCAAAATCAAGGTACTAGCAATGCTATGCTCTCTCTGGCAGCTGTCCCTTCCTTGCCTGTTCTAGCTTGTTTGCCAGCAATATTTATCGTCTCCCTGTGGGTTTACACCACCTTCCCTCTGTGCATGTCTGTCACTATGTTCTAATTTCCCCGTTTCATAAGAACCCCAGTCATATTGGATTAGGGCCCACCCTAATGACCTCATTTTACTTGATCACCTCTGTAAAGACCCTGTTTCCAAATAAGGTCACATTCTGAGGTACTAGGGGTTAGAACTTCAACATATCTCTTTGGAAGGACACAATTCAGCCCATAACAAACAGCTCGGTGTGAATTAACAGTAATCTGCCAATCATGAAAGCCATGACTGCATAGATCAGGAAGAAAGGGACAGTTCAGCCTCACTGGACAGAAAACACCCGGGGAATGGCAGTCAGTTCTGGGCCTTTGACAGACACATACAAGGGAAAGCAATCAGCACGAGGAGGGAACTTAAAACCAAATGATTGAAGCGTGGTTTGGAGGAAACAGGAATGTTTAGCCTGAGGAAGAACAGTCATGGGGGGAAATGAAAGCTGCCTTCAAATACACAATCAGCTGGCTGAAAGTAGAACAAGAGTTGTTTTTTATGGCTCTGAGGTCAGAATTATATTACTGAAAGAGATTGATTCAACTGGATGAAAAGAAGATTCTAAAAGGTAGTGTGTCCACAGGCAGTTGGGATTTCATGAGAAATAGTGAATTCTCTATCTTTGGATGTCTTCAAGCAAAGGCTTAACACAGAGAGAGGAATCAAAGCATTGGAAATTAGCTTGGATCATGAAGCTTCTGACCTTGATACTCAAGAATTCTATAAAGAAGATTTTCATTTAAGTAAAGAATGTTAATGTCCAGACAAAATAACACATGATATCTTATAAGGAAATGGAATGTGCTAACCAAAATTTGGAATTCTTTTTTATTAAAGACAATGTGGAGGAAAGAAAAATGAGAGGAATTGCATATTTTAACTCCACAAATAAAAAAATAGATGGTTTAAGTAAACATAAAATATACTCAGTAAGAATATAGAAAAACCACAGAATCAAATAAAGGAAAGTGAAAGCCTTATCCAAGTCACAGGAATTTTAAAACAAAAGTAGAGTTTCAACTTTTATAGAAGAAATATGAGAGATGAAATCTAGAACAAGAAATAGAAAATTCAATAAGTACCAACATTTTTCCCCCAATACCCAGGAGCATAGAGGAAACAGAAAACACAGATACTAATCTGGTAAAGTGAACTGACTGCTCTGAAAGAGGTTTGGAGAGAAGAAGAGATCCAACGAAGATGTCCAATAGAAGGAGGCCATATGGGCAGGGGAAAGGGCACCAGCTTTGAAATAGGTCAGGAGACCAGATGGGCTTGGCTGGGACACCAAACAACTGTACGAGGTTTTACAAAACACTTTTCTGCTTCTATTTGATCTGTTATTTAAAAAAAAAAAAGATGTTATTTTAACAGTTTTATCCAGATGCAAAATTGTGACACTGATGAATATCCATATGTAGGGAATGAGGAAATACTTTGACAGTATAAAGGCATAGGGATGTTCAACTTTAAAAGACAACAAGCAAGAAAAAGCCAATGTAGCTGCTTAACAGACTGAAACCAAAAGCAACTGATTAAAATACAATAATAGTTACTGTAAATGGGGATGTGCAAATATCTCTGCCAAATATCATAAGCCAAATGTACATATACAAATATTTTTTTACTTTCATGCAAAATAAAAAGGAAGTCAGTAACCAGCCTATTAATTATTACATGTAAAATGTTAGCTTTATATTATGAATGAAATTATGAGTACCATGTAAGCAGTTATTCAAGACTATTTCCATAAGCCTACTCACACTCAAGACATTGCTTCATATGATCCAAGATGTAATATATCCCTAAGCTTGAGGCTACTTGCTTGGCTCCCAAGTCCAAATAATTTCACCTTCTAGGGAATGTGATTTAGGATTAAGTTCTCAAGTACTTTTTCTGCAATAGCAATTTCATTAAAATTCTCTACCATATTCATTTCAATACACATTTAATGACTACTGTAAGTGGCAACAAATGATTTTAAAATCTAAAGGAAGATAAACTAGAATGTATTAATATTACAGAATAATATATACAATATGCCATGAAGATTTAACATACAGAAAAACAATTCAAAGAGGCAGTAGTGACTGAGTGGGGTTTTAAAGGATAAGTAGGAGTTCATTCAACACACACATACACAAATGGAGAAACATTCCAAGGAGAATCTTCACTGGCAGGAAAGCAAGAAATAAAATTGAAGATTTGATAAACTACAATGCATTAAATAGTTCTGAAATAAAGTACCAGGAGTAGAGAATAGCAAGAGGTGAAGCAAGAAAAAAACAATTAGCTCTCAAAGGGCCTTCTGGGCCATCTTGGGAGCAAAGTCTTTTTCTTATTGGTAATAAAAATGCACTGAGAGATTTTGAGCATTTAAGTAATAGGCTCAGCTTGGCATTTCAGGAAGATGATTCCAGCTGCCATGTGGAGGGAGGATGTGAGCTAGAGAAGAAGTGAGGAGTAGTGAGGGGAAAGAGGTGGGAAGGACCTGAATTAAAGCCATGACCAAGCAGAGCCATCACCTTCAAAGTGGAACTGGTGGGATTTTTGTAACCAATGAGATGTTTCAGACCTGCGGTAGATCCAGTCTCAGAGAGGGACCACAGAAGGGAAAACAGGTTTAGGGGCCTAGATTGGACCATTATTGTATTTTAGATGCCCAGAAAACATATACACCCACCTCTATATCATCTTCTTCCTTTCTAACTTCTGCACATTTGAAAAGCCTATTTTTAGACAATAAAAAGCCTAATATTGGGGTTTTTTTAATTAAAGGTCTCTTTAAGAAAATAAAATGGATTTGTGTTTTCCCCCAGAGTAAAAATCAGGCACCAAAAAATCCTCCTTAAAAAACTACAGTTTCCTCAAATAATACCTACTCTAAATGCTGTAAAAGATATTATCCAATCAGAGACCAGTTAATCAAATTTTTATCAATAGAAAGTAACTGTATATGTCATACTCGGATATCAGAGTTCAAAGAATGGGAATGCAAAAGATATACTTAATAGCAAAACTGATTACAACTCTATCTTCCAGGATTCAAAGACTCTTACCATGGATGTGCTTTTATGCACCTCGCTCAAAACTGCATGTATGTGTGGAACTGCACTTGCCTTTGCTGGATGCTAAGTGGACCATCCTGCTTTGTGTAATGGCCTGCACTTAGTTTGAACAGAGGAATCTCAGGGGATGACAGCATCTTTAAAAGGACAGGGAACAGTGAGCCAAGTTTGCATTCCCCCTTGGCAACATAGGGCCAGACTCATAGGAATTTGGTCAAGACAGAAAGTGAAGTTTAACTGATATTTGACATGGTGTAGTTGAGAAGGCCAGGGTTGCTGCAGTGTATGTCAACAAGCCCAATGAGAAAAACAGACGGTGCAAGGAGTATTTCCAAGACTCACACATTGGCAGGCTGACAGACGCTAACACATTTGGGTAGCAATAGCCAATCCAAAGTTTTCTTGCATAATTAATATATTTGGTAGTCTTGAGAAAAAACTTTTTCCATGAGGAACTTGCTTTGAAGGCAGACCTTCACTGCCAGGTCTCCTGAGAGACTCGTTTTTTCTAGCTCTCACTATCGCTATCTCTGACTCATCTCTCAAGTTTAAGGGAAAACATTCTTAGATGAGGAGGGGGAAGTGGGGGTTGCAACAAAATATTTGAGTGTCTCCAAATGTCTCCTATAATTAGAGCATCACATGACTTTGCTAAAGCTCAGATTTGAAAACCCTAACTCTGGGCTTCATCCTGGAGAGGAAGAGAATAGGTAAGTTGTAGGAGCAGCCTGCCGCTGAGAGAAAGTACTTCAAATGACCCATCAGTGGTCCCTGAGGTCAGGAAACATTGTTATCCTTGAGACAAAGTAGTAATTTACCCTTGAGAGGAGCAGAGAAAAAGTTGTGGGCAACGTAGAGTGAGGAGTCAGTTTCCTCACTCAATGTAGAGTGAGTGAGATGAGAAGGGAAAGATTATCTCAACACTTTAGAAAATGACTAGAAAATACCAAAGAAGCTTAGGTGGCCTTCCTAGGCCCCTTCAAAAATAACTCCCACTAAATTGGCTAACAATGGAAACAAATAATGTCCAAAAGAACAAGCTTTTATTGATTTGGACTCTTGGGTGAAAAGCATTTGGGGGAAACAAATCGACTCTAATCCTGCAGTGATAAAATATCATAATCTTTGACTTTTTGCAATTCATTATTTTTTCTTTTCATTTTTAAATTATTTATTTAATTATTTAGAGACAGAGTCTTGCTCTGTCACCCAGGCTAGAACTCAGTGGCACAATCATACCTCACCACTTACCACCATGCCTGGCTACTTTGTTATTGTTGCTGTTGTTGTTGTTGAGACAGGGTCTTGTTATGTTGCCCATGCTGGTCTCAAACTCCTGGCCTCAAGCAATCTTCCTACCTTAGCCTCCCAAAATGCTGAGATTACAGACATAAGCCACCGCACCTGGCCAATTATTTTAATCTTTCAAATTCTAATGCCTCAACACCTCAATATTAAGTTGATCAAAGCTTAAGATGGGTGGGATGCTAATTATTTTCTCTAGTTTGTTAAGTATGACCCACACTTCTAACCCACAATCCTAACAGAGAATTCTACTTCATACCACTGAGCAGTAGGATGTTCCTGGGATGCTGGTTCAATTTGCCAGTATTCTCAGCTGAGAATGAGTCTCTTCACCAAAGGTCAGAGAGAATTCAAGCAGTCTCTGCCAGGTGAAATGACAGAAGACTGGCTAAGAACAATGCAATATGCCTTGGTGCTGACAATGCAGCCTGCCTCTGCCTCTGGAGACCCCATCACCAGGGTTGATGCAACTTCAACATTGGATAAATTATATAGAAGAAAAATAAATAGCTTCTCCTTTGGGTCTGAGATTTTCAGATTTTTCCTGTAAAAACATTTTACTGTTCTATAAACAGTCTCCTATGGCCCTGGTTTTATTTTAATTACATATATCCATCTTTATTTTTTTCTTCTACCAAACCTGGGCAGTACACTATTGCACATTTAAAAGAAACCACATTCTTGGAATGAAACACCCTGAAATAGCATCTCCATGTTTTTTTGAACTGATATTCACAGCTTCCACATACATGAGTTTAGAATTACTCTTGGCCATTGGGCAGCTTTGAGGAGGTTGGGAGGAGAACCCATCTTTCTTCTGCAGGTCTCATAGGTTTTTGACCTACTTATTGCCCTTGAGTGAGACCAGGTGCCAGGAAAATTTTCTTGGAGTTCTGATCTACTTCCCGTCAAAACACAAAAGATTCTTATATTACATTTGTAAGTCATAAGAAGATTCACATTGGAGGCCAAGATTCCAATTATGAAATGGAAAGCTCTGTCCTCTCGAATTTGATTTTATATATGAAAACTTTATATATACACATATATATGCACACACATACATATATGTAAGGATGTAATGATTTTAACATAACTCCTCAGAGGCAACTATAAGAAATGTTTGATGAATGTATTATTCTTATGTAATCAGAAGATTCTCTTAGTGTAACAGCTACTGAATGGAGTAGTAATTGTACAGAAAAGGCTTTCAGTGACAGACCCTTAGTGGGGCAAAATCCTGGAGAACACATCACAGAGGGTTGCAGCAGTCAACTATGAGGACCCCTATGAAACACAGCACCAGTGGCATAGGTTAGAGTAAACTTTTACATTCTCAAATGACTTTGGAAGAATGTACAACTTTGAGCTGTGATATTGTTGTACTTCTGGAAAGATGCCACTTCTAAGTGATAGCCATGGCCCTCCCACAGGAGACAGCCTGTGTCTCCCAGACCACCGCAATTATGCCTCGCCTCTCCTGGACTCTGCCCATAGCATAGGTCAAGATGCCACTACCCACTTACAGCACTCTCCTTTAGTGTCCCAAGGGAATGTTCAATACTGCATATGTGAATTTTGGTGAAATGCATAGAAAAAAAAAGCAGCATGATTCAGAAATAGTGAAGCAATAAAGCCCAATGTATAGTCAGTATTTTTCAGGGGTTCCATATATATGAATATTTCAGAGAATAATTAATTTATTTAAGTATCAAAATGCTTTTAAACATGATGAATTTGGTGAAATGGAATCTAAAGTGCTATTACACTCTTTATTGCTTTCTCAATTCCTAAGCTTAACTTTACCATTATTAATAAATTGGCATTATTATTTTCTATGGTTAAGAACACAATCTAGAGCCGTGTTCATTTCCTACTAATCTCTTTGCCCTATCCTTACTCCAGTTCAGCCAAAATGAACCATTCCACAGTCCCCTTTACATTCCTCACTCTTGGCATTTGCAGCCCTTATTCAGGCATATTTGTTGATTGAATCTCTCTGGTTCTCATTTCCACAAACCAAGCTCTTCCCGTCTTTCCTGGACCAGCTGCTTTAGGAGGACTCCTATGAATCCCTTCTCTATTCAGCCTCTGAAAATAATATTTCCCTAAATAGATGCTATTTTTTAAATTTTTCATATTGACATTTATCACTTATTGTTACTTACTAATGTGAGTACAAGTTGTTTAGCGCTGTAGCTATATTTTATATACTCTAACTTACCCAATTGTGCCTTAAAACAGTGTCTGGAAAAAATAGATAATTTTATAAAAATACGTTTAACACATTTGTAGAATGAATTTATACTTAGGGTTCTAGCTAGCCAAAACTGAAATTTGACACAGCTGGCAGGTGAACCTAAGTGAACCTCACCCTACTCCTAGCCCAAACTCCTTCATATCTATTCTACAATCGTTAACCTAACTAAGGGTTAAAAGTCTCCTTGAAAAAAATACTCAAACCATGTCCACAATTGGAATTTATGCCTTACTTCTGGTGCATGAAATGAATAATAGATGAATAAACTAAGTTGGGTGAGAAATCAGGCCTAATCTGCCTTAATTCTGGTGCATTTTCATAGAGCACATCACTTTATCTTAGAGTATCCTTTACTCCTCAGCCTCAGGCGTAAGGACATAGGTGATTGCAAAGATCAGCAGGGAGCTGAATTCTGGAGCCTAGGAGAGATGATGGCCACTGGGTCCGCTCAGCTCTCAGCTGCAACAGCATCCTTACTCCTCAGGCTTCAGCTCAGGGGGAGATAAAAAAAAAATTGTGGAAAAGGATTCTCAGCATGGTAAAGACAAGGACAGAAATTCTGGAGCATCTCAGGCTCATTGCATTCCTAGACTGGCACAAGGAACTAGAAATGATCCACACAGATCATGAACTCACAGAGGACACCTCGCAGTGTGTCCTGGAAACAGGAATGGGATTCTCACGGGAATAGAGTTCCTACATGAAAAAAAAATGGCTGCCATTAGCTGGTAAATTCGGTTTTACTGTTTAATCTGTCATCATTTTGTCTGAGACTAGATGTGGAACCATTTGGAAAATGAATGAATGAATAATCACACTTAGTAAAACTGAATTCTTAGAAAATAGGTTTTTTCCCATAGTAGATGTTAAATATTTTAGTAAAGTTTAACAGAAAGATATTTAAAATTAGAGAACATCAGAACCAGGGAGCTTAGTAAGTAACCAATCTAAACCCCTTGCTTTGCTGGTGAGAGAACTTTCCAGTCCTATGGCTAGTTGTCAACCAATGGCATCAAGATCAGTAACAAGACCTGCTGACTCCCAGTAGTGTAGCTTTCTCTGTATGTACCAGAACAGACATTCTCTAAAGCATGATGTGAAAATCAGTTTCACTTGGAGTCAAACTGGAGCTATGAGTACATGCATACTGAAGGGAATCAAGTTTGAGCCCCAGTGGCCAATTCAAGCCAATCAGCCTTAACGGCTCCTACTAACGGACAAGTCAAGTATTTTCCATTCCCAGTAAAAGAAAGTTAGAACTACATAGTATCTCAAAACATTTGATCTTTTCTTTAATAGAAGCCACAGCAAAAAGCATGCTGCCCTTAAATCATCACAACTCAGAGAAAAATGAATTTGAATTGCATGGACTTTGAGAGGCTTTTATTTCTAGGATTTTTTTTTTAATTAAGGGGAAAAAGAAAAAACAGAAAAGGAAATCTGTGGATAGCAATAGCAAAAGGATAAATTTATCTGGAAATTTTCACTTGGCAACTGAAATTCTGCTTGGAAATCAGAATATTTTTTTTAATTACAAAGGAAATTTAGTTGTAGTGACAGTCTTTCATCCATCCAATAAATATGTATTAAGGGCCAACATCCTTCCAGGAACTGTGCTAGAGATGGAAAAAATCACAAGAACCTAATGGAGCTAAGCCCAGGCATATGGAGGCGGACAGCATGGAGGGCTTCTCGTTGCTGAGTCTTTAGGGACAACAGTTGTTAACTACATGAAGCCTGAGTTGAAGGGTATTGCAGACAGAGGTAAAAGAGAGCACATTGTTCCAGGAACAGAAAGAAGCCCAGTGAGCCTGGAATGCTGAGCGTGGGAAAGAGGTGGGGTGACAAAGGAGGCTGGAGGGTAGAGGAAAGACCACCTTGGGAATTTGAGCTGGGTCCAAGGGTAAAGACCTATCAGAACTATCAAGAAATTCTTATATGATCTGATTCGTATTTTCAAAATAATCAACATTAAATGGCTTTTAGTCTAAGCACATAAGATGCTCGGTTAAACTTAGAGATACTGTTTTCCACCTATCAGATTGGCAAAAAGAAAAAAGTTTGAGAGGGGTGAAGAAACAGGCATTTTCACACATTTCTGGCAGGAGTAATATCAATTTGGTAATATATATTAAAATTAAAAACACACATACCTTTCACCTAGCAGTCCCAGTTCTCGAGCTCTGTCTTGCAGTTATGTTCACACTCACGTAGACTGACATATGTACAACTTTATTCATTTCAGCATTGTTTCTAGTAGCAAACTACCGGAAACATTAAATACCCACTAAAAGCAGGTTGGCTACATTGTCAGCACAATATGATACACTTGCACTTAAAAAACAAAAAAGAACTTCCATAAATGGAAAGGTCACCAAGATACAACACATATTTTTAAAGTACAAAACAATGTGTACAGCATGGTATCTTTATGTAAAAGGGGAAGACATATTAATATATTTTATTGGATATGTATATAACATTTATGGGATAACACACACACACAAAATCCTCACCATCATTGTCTGTGTGGAGAGAAACTGAGTGGCTAGGAGATAGGGGTGCAGGGATCCTTTCTGGTGGATGCCATCTTTTACGATCTTTGCCCAAAGTGTTTCTAGGAGTGATGTAAGCAGAGCCAAGGCAGAGTGGGTTGAGGACTGGACTGATTAGGAAGTGATGGCCATGAGACCACTTTCAGGAAGTCTGGTTGTGGAAAGGGACAGCAATAGGGCAGGGCTTAGGGTGAGCTGAAGGAACAATGTCAGACTGAGAAAAGTCTCTTTTTGACTGAGAAACAGACACAAAATTATTTATAAATACAGACATAGAGAGAAACAAACGTGAACGATATAGGATAAAGAAGGCAATATTGAAATAAAGAAAGGGAGGAAATGGAAATACTACGAACTTCCAAACAAGCGCAAGTCCAAGGATTATAGCTTTCCTTTTTTCTCTCCTTTTTATCTGCCCTGAATTGGCTTTAGAATCATGGTTTGTACCAAGCAGGACTCACGAAATGTTTTTTTACCCTTTCATATCATGCTGCCTGAGCTCATGCTTTGGGGTAACTTCCTTCATTTGTTACCATATGGCACATCCAAAAAGATATGCTATAGCAGACACTGCATGCTTGAATCAAAGCAAGATCCAAGTGGCATACACTTACCTGGATAGTGTATGCAAGAATTCTACAAGCCCTACAGCCCTCACTGTCCCTAGAGGGGCAGGGAATGTCAGTCCTCCCTGTTCCTCCTTGGCCTCTTCGGACTGCCCAGTCTTGAGTCTCTGGCTGCTGGTGAATCCTCCACCAAGGGCAGTGCTTCCAGCACGACCAGACCCCCACTCAGTATGCAGGACTATACAGTATACAAGACTATACAGTATACAGGACTGAGTGTGGGTCTGGACCTGCTGGAAGCATAGCCCTTGGCAGGACACAGCCCCACTGTCTAAGTTTCCAGTGCTTTCTATGCCCCAGCATAGAAATTCCTGTCTAAGTTTTCAGTGTTTTCTATGCCCTGCCATTCCAACCCTCTTTCTGGCATTTTCTAAGTGAAAAATTTGTCTCACACTCCCCCTAGTGACAGCCTCAGGAAACCTTTTCATGGCCTAAAGCACAGCTCATTGACAGCAAAAAGAGCCAGCCCTGAATGCTGCTGATTGTAGGAATGGGCACCTCATTTCCCCACTCCCCACCTGACACATATGCTGCTGCTGTTTCCTGTGATTAGAAAGAAATATTCGGCAAACCCAATATCTAGAAATTAACAGACTGAAGGGAATGAGTGTCTGTCACAGCGTAAACAAGCTCTTCCTTGTTTTGAGAGAAGAAAAGTGTTAGAAGCAGGAAGACTGTATACATAAAAAAGGAGAAAGGGGGAATGTGGAATATGATAGATCTGTCCCAGTCTGCACTAGTGATCCCAAAGTCAAGGCAGTGAAATCACAGCCACAGTTAGAGGCTCAACTTGAGAACACAGACATCTCAAGGTTTAGTGAACTAAGACAGGGAGGAAATGGAAAAATTTCCTGTGGAAATTTCCTCCCTTTCTTAATCTGCCATACCCTTCATCCCAGTACCTGTGGAACAGGCGGCTGAAGGATGCCATGATGGCAGGCCAGTAAATGTTTGAAGGGCTGAAATGTGAAAGATTAAATTTCCTTTGTTTAGAGCAACTCCAAATCAGTGGTTCTGAACCATCTAAGGGTCGGTTTGAGAACTGATGAATCTATGGCCTTTCTCTGTAGAAAAATGTAATTTCTTATTACATGGAGAGTCGCAGAAAAAAAGAAAATTAATGGCTACTAAACACAAAAAGAGATGCTCAATTTCCCTTAGAAATTCAGACCAAAGTAACAGGGATCTACCATTTTTTAATCTGTCAATTTGGAAAAGATTCAAAAACTTAACAATACAAAGTACACTTGACCCTTGAACAACATGGGTTTAAACTGTGCAGTTGCACTTATATGTGAATTTTCTTCTGCCTCTGCCACCCCTAAAATGGCAGGACCAACCCCTCCTCTTCCTCAGCCTACTCACCATGAAGATGATGAGGATGAAGGCCTTTATGATGATCTACTTCTTAATGAATTGTTACTAAATTTCTACTTATGATTTTCTTAATAACATTTTCTTTACTCTGGCTTACCTTACTGTAAGAATATAGTATATAGTACATATAATATACAAAATTTGTGTTAATTGATTATGTTATCAGTAAGGCTTCCGGTCAACAGTAGTCTATTAGTAAAATTTTGGGGGAGTCAAAAGTTACAGGTGGATTTTCAACCGCATGTGGGTCAGCACCCCTAATCTCTGCATTGTTCAAGGACCAACTCTATTGTTACGAGTGTGGAAAAACAGGTACACTTATGCTATTGATGCATTATAAACCAGTGCCATCTTTTCAAAGAATGCTCCATACGTTAAGATCTCCCCCATGCCATAGCTTTAGTTCACCTCTAGGCCTATGGTTTTCCAATGTAAATCAGCCATTTAGCTCAGACCCATTTTTAATATTTAAACATAAATAATCAACTGTCAGCTTGACATCTTTACCTGACTGTCTCAAAAATTCTTGAAATCCATCCATGTTCAAGACAGAACTCAAAACTCTCACAAAGTTGGTCTCCTGATAGCATTCCATGGTGGTATGTAGCAACTGCATCCATCTAGTTGCTGTAGTTGGAAATCTCAGCAACTTGTGGGCATTTCCCTCTAACTACTTCTCCCCACTTCCCATGTCACTACACCATTTACGCAATCACTTCTCATCTGGGTGACTGTAATAATTTCCTAGCTTGTGTCCTAACACTCACTCTACTCCTCTGATAGCTATCCTCATTGCAGTCAGAGTGACCTTTTCAAAACTCAAATCTAAGTTTACCAATCCGTATGCTTAAAGTCCTGCCATTGCTTTTAAGATAAAGACAAAAATCCTAAACACAATCTGCCAACCCTACACAGACTCATTTCTAACTACCTTTCCAGCCTCCTCTACCTGCTTCTTTCCTTCATTCTCACACTGTAGCACTCTAGCTTCTTTCTCTTCCTTTGAAGTTTTTTTTTTCTTTTTCCTGCTACAGGGCCTTTTTATATGTTTCTTTTGTCTAAAGTGATCTCCCTCTCTTCATCTAGTTAAGACTTATTCAGGACATAATCTCAATTCCCTGGAGAAGGCTCCTGTCTCCCCAGTTCAGCTCTCTGTTCTTTTCTTACTTGTATATGAAATCATGGGACAATGTCTTTTCCTTCATGGCACTTACAGCAATTTGTAATGATGCCTAATCTATGTGACTATTTTAGTTCTATCTTTTCTATTACCAAACCATAATCTTCATGTCAGCAGAGACTTTCTATTTTCCAGTATATGCTACTTATCTTGAAATAGTGAGAGATGGGCCCTGTGTATGTATGTGTTTGCTTGCATGTGTGTGTGTGCCAGAAAATAACCAAAAGTGTTAACAGTGGTTATCTCTAGGTGATGCACGTTAAACTTTTTATTTTTTCTGCATTTTGTATATGTTATGCAATAGGTCTGCATTTATTTATAACCAGACAAAATCAATAATAATTGTACTATTAAAAGCCTTCATTAACTGAATTTCAGAGGAAATGCCTGCCAGCTACCTACACCAAAAATAAGTGGACCACAAAGGGTTACCAGAAAAAGTAAGAAAAATTAGCATCATGAAAGAGAGTGTCTAAGATAAAATAACTAGCTATGGAGTAAACAACAGGACAGAAGAGGTTTTTTTTTTTTTTAAATCTCAATTGGTATCTTCAGAGACATTTGAGGAATATCATTTTTATAACTGGTATTAAAAAAGGGCAATCAGAAAACAAGATATTTATCTAATTAAAAATATATTTGAGGCCAGGCATGGTGGCTCACGCCTGTAATCCCAGCACTTTGGTTGGCCAAAGCATGTGGGTCACCTGAGGTCAGGAGTTCAAGACCAGCCCGGCCAACATGGTAAAATCCCATCCCTACTGAAAAATAAATAAATAAATACAAAAATTAGCCAGGCATGGTGGTGCTCGCCTGTAATCCTAGCTACTTGGGAGCCTGAGGCAGGAGAATTGCTTGAATCTGAGAGGTGGAGGTTGCAGTGAGCTGAGTTTGCACTGCTGCACTCCAGCCTGGGCAACAAAGCAAGACTCTGTCTCAAAAATAAAAATAAAAATATATTTGCACAAGGGCAGTGAAAAAGCTGCATAATAAAATCTATAAATCTGAAGTCAGTGAGCAGAAAGAGAAATAAAGGCAGTCTCCCAAAACAGAAAAAATTTAAAGAAATGGGAAATATGAAGATAAGTTTAAAAACATAGAAAACAGTCCAGGTGATCTAACCTATGTCCAAAAAGTGTTTAAGAAAGATGCTGTAGGAACTATATAGAAGAGTGGTTGGGGGAGAAAAAGAAGGGAAGAAACAGAGAGGAAAGAAGGAAGGAAGGAAAGAATATAACAGTAATATAAATACTGGCAATGTGAAAACACTACAGTAAATAAAATCAGGTCAAGGGAAGTGAGAAGTGTAAGTACACTAAAACTTTCATTTCTGTGGGAGTTAATAGATGCTGTGAATCTATAAATCAAAACACAGTCCTTCAACTACCAGAAAAAACTGAAAATAATAATATAACCAACACATTTAGGAAATCAAGAAAGAAAAATAGAATTGTTTAAATCTATTTTAATCCCTCATCTTATAAATCACTAGGTTAATGCATGTGGTCTAAAGTTGATAAATTGGGAACTTCAAATTATAATGTCAATTCCAGAAGAAGTAAAAGACAATGGGACTACTTCTGGGGAGTAGGACTAACTTAACAGGAAGTAGTAAGGAAGAGATCTTTACTTCTAATTTTATACACTTCAATATCTTGTAATTTATCTGTGCATATGTATACATGCATTATTTCCAAAATGTTTTTTAAAAGTTAAAGTAATTTGAGAGTCTATGAATGCTGTCTTTGAGTCCAGCAATGCCTCTAAAAGATTGTATAATGAAGCTCTTGGTGAGGTCTAGCTCCTTTCAGAATTGACTTCACCAAGTGCTAACATTAATGTGCTAGCTTTTTACCAAATATTGCTTTGAAAAACCATAAAAAATATTTTCTTGTTTACTGTAAAACTTGTTGAGGACATCATTAATGACATGAATCATCATTCACTGTATAGGGGTCCTTGAGTGAATCTCTTCATGTCAGTGCTAAATGAAGCTTGCTTCTGCTCAAGAATTGTTTTGCTCTCTCCTTGGTTATGTTCACCTTTTTCACCAAGAGTGAAACTTGAAGCCCTACCCCAGTGTATTAGTCTGTTCTCACACTGCTGGTAAAGACAACCTGGGATTGGGTAATTTATAAAGAAAAAGAGGTTTAATGGACTTACAGTGCCACGTGGCTGGGGAGGCCTCACAATCATGGTGGAAGGCAAAAGGCATATCTTACATGGTGGCAGGTGAGAGAGAATCAGAGAGCCAATCGAAAAAGGAAACCCCTTACAAAAACCATCACATCTTATGAGACTTATTCACTACCATAACAGTATGGGGGGAAACTGCCCCCATGATTCAATTATCTCACACTGGGTCCCACCCGTAACATGTGGGAATTACGGGATGAGATTTGGGTGGGGACACAGCCAAACCATATCACCCAGCAATTATGTCATTTTATATGAGGAGCATAGTTGTATTTTCTTCCCCTTGGTCCTGGTTTTCTATTAATACTTTATCATTTACTTTTGTTCCCTGTGATACAAATGTGTAAAAAAAATCTGTAAATTGAAGTGGGAAATAAACAAGTGAATTTTGTTACATAGTTAAATATATTATTTATGATCATTAATAAAACACATAATCCCTCTGTGTTCTCAAGTTGTCAAATCTTACCCAACAATTCATTTTGCCATTACTTTTGGGATTATACTGGCTAAATTTAGATATAGTTACATAAAATACAGAGCAAAATATCCTCAACATTTCTTGAACTGGGCAAAAGTTCCAAGCAGACATGCAAAAGAAAAGCTTGAATACGATAAATATAAATGCCAAATATAAAGAAAAAATTGCCAATAGCTAGAGCAGTCCAAAGATGGGAATGGGCTGCCCTGTCCCCAGGAATTTGCCCTCTTATGAGACTTTAGACTGCTTTCTGATGGCGGTAGAGAGACAGAACACATGTTAGATACTCCTCACTAGCAAACACTACCACAGTATCCCTGTCTCATGCCATTTCAGTGTTTGAAAATATCACAGGATTCTATTGCAAATGTTCAGGGTGGTAGATCCAATGTCTAAATCTCTCCGCTACCCTTTCCATCTCCCCTATTTGAAGGTAAGCATTAGTCTCATTGGCTGTTTGCTCTGTCAGTCTCAGTTGTCATGGCAGAATATCTACTCTGTCATGAGTTTATTTTTTGATCTTCATCAATTATATGGATTAGTAAGAAGATTTCTGCAAAGGACAAATAATGCTAAATCAGCAGCCCTGTATGTAACTACCAAGAAGTTATGTACAACATTAATACTGGTGCATGGTTCTGCTTGAGATCACCTCAATGTCTGATTTGGCTGCAGATCAGAGACATTATACTGATTCCAGCTGTTTTGCAAGCAAGTTGTGGTAGTCATCTAATACTTATGACCCCTGGTACAATTTACAACCCTCAGTCTTCATGACTTGCTGAATTATATGCAGTACCCATTCTTCTTTATCTCCTATTTCAAAGGTTATACTTAAACAGACATGGTTACTCAGCATTACAGACCAGAATTACTTCAAATGAATTGGGAAAGACTCAGGAAAGAAATTCCAGAGAAAGATGAATCTTTTAAAGAGTCATGCAGAACAATGTCATATAAGGTCATGGAACAGAGTCACTAGACCACATAGGACTTTAATTCTCTGAGAATGGAAACTGTAATGACTCATTCAGACCAAAGGAGGCCATAGTGCCTAATATCCACACAATTCACTCAGAGTGTAAATGACAACTTATCCTGGGGTGGAGAAGCAGGAAGCCGAGGAGAGCAGAGAGATGAGTCCTGAGTTGGGGTTGAAGTGTGGGAACAAAACTGAGAACTGAACAACACATAAACTGTACCGCCAAACCCAGACACATCCAGACCTGTGTTCAGAAAAAATAACACCATCTGTAAAATGTTATCCTTCTCCATGGTTTTGCTATTTTTTGTTTCCTTAGTTCTATGGAGAAATTTCATATTAAATAAAAGACCTCAAAAATTATAGATGCTCCATAAATGATAAATTAGGAAGTGATTCCCCACTTTAACAAAAAGATATTTAGCTCCACAAAAGAAAAGGTCGTAGCACTTTAAAAATGACTACATCCCTTTATACACCTACCTATATTATGATATATCATTTTGTACTAACCAGGATCCCAACAGGAAGCACCATGCTAAATTTGTTATGCAAAAATCTCTGTAGCCCAACATTAATTGGCCGTTAACTAAAGTCTTTACCTAGAATATGCTCAATGCTGTGCTAGATGCTGAGAAACATTCAGAAGTATGTATTTCTATCCTAAAGTGGGTTAAAGTTCAAAAAAGCTTAAAGTTGTGTTAGAAAGATGAGACATGCATATAAAGTCGCAAGAAGCACTAAAACCAGAATTTGTTCTAAATGTTAGAGTACATTCTTCAAGAGCTTCAGGAGACTACAGAAGCCATGAAGCCCAAATCAGTATGGGGAAACCTGAAAAATAGAAAAACTAGGAAAAATAGAAAATAAAGAAGCAGAACCAGACTATTTCCCCAGAGGGAGAGAAGAAATAGGATGTATGCAAATTGGAAATAGGTATATAAGCTAACAAGATAGTCTGCAGACTGAAAAAGTCACTTCCAAAATACAAGGAAGATCCTCCACACTGTGGCTCTTTTTAAACAATGGGCCATATTTTAGATTCTAAATAGACCTAAGCAATTTGAGATGGCAATCCCTTCCACCTCTGCTCACTCACCCAGACCTTTCTCCAACAGTTGTGAAGACTGAAGATATATAATGAAGATCAGAATTTAGAAAGAAGTTAACTGATAGCTATTGGTAGTAAACAAGACTTCAGCTATTGACCAGACAGATGATAAAACAGCCTCACTTTTTGCCAATTACATTATCTACCTTTTTTCCACTAGCAACCTAATCAACCTTGATGGCAGTTTGTAGCAAGTGTCGTGGTGACAGTTCACAAAGATTAACATTAGAGCTTTATTTGATTGTGAGTGGGTTGAAGAGACACTAGGTTTCAAAATCCATAAAATCGTTTTTTCATTACTTACAACATAATTTAGTGCTTGTCTGTGTTTGTCCCAGCCGAATATCATTCGCTAATAGCTGAAGTGAGTTCTCATTGACCAGTGAATTGTAAAAATTACATCATCAAAGTTGCTCCATTAAAAAACCCTCTGATGTTTTTTGCCTTCAGTGCTCCAGGTAAAAAAGTAAAGAGAACATTTTGACCTGGAAATAAGAATATAAAAGCCAAGCTGACATGCAGACAAATGGCAGGGTGACAATGTCACCTAATCACTTCTGTCTCTTGTGCTCCTTCCCCCTTCCAACCCTCACTCACACACCTGTTATTTCAAAGTGGTCCTGCCATTGCCAACAAAAGCAAGGATGACCAGTGACCTAGGGGGTTGCTTTGTGGAAATCCCAGTTACTGACCTCACTGAAAGGACTGGGAGGGAATATCATCTTAAAGGAGCACTCATCCTAAAAGGATTAAGTTTGCCCTAAAACAAAATCATGTGTGACTCACCAGTGTGAAGTTCAACCTCCATCTTCCTTTCTGAAGCAGGTGTGATCAAATAGGAAGCTGGTTGGGACTAAGCACCCAAATAGGATAAGGATTTTGATAATTTTATGTAGCAAGGCAAGATCTAGAATATCAATAAATCCTTCGGCTTTTCTTTAAATTCAGAATCTCTACTCTTTTTTATGTCTGTAGTTTTCTACCTGGCTGTACAAGAGAATCATCTGGAAAGGTTTTTTAAAATGCTGGCACCTGCACCCACTCCAAACCAATTAAATCAGGATCTCTGAGGGTGAAGCCCAGGCACTGTTAGGCCCGCAACTCTACAGATGATTCCAAGGTGTAATCAACTTTGACTACCAAAGTAGTCCAAGGTGCTCATTTAGCCTAAATAAGAACCACCTGGGCTGGGTTGGCGAGTGTAAAATCCCTGTCCATGTTTGGTGCTTGGAGCAGAAGAGGTGCTGAGAGGGGGCCTGAGGGTGTGCCTGGTCCCCAGGAGAAAGTGCAGACTCATATCAACCCAATTATAATCCTTGAACACCAGTGCAATTTGGGGATGAATGTACGACTATTCTTTTACTTTACTAGATGGCATTCTACTCTCACAAAGAGTTTTATCTTCTTCCCTATTTTACTTATCTATTTGTTAGCAGTGTAGACTCATGGATTCTTACTTTATTTAATGAGTTACAATTTTCTGATGCTCACATTGTCCCAGATTTTGCTCAAGCTAGCTCCTCTGTCCTTTGGACATGACCCCATCCTTTTATTCTGAGCACTTTCTTACTTTCAAGTACCACAAGATGTTCTGGATTCAGCTCGTATACTCCCTGCACCAGCCATGGACTCAGTCATTTCTCCAAATAGCCTAAGTTCCTTTTAGTAAGGAATGGTATTTAGAAACCAATACCTGGGCTCTAGGTTAGTTCATCTGCAAAGCAGAAGCGTTACTGTTTCTAAGCAAGTAGAGCACTCAGAAGTTTCTCTCCCTCCAGTAACCCTTCTGCTCCATTCCCTTATACCGAACCTCTTGCTGTTCAGCAATTTCATTAGTTTCTGGTTTATATTTCCTGGGCCCCGTTTTGGAAAAGTAAACACGTGTTTCAATTCTTTTTTTTTTAACCACAAGTAGCATACTATATATATTTTGCACTTTTTAAAAAATGGAACATTTTGGAAGGATCACGCTATGCCATTTGATAGAGAACTTTGCTTTTTGTTTTTAAAGCTGCACAGCATTCAATCATGTATGTGTACTGCAGGGAAGGAAAGATTCTTTCCTCATCCATTAGTAGGTTCATGGTTGAGGCCCCATAACAAAAGGCAGATTAACAAGAGAAAAGCATGCCCATGTATTTAATATATTTTAGATAATACAGGAAACTTCATAAGGAAATGAAGACTCAAAGAAATAGGTAAACTTTTGTATTTTTACACTTAGGTTTGATGGAAAAGTAGATAGCCATGGAGAAGTATGACTGGGCAAAAGGGGTATGATCTAATGATAATAAACTGGGGGGAACTTAGAAAGGCCTGTTTGTTAAGATTCCTCTCTGTGTCCCTTTTCTCCAGGTATAAGAAGGGCACCTCTCAAGTGAGAGTCTTATGACCAGCTTCAGAAGAGAAGGGTGGGAAGTCAGAAAGTAACCATCTTAGGATTTATACCCTGCTTCAGGGAGAAGGGGGGAAAAGGAAAAATGACCTTCCTACTTCTGCTGTTTCTCAAATGCCCAATGTTTTGGGGTAGCTCATCAGTACCATATTTATTTAACTACCTACCTATGTTTGGGCATTTGTTTCCAATATTTTGTGAACATATGTTTTCATTTCTCCTGGTTAAATACCTAAGAGTGGTATTGTTGGGTCATAGCATAGGCATATGTTTATTTTAAAAATAGCAGTTTTCTGAAGTGGTCATACCATTTTATACTCTTATCAGGAATGTATGATATTCCATAATGTTTCATACCCTGGCCAACATTTAGTGCAGTCAGTCTTTTCAATTTCGATTATCCTAGTTGGTGTGGAATATTTTCTATGGTATCCTTTTGTGGGTAAAATTCACTTCCCCCAAGACAATGTTGAGCACCTATCCTTCTGCATAATGGTTATTTGCATTGAAATGTTGGTTCAAGCTTTGTTCATTTTTGAATGGGTTGACTTTTTGTTATTGATTTGTAGGAGTTTTTATATTTACAAATTTCAAATATATGTATTGAAAATATACTTTCCAAATCTATGGATTTTCTTTTTATTTTTATTTATTTCTATTTTTTGAGATGGAGTCTCTGTCGCCCAGGCTGGTGTGCAGTGGCACGATCTCTGCTCACCGCAACCTCCACCTCCTGGGCTTAGGTAATCCTTCCACCTCAGCCTCCCAAGTAGTTGGGATTACAGGCATGTGCCACCATGCCCAGCTAATTTTTGTATTTTTAGAAGAGCCAGGGTTTCACTGTGTTGGCCAGGCTGGTCTCAAACTCCTGGCCTCAAGTGATCCACCAGCCTCAGCCTCCCAAAGTGCTGGGATTACAGGCATGAGCCACTGTGCCCAGCCTGCCTTTTTATTTTTTAATGGCATCTTTAGATTAAAAAGTTAATATTTATGACGTGGATTTTTTAATTTCTTTTATAATTAGTGCTTTTTCTATACTATTTAAGAAATCTTTACTCCAAATTTGCAAAGATATTCTCTTATGTGTTTTAGAAACTTTTAAATTTTAACTTTTTTCTTTAGATCTATAATTTATCTCAAATTAATTTTTGAGTATGCATGAGGTAGTGTTAATACCCTTTTTTTCATAAAATTAAACAGTCTAGTACCATTTGTTGAAAAGACTTTTCTTTTCCCTTTAAATAGCCTTGATCCCTTTGGAAAAAATCAGTTTACCATGTATATATAGGTCTACTTTTGCACTCTCTATTCTGTTCTAGCTCTCTGTCTATGTTTATACCAATTTCAAGATGTCTTAAGCAATACAGCCTAATAGTGTAGTCATTCCTTGATCTGCAGGGGAGGAATTCCAGGACACCCTGTAGATACCAAAATCTGCAGATGCTCAAGTCTTTTACATAAAATAACATAGTATTTGCGTATAACCTACACACATCCTCTCATATATTTCTCATATACTTTAAATCATCTCTAGATTACTTATAATACTTAATACAATGTAAATGCTATGTAAATAGTTGATATACTGTATTGTTTTTAAATTTGCATTATCTTTATTGTGGTATTGTTATTTTTATTGTTTTTTTTCAAATGTTTTCTGTGTTGGTTGAACCTACAGATGCAAAACCCACAGATATGAGCTGACTGTCTCTTGAAATTAGGTACAATGAAGCCTCTAACATTGTTCTTTCACAAGATTGTTTTGGCTATTCTAGAGCTCTTATTTCCCATATAAATTTGGAATCAGTTTTTTTTAATGTCTACACTTTAAAAATGTAGAACCAACATTTTGGTTGAAATTGGATTCAATCTATATTTAAATTTGTGGAGAATTAATATCTCAATAATAGTGAATTTTCAATCCATAAATGTTCTATATCTCTTATTAAGTCTTCTTTAATTTCTTTCAACAATGTAGTTTTCCATGTTGAGGTCTTGTATACATTTTGTTTAAATTATTCTTGAGAATGTTATGTTTTGCGTGCTTTATGGATAAAAATGTTTTCTTGTTTTGTTTTTTAATTGTTTGTGACTAACATATAGAAATAATATTTTAATATTGATCTTGTATACTGAGTCCTTCCTAAATTCACTTCTCAGTTCCAGTGGTTCTTCTGTAGATTCTTTAGGATTTTCTAAGTAAACAATGATTTCTCCTGTGAATATAAATAGAAGAAAAATAACTTCTCCCTATCTGATCTTTGTGACTTTTTCTTGTCTTTTTGCACTGACTAGTGCCTCAAGTACAAATGGAATGGTAAGAACAAACACTCTTGTTTCCAATCTTAAAAGGAAAGCGTTCAATTTCACAACTAAATATAAGCTGTTGATTTTTAGTGAGTCCTCTTTATGAGATTAAGAAACTTTCTATCTTTAACTTCCTGAAAGCTTTTAATCATAAATGGATGTTGAATATTGTGAAGTGTTTTGTCTGCACCTATTGAAATGAATATATGATTTTTCTCCTTTTCTTAATGGTGAAATATGTTGATTGACTTTAAAATTTTAAACAAACCCTTTTATTCCTTGAAAACAAACACCTGATCATGATATAGTCATACACACAGACGCACACACAAACATACACACACACAACAACAAACATACTGCTGAATCCTATTTCCTATTATTTTGTGAAGGATTTCTATGTCTGTGTGCAGGGAAGACATTTGACTATAATTTTCTTTGTGTGCAACGTTTTTGTCTGCCTACATTATCAGGGTAATATTGGCCTCATAGAATAATATAGAAAGTATTCCTTTCAGCTCTATTTTCCAAAAGAATTTGTGAAAAGTTGGCAATATTTATTTCTTAAGTTGTTAATAGATTTTGCCGGTGAAACTATCTGGATGTATAGATTCTTTGTGAGGTTTTTGGTAGCAAATTCAATTTATTTTATAGAACTATTTATATTTTCCATTTCTTCTCATGTTAGTTTGATAAATTGCATTTTGAAGAAATGTTTCTATTTTATCTAAGTTGTCAAATATTACTGGTTTAATGCTGTTCATAATATTTCTTCTCAGATTATAACAGTCCTTTTAGAATTGCTGCAGCTCTTATAAATTTACAATGTATCATATTGTAATTAGTGCACAATATGGTAATTTTTAAGTGTATCAGTTTTTATTTCCACAATTAGATTGCAGGCTTCCTATGAAAAGGTACTATTACTGAATCTGCCTTCAACCTTTACTCTAGTTTAGACTAAAAAAAGGCAAATGTGTTAACCTGAGAGGAGACCAGTCATTATCAATATGTTAGAACCTTAACCTATTGATGTGGAACACAGATGTTAAAAGAAGGTCAGGAAAGACTAAGCAGATAAAATTTGGAGCTGAGCCTTGAAAGGTAAATAAGAGCTTTCTAGAAAGACAAAATGGGGGTGAAAGAACATCTAGACAGAGGGAATAACATGGGTGAAGATGTACAGGCACAAGAGAGCATGGTGTTATGAGAAGACCTGTATCAACTGTAGGAGCATATGGTGTCAGGGATAATGAAACAAGTATCTAGGAAAGGTTTTCTGGCATAGATGGGCACTGGCCTGAGTGGGGCATGAGGTCTGCGGGTGTATTAATCTGTTTTCACACTGCTGATAGTGACGTATCCAAAACTGTGCAATTTACAAATGAAAGAATTGTAATGGACTCACAGTTCCACATGGCTGGGGAAGCCTCACAATCATGTTGGAAGGTGAAAGGCATGTCTCACATGGCAGCAGACAAGAGAAGAGAATGAGAACCTAGCAAAAGGTGTTTCCCCGTATAATACCATCAGGTCTTGTGAGACTTATTCACTACCATGAGAACAGTATGGCGGAACTGCCCCCATGATTCAATTATATCCTATCTGGTCCCTCCCACAACATAAGGGAATTATGGGAACTACAATTCAAGATGAGATTTGGGTGGGGACACAGCCAAACCATATCAGTGGGCCTGAGGCGACTAAGCCAGGAACCTCTTATTCTCCCCTCCCCCACAAGTTTACCTAAAAATGATTTTGAATCATGCTTTCATTTGACAGAATCATACCAGCACTATCATCAATGTTATAATTACCTGGTCCCCTGCAGGCAGGACTTGGTTTGATCTAGAGCTCCTCTTCATCTACAAACCACTAATCTGTGTCTCTGTTACTCTTTGCAGTCATGATCATCTGACCTCTTTCCATGGAGATCATTAAAGTAGCATCCAAAAATCTATGGTACAGCATTCTTCAAACAAACAAACAAAAAAACCACCTCAAAGGTAGAATTTTAAGGAGGATTACAAACCCTCCAGCCCTTAGCCACATATTTGACTCTCCCCAGAGGATAACAACTAACCAAAGGGTATCAAGGGATAAAACTGGGGCCCAGAATAGTTCATAAGGTCATGATAACCTGTTATGGAAACTCACCTCCCATTTTTTTTCTTCTTTCTTATTTTTTTCCTGACATTCTCTAACTTTTTAATAAGACAAATGGTCACACTCCACCCTAAATTTATTAAGTCTGTATTATCTATCAGAATTTCAGTGTCAGGGGCCAATCCCAGACTTTTACTCACACCTGAAGTCCAGTCATTTACTGATTTTGTCACTTCCTTCTCACTCAGCTATGACTGGGGGAGAAATTTTATCACATATGAGGGATGGTCAATAAACTAGATGATTCAAGATTCTGCCTTTTTGGGGGCAGCCCTTTAGTTCTACAGTAATTAAACAGGTCCAGAAAGAGAAACTGACCAGAGATTATGGGTGTGGATGCCAGCACAACAGCAAGCATGAACCTCTAACTCTCCCTTCTGGGTGACCCTTGAAGTCAGCTGCCACATCCCCAGGAACTGTGTGGTGGTGGCAGAATAAGAGGTGTTCAGAAGACATGAGCTTCACCCAACAGGTGTAACATCTGAGTTCTAACAAGTATCCTTCCAGTTAAAAGTAAGAGTTTCCCTCCTGTTTTCTTGAGAGGTGGCCAGAATCGTTATAATACTTTTGTCAAATCTATGATATGGATAAGTCAGTCCCCAAGGTCTGGAAAAGAGGAGAAAGGACAAATACTAGGACTAGAAACTAATCAACTGTAGGTCTGAAGTTAGAAGGGATGTCCATGCTTTGGATGGAATCCCATCGCTGAGGCAACCCCTCCCTGTTTCCGCTTTTCTTATCAGCATTTCCCTTTTGGAGAAAGCAAAGAAAGAGATCTGGCAGCAGCACATCTGTAGTGACAGTAGTAAGAGAATTATCTTCAGCTGAAATCTAATGTCTCTCTACTAGTCAAACCTTTTTTTGGTTCTGATATTTCCTCTCATCACCACGTACAAGTTGAACTACCCCACTCATGAAGACATCCCATTTCCAACCCCAGATTATTTCAAAGCCGGTAAGTTAAAGCCAATTTTTTTTTTGTAGAAAGCAGGTTATAGAGATCACTAAATCCAACCCCATTTTACAGATTAGAATGTCAATGTCAAGAGACTGAACAATTCACCTAGAGTTACACTTAGTGCAGAGTACGAGACAGATTTCTCACCCTTTGAAAAAACTGTGATCCATCCATCACCCAGTCTCTAGCCTAGATAAATAAACTGAATAACACAAATAAATTGTAATAGGCAACCTTGAAAATGAACCTATCCCAAGGTACTGGGCTGTGCTGATATCATTCAAAAACATTAATTGCATATTAAGGCACAATTATGAGCAGTTATTACCATTTCTATAATTGAACAGTACAATTCAAACAAGAAGAGTAAGAATAGAAGGAGATAGGCTGGAGACCCCAGCGAATATAGCTTTGTACCTCTCTACTTCCTTCAGATTAAAAATCAGTGAATAAGCATAGGCTGGTATTTGCTGAGAGCTAGATATCATATTGCTAAGATGTTACCAAGAGATTCAATTCTATAAATTAAATAATAAGAACATATGAATAAAGAGAATAGCAGTATATATTTCCTTGGAAGCAAAGACTAAAACATTAACTGATAAGATTTTGCTACTAATTAAAATACAAACGCTAATTCTTATTTTGGCAGTTTTCAGTTTATTCCCTACAAGGCCACTCCAGAGAAATCCTCAAAAAATATTTTCTATGCTCTCTCTTCTTTTACCTTTACTATTCCTACTCCACCTGCAAGGACAGAAAGAGGGTTGGAGGGTAATTGTATAATCATGATTAGATTGTAATAAGACCTATTTGTGGGGAAAAGAATTTTCACCATTCTTTTTTTTTTTCATGTTAACAACCTTTAAACCTGCTCCAAGTATAAATTCAATTAGAGTGAATCATATATTTTGCATAATTTAATAACCTTTTTTCTTATTATGGAAGTTCTTATAGTCATTTTATTTTCATGGTAAAAAAAATTAAGCAGACATGGACATGAAAATAAAATTTTAGAAAAGCAGCAAAGAACCCATTCATAATTCTACCACCAAATCATTAACCACTGTTAATATTTTGGAGTATATACTTCCAGAGGGTGGTGTGTGTGTGTGTGTGCATGTATGTGTGTTTTCAGGTGTCCTTGCCAGTGTTGATGCCTGTAAGGTCCTGGCTTCTTGGTCTTGCCTCAGCCTTATCCTGACCCCTCTGTGGTCAAGACTGATAATATAACAATAGACAGAGCTCCCACCAGCTGGTAGAGTCTGGAACTGATCTTGCTACTGTGGTTCTCTGAGGGCCAAGATGAGCCTTGGGCTCCTGTGATTATCTGGAGCTACAGCCTTCCCACCCGTTTTGAGTTTGTGCAACCCATGGGACTAGGCAGCTGCCTCACTTTCCTGATTTGTACTTTTGCTCTCCATTCAAGGCCTGGAACCCTGTTTCTCTCAAGCTCCTTGGCTGACACCCAACACACAGCCTAGCTCTTGCCTGTGGCTCCCTTCTTTCTGGGCCACTACACTCTACGCCCTGACCCCTTGGCTGTTCTGTGCACCTGTCCGTGAGCATTTCCTGGAGACTTCAACTTTAACAACCCACCCACCAAGTCAGACTCCCCCTGGGTGCTGAAATCACCAGGCATCTTTGACCCTAATTGGGTCACTTTCATCAGGAACAAATCCTAGGATGGCTTACCCAAATTTCTTTATTTGCTGTCTAATGTTTTGAGCCATTTGTTTTTCTCTTTCACTTAAAACTCCTACCCTTTACTGAGCACTGGGTTAAACTGTGGTAGGGCAATCAGTGACAACATTTTAATTAATTGCTTAGCAATGTTGTTTAAAAGGAATGAAAACTTCAGATTACACTCAAACTTTCCTGTAAATGGCTAAGTACCACCTGACACAAATTTGTGCCTTCTAATCCTTGTCAGCAGGAACAGCAGGAAGGAAAAGAAAAGAATAAACAACCAAAGGAGATTTATTAATACCATGTTTTCTTCTCTCAGAGAAGAAAGGGCAAAAAAAAGTGGTATCCTCTCATCCACTAATGGTTAGATGTTGGCTTTGATATGTTTTCATCTGGATCGGAACAAGTGTTCGGGGTACATCTTGCTGCCTTCAAATATCAGATAATAACCCCTCTTTGTGATAACAGAATGGGAAAGCCTATGGTGCTATTTTGCCCAAAGTGACATGTACGGGGGGGATTATTTGAAAAGCAAAAAGGCACATTTGCTTAACAGACAAGCTTGGACAAGTTCAAGTGGCAGAAGAAAAATCCTCAGAAAGGTGTTTTGCGACATGCTGAGCCATTAGTCTCTAATGTCACTTTTTTCTCACAAAAAAAAAAAAAAAAACACTGTTTTTGAGATTGTTTCACTAATGAGCACACTGTATTGAAGGGCAGTGAAAGAATCACAAACCTTGTTTCAATCCCAGCTGTCAGCTCTCCACTGGAAGGAAGCCATTTACTTATTCATGAACTGGATCCTAGAAGTAAAAAAAAGGAAAGAAAGAAAAAGCGTGTGTAGCTACCAATCAGTGTTAATTGAACATTATTATCTACTAGCCTCTTCCTAGCAGTTTACAGCAGTATCAAATTCCTACCAGAGATGCAGATGAATAAGGAGCAGGGGCTGTATGCTCAGCCTGTTCAGGTGCTGGGCAGGGAAGTGAATGGGCGAGGTTACCAGTGGCAATGCCTGTAAGGAGGAGAGCAGATGCCTCATCTGCTGGTCTGATGGGCCAGATGCTGCTCAGCCCCAGCCTGCCCAGGCCACATAGAAAGCCAGCCCAATGTTGACAAATACTCTGAGGCTTTGCAAGAGAAGGTGGAAGGAAATTTGAATATTTATGATAATTCTCCAGATTTTTAAATGTTGGCAATTGACTTAAAGAATTTCCAAACCCCCGGCAAGCCCAACAAGACACATATGGGTGCCAGATGCAACCCTTAGACATCTAGTTTGTGAGCTGCGTTCTAGAGCATGAGGAAGAGGGAGGAGAGAGAGCCATATGGCCGGCTGGGTGAGTTCCTGCAGAGCTGACCTGCACACCCCAGAGAATGTCATCTACAGGGTGATAGGGGTTACTCAGGAAAGCAAAGACACTCTTCAATCAGGTCAAAACTGATCATGTTGGGCACAGTCGTTTACTTAAGTTTATCTGTAGTACATATGTATACTAAGTTATATGTAGCACATATTTAATACTTTATTTAATATACATATATTTACATATAAAAATATACCAGCCCTTTGTATCAGTGAATATATATGCATTTATACATATTCAATGAAATGGTCTTTCACTCATTGTTTATCCCTATATGCAACACCACTCACATTGCCTTGCACATAAAAGGGAGGCATTAAATGTTTGTTAAATTTATTTTTTAAAAATACTTATTGAGCTAATATATGCCAGGAACTGTTCTAGGAATCTGAGATAAATTACTGAGCAAGGCAGGCAAAGCTCTCAGTCCTTGAGGGAGTAGAATTCCAGTGGTGGACAATCAGACAATCAATAATGCACATAATAAATAAGTAAATTATATTTTGTGATAGAAAGTAGTAAGTGCTACAGAAAGAAAAGTAAAGTAGGATAAAGGGAACTGGGATTACTGGAAGAGGTACTTCTTGTGGTATTAAATTGGGTGAAATTTTGTACTTTAAAAAGCTAAGTATGCTGATAGCTAATATTAGTCCAATTTTAGTCGAATATTTAATATAACTAAAGTGACTCCTAATTTCAAATCTTTTTATTTTGGTGTTCATATACCTACTAGTTGGCAATCAAATAATCAAAAGAAAAGAGTATTTGTTCATTTATTCAGCTTTTCTTTACTGAACATCTTTTAGACGCAAAGTGCTAAGTCAAGCATCAGGCACAGAAGGGAGGACATGGCAGAGACAGTGAAAGAAGACCTTGGTAACACACAAGCCTCAGGAACATAAACTTCTGTATAGAGATATTGGCCTTTTCTCTGCCCCATTCCCCAGGTCCTTATTAAGGACCAGCTTGGCTTTCATCATTCTTCAGAGTAGTTGAATTCAGGGAGGAAAGCAACCTTCCAGCCTGTCTTCCCACCAATCCACGTCCATTGGGAGCCATGTCTATCCGTCCCCATGGACTTGGGCTTCCTCCTGTGCAATTCACCCCATCTGGCCAGAAACATAAGACATGGAAGGATTACGTCAATGTGGTCTCCCAGTGTGATCCCAGAAGCCAAGGCTCTCATAACTTTGTGATTCTCCCTCATAACAATATAATTTAATGTGCATATATTTTTTAATTCCCTCCAGAATGATAGATGGTGTGTGATGGTAGAGACAGGGCAATGACAAGACTAAAGATATATGTCCTTCACATTTTACAGGATTCTTGTGAGAATCAAATGAGCTATGGTAAGGAAGAGCTCTCTAAACTTGAAAGTGCTATTATAATAATTTCAACAAGAGCTAACACTTACCAAGTTGTTACCACATGTCAACAGTGGTTCTGCTTTACATATACTAACTCAGTTAAGGCTCACAGCAGTCTATGAGGTGGGTGATATTATTTTTCCCATTTTCTGAATAAGGAAGTCCAGACACAGGAGGTTCAATGACTTGCCCAAAGTCACACAGTTGTCTAGTGGCATAGCCAGGAATCTACCCAAGCTATCTGACTCCAGAAACAAAGCATTTAACTCCACTTGTAAATGCTACTACATGATTTATACAAGCATGGTCCATTCCACAATATTCATTATCTTCAATATGCAAAGCACCAAGCTAAGTAGCATGAGAAATATAGAGAGTAAACTAAACCTTCAAGAAGCTAATGAATTTATAGATGAACATTAAAGTCATTAAAAGCACGTTTGTGTACATGGACACCATACATCCACTCCCGTGCTATTTCTTGACTCAAACTCCTTACCATCAGTAAAACACACATGAGAGTCCTTAAATTAGAGGAAGATAGTTCACATATGAGAGGGCAGAACCAAGCTCAGTGGTCTAGGGGTTCTTGGGAACAGGAGGAGTTATAGATAGCAATAGATGTTAGACAGCTAGAACCTAAATCTTCCACCACCAATGGCCACTCCAGAGATGGCTTTTGAATTGGAGGCAGAACTAGACAGACATTTCTGTGGCATGTCTTCAATGTCACATTTGAAATTAGATCAATATGACAACCTCCCAAGTGATGCCAAGGAATAGTACATATTCCAAGAGAGCTAGCTTCCTTCAAAGAGGGGTAAGGGGAGGATGTAGGAAGATCCTCACAAATACACGTTTGCCTCACTCCCACTCCCCAAACACTCTGGTCCAAGCTGCTTTGGGGCCTTTACTGGTCTTTGTGAGGTGGAAGAAAGTGCTGGTTGAAGCCCTTCAGGGGTTCATTTAAAATTCATCCCCCAGGTAACAATAAAACACTGATTTCTAAAAAATATTCATTAAAGCATCAATGCACTTGATTTCATTATTTTACTTCTTAAAACCCCCAGTGAACATTCTATTATGGTTCGTCTCCTTCAGTGATCCACTGCTGAAGTCTTTCTGCAATCCAAAAATTTTTAAATGTACATTCTAATGTGTATCACTATCTGCATATCACAATAAGGAAAAACAAACAATGATCTGCTTTAATTCTGTAGGTATTTGAAGACATGCCAAGTTAGGAAGTGGTTAGAAAGGTGGCTGTAAGATAAGAGATGTGTAGCTCAGATTTGGATCTCTAAAATGCACTGTGAAGAAGCCCCCAAGGGTCTACTTCATTCAGGACTCTTGCAGAAAAGTCAAGTCTGAAAACGAAGAAAACTTAGAGCCCTCAGTGTCCACCCTGATTCCTTGTTTCTTTCTCAAACTGTACGGGGGTCAAACAATGTTAGCCTTCTCAAAACAAATGATTACAGAAAATAAGAAGTCTCTTACAAAAACAAATTCAGATGAACCCCTCCATGGCAAACATAAACTGAACCTCCCAAATCTCTGGGCCACTATCACAGCAAATGGGACAACCCAACAGCAGTGATCCAGAGAAACAGTGGACTATCCCAAGTGGGAGGTAGTAAGTCCTGGAGAGGCTGAATTGATTCCTCAAGATGCTTGGTTCCACCTGGCCTAAACCCATGGGAATCAGGGGAGCCATCTAAGTAAATGAGGATTTTTGTGCTGGTCTACCAGCGTAGTTTCAATTGTTTCATTTAAAAATCTTAAGGTCTTCCTGTAAAGAATCCTCAGATATTTATACCCAACTATTCTCGAAAATCCCTGAACTCAAAAAGCAAATTTTAGCTTCTGAGAGTTCTCATGTAAATCACAAATAAATGTTTTCTCAAAGAAACTGTACACCACCACCACCACCTCTCCCCACATCCTTGTTGGGAGATAATACACATTAAGTATCTTTTTTATTTGCCAAAAATATTCTGAATCACCTTTAGGTGCCTCAACACATGCTTGCATTGACTGATTTACATCTAGCAAACCTGAATTCTATCTAACGCTAAATGCTATTTTAAGCAAGCAAACCACTAGCTTTATTGGGCCAGGGGAGATTGATGGGGAATCTTTCAGTCTGGTGTTCAAAAATATTTTACATTCATAAAGAAAGACGGAAACCCTAAACACCAAATGGCAATTGCCCTAATTTCAATATTTACCAAAAATGACAACAGATGAAAACAAAGGAGTAAGGCTTTGTTTTCAAACCTTACTCAATTTTCTCAATATGTATGTATGCCTGCAGTTTAGGTCACGAACCACAATCTACATTTTCTATTTGTCTCTTAATTCCAATCTCGAAATTCCTCACTATCCAATATGCAAGTTGTGTCCTCCAGAATTAGGTAAGAAGCTATCTTTTTTGGTGGTGTGCAGGAAAGTGTAAAGCCTGTCATGACAGGTAATCTGATACTGCTAAAATCAGACAGATAAGAAAGGGAAAAAAGGCCAGGCGCAGTGGCTCACACCTGTAATCCCAGAACTTTGAGAGGCCAAGGTGGGCAGATCACTTGAGGTCAGAAGTTCAAGACTAACCTGGCCAGCATGGTGAAACCCCATCTCTATCAAAAAATACAAAAATTAGCCCAGCGTGGTGGCATGCACCTATAGTCCCAGCTACTCAGGAGGCTGAGACACGAGAATGCCTTGATCTCGGGAGGCAGAGGTTGCAGTGAGCCAAAATCTCACCACTGCATTCCAGCCTGGGCAACAGAGTGAAATCCTGTCTCAAAAAAAAAAAAAAAAACAAGACTGTCACTTCACCCTAAAAAACTGACATGACTGCTTGAAATGATTGATTATGAAGCTAAAGATTCATCTGTTCATGTTCACTGCTTAGAAAGTCACTTGCTTAATTGCATTTGAATAACTAAATTGAACGTTTTTTCCTTTATATAGCTTTATTGTTGATACTGACTTCCAATTATTAAACAATACTGTAGGTAGAATATGTTCATGACTACAAAGTAAGGAAAGAGTTATTAATCAGGAAAAAAACTAACTATAAAAAATTAATAAATGTTAATATATTAAAATAAGAATTTGTATTCATCAAAAAGCATAATACTAGAGTGAACAGAAAAACTGCAAGTAGAAGAAAATATTAGAATTTATTTTTTTTGAGACGGACTCTTTCTCTGTCACCCAGGCTGGAGTGCAGTGGCTTGATCTCCACTCACTGCAACCTCCGCCTCCTAGGTTCAAGTGATTCTCCTGCTGCAGCCTCCCAAGTAGCTTGGATTACAGGTGCATCCCACCACACCCGGCTAATTTTTGTATTTTCAGTAGAGTCGGATTTCACCATGTTGGCCAGGCCGGTCTCAAACTCCTGGCCTCAAATGGCCCACTCACCTCAGCCTCCCAAAGTGCTAGGATTATAGGCATGAGCCACTGTGCCCAGTCTAGAATTTCAATGAAGTATTTCTACAAATCTTTAAGGAAAAGGACATTCCAATAGAATGGGTAAAAACCTGAATAGATCTTGCACAAAACATAATATCCAAATGGGCAATTAATGAATGTGAAAGTGCTTAATCTCATTGATCATCAGGGAAATACAAAATAAACCTACAATGAGATATGACTAGACAAACAAGATGACTAAAATAGCATAGAAGGAAAACAGTGTTGGTGAAAAGGTAGAGTCATAGGAGCTCACATACACTGTTGGTAGAAATGTTAATTGGGTGGAAAACTGGCAGTATCTGCTAAGCTGAACATATGTGTACCGTATGATCAACACGTGTGCATGTGCTAACCAGAGACAGTACTAGAATATTCATAGAACATGGATAATAGCTGCAAGTTGGAAACTACCCAAATGCCTATCAACAATAGAACGAATAAGCAAAATGATATATTCACACAACAAAATACCATATAGCAATGAGAATAATCACCCTATAACTATATATAAAAATATGGATGAGTCTCACAAACAATGTCAAGTGAAACAAGCCAGATGCAAAATATATACTATGATTCCAGTAATATAAAGTATAAAATTCGCAAAACTAGTATAATCTGTTAGAAGTGGTTACCCTTGGGAATGAGGAGGCAGGCAAAGAAGAGGGTTTCTGAGTGCTGGTAATATTCTGGTTTTTGATGTGGGTGTTGCTTACTGGGGGTGATATTTTATAGGTGACACCATCAAGTAGCACACTTGTAATTAGAGTGCTTTCTATATTTATACTATTCTTCCATAGAGTTACTAATGAATAAACAAATTGGACATAACTAACTTGCATTTTCATAAAAACACTTTCAGTCCTCAGAGAACACTGTACATTTTAATAGATAAAATTTGTATTTCTTTACTAGACCTCTTTGTAATTGAGAAAATATATTCTTTCAAACCCTTCTTTCTTTCTTTTTTCAGGTGGGATCTCACTCTGTCACCCAGGCTTCAGTGCACTGGTGCAATCTCGGCTCACTGCAACCTCCACCTCCTAGGCTCAAGTGATCCTCCTACCTCAGCTTCCCAAGCAGCTGGGACTGAGGTGTGCACCCCCACACTTGGCTAATTGAAACACTTCCTTCCATCACACAAAAAGCAACAAGTACCAAACATTAACAAAAAATATACTTTTTTTTTTGAAGAGGTGCAATAATTTCTCTCAGTAAATTAAACAAGTAATAAAAAGTCTTTTGTGTTAATGATAATGTTTTGGAATACCCAATATTTTATGTTTGCTAAAATACTATTTTCCACATAGTATCTCTCCCTTGAACCATAGTTGATAAATAGGGCAAGTATTGTTATTATTCCCATTTTATGGATAAGGAAAATGAAGTTCAAGGCTCAGTGTGTCCAGGGTAACAAAGGTAATAACTTGCATTGCCCAGATTCAAAATTTCTGATGGAAAATTAATTCACTATATTAATATTATAAGTTGAAATATTGTAAGCCTAAATATTGTAAGTTGAAAACGAATTTATTACATCTAAACTATCAAACATCATAGTTTAGCATAGCCTACTAAGTCACATGACTGCTTAGTAGATCATTTAATTTTCTCTGTATTTCTAATAATTTGCCTGATATGAAATAATCTCTCTCGTGATTCTAGTTTTATTCCTCATCCATTTACCAAAAGCCAAAGTGCTTCTTAGTGAAGTAGCCTAAAATATTATTTGGCAAATTTTTTATTGTTTGAATATTTTTATGTTTGATGCCAATTTTTCTTTGTTTTTAATCTGGCAAAACCTACTGATAGCTCCTCAGTGTGTTAAAATAAGTCCACTCAAGGTGGCTTACCTTTGCTCCCAGGTAATTAAAACAACACTATAATACCTGGGTCACCTTTGACTTTGTATTCAATGTCTTCATCTTGAAAGTTAGAAGGTTAAGAAAAAAGAGGAGGGGGCTACATGATGAATGTGAATCCAACTATACCGTGGATTTAGAGTTGTGCTCTGAAATCAAGCACAGTTTTCTTTAATAAGGAATATTTTAGTAGAAGAACTAAGGACTTCAGACTCTATACAACTTCTGAATTTTCCAGAATGCCTCCACTAACTTCTATTCCTTTTTGTTGAGCATGACCTATCTACTCTCCCAATCCAGCTGTTAATCTGACATAGTGTTTCCCAGCTCACCTAGAAATACGTCAAAAGCCATAGTTCAAAATGATACACGGATGCTCCTTGATTTATGATGGGATTACATCTTAATAAACCCATCATAAATGGAAAATATTGTGAGCTGAAATGCATTTGCTACACATAACCTATCGAACACCTTACTTTAGCCTAGCCTACTTAGATGTGCTCAGAACACTTACATACATTTGCCCAGCCTACAGTTGGGCAAAATAATCTAACACAAAGCCTATTTCATAATAAAGTATTAAATATTTCACATAACTTATTGAATACTATAGTAAAAGTGAAAAACAGAATGGTTGGATATGTGCTCAAAGGACAGTTTCTACTGAATACATATCACTTTTGCACCATCATAAAGTTGAAAAATCATAGGTTGAACCATCCTAAGTGAGGGATCATATGTAATTGCTTTCAAAGAACATAGTACTACAGTGATTCCAAAAATGTCTGTGATGGTCCTAGAATAGTTGCTAAAATAGGTGTCAACTATTCTCGTTGATTAAAAAAATCTGCCATGTTTGGGTGACTTTTTAGAATTTGGAAACTGAGGTCTTTAATTCATAACAAATGGTGTTAGGTTTTTTGTGTGTGTTTTTGTGTTTTGTTTTGGTTTTTGCTGCCATAAAAAATTATAGCAAATTTAGTGGCTTAAAACAATACTTATTGTTTGTATACGTATTGTCTTAGAGTTCTGTGGACCAGAAGTCCAGTAGGGGTTTTACTGAACTAAAATCATGGTGTTGGCAGGCCATATGCCTTTCTGGAGGCTCTAGGGGAGAATCTATTTCCTACTCATTAGGGTTGTTGGCAGAATTCAGTTCCTTTTGGTTACAGGTTATAGGCTGAGGTAGTTGTTTCTTTGCTGGCTGTCAGCTGAGGGCTATTCCCAGCCTTTAGAGGTCCCAGTCCTGCATCTTCAAAGCCAACACTGGTGGGTTGAGCCCCTCTAATATTGAATCTCTCTGACCTTCTCAATCTCCTCCACTTTTAAGGTCTCATGTGATTAGATTGAGCCTACCTGTATAATTTCCCCACTCAAATTCTGTAGCCTTAATCACATCTGCCAAGTGCCTTGTGCTCTGTAAGAAAACATGTTCACAAATTCCAGAGGTTAGGATGTGGAATGGACACCTTTGAAAAGCCATTAGTCTTTCTACTATGCCAATTTTACATATCCCTGGCTGAATGATAATTTCCTATATTGAAGAGAATAAGCTTACGAAAAGATTTGTAATAAATAAAATTTTATGACTGGTGAATGAATTTTACAGAACTTAGGTTGAAATGTATTCTTTGCTTCATTTATCTGTTTCATTCTCATCTGCTACCAGTAGTCTATATGGAGAGATGAAAAAAATAAGTCAATGCTATGAGCTCACATTCACATGTTGAAGCCCTAAGCCCCAGTGTGATTATATTTGGAGATGGGGCCTTTGGGAGGTAATCAGGTTTAGATGAGGTCATGAGAGTGAGGTCTCCGTGATGAGATTAGTGCCCCTTAAAAAAGAGATACCAGAAAGCAAGCGCTTGCTCTCTCGTGCGCGCTCTCTCGGTTTCTCTTTCTGTGTCTCTCTCTCCTCCTCCCTTTCTCTGTCATGTGAGGACACAGAGAGAAGGCAGCTGTCTGCAAGTGAGGAAGTAGGCCCTCATCAGAATTCAACCATGCTGGCACTCTGATCTTAGACATCTAGCTTCCAGAACTATGGGAAATAAATTGTTTTTTGTTTAAACCACACAGTCTGTAATATTTTGTTTGGCAGTAAGAGCAGACTGAAACAGAAAAGTCGATATAAACAAAAGATATACATCCCCTATTTTCAATTTAAGGAAATGTAGTTTCACAGTGGAGTTGGCATAACCCCTTTCAAAAAGCAATAAACTTTAGCTTCCATTAGATATCCTCTTATTTAATCACTGATTTTTACTAGGTAAGAGCAGAAAAATCTGACCTAACTATATTGAGATTTTCTAAAATCCACTGTCACTAGAATGGTTTGAGACCTTCAAAATATTATTTATAATAATGATTGCCTCTTCTATATGATTATAGATCAGGACCCTGTCAAGTAGCAGTAATAATTTCAAGGAGTAATTTCTTTGAATGTGAAACTAAGGCAAACTATATAAAACTTGCACTAATTTTTAAGGCTTAACAATTAATTTCTCAGGCGAGGCATGGTGGCTCACACCTATCATCCCAGTACTTTGGGAGGCCGAGGCGGGCGGATCACTTGAGGTCAGGAGTTTGAGACCAGTCTGGCCAACATGGTTTGGTCTCTACTGAAAATACAAAAATTAGCTGAGCATGGTGACGGGTGCCTGTAATCCCAGCTACCTGGGAGGCTGAGGTAGGAGAATTGCTTGAACATGGCAGTAGGAGTTTTCAGTGAGCCGAGATTGAGCCACTGCACTCCAGCCTGGGTGAGAGAGCTAAGCTGCATCTCAAAAATAAATAAATAAATAATAAAATAAATTGATTTATCTTCTTCCACTGCAGACAGAATAATTTTCATGAGTTTCATGCATGGAACAGTGAGGATGGCTAATAAACTGATTTATCTATGTGTTTCAAATTTTAAAATCTAAAAAATATTGCTTATTTATTTGCTTTTTTAAAGATCAGGGCGATCTGTCAATAACATGATGGCAGGATAAAAAGAATAAACACGCCTGTAATCCCAGCACTTTGGGAGGCCGAGGCGGGTGGATCACGAGGTCAGGAGGTTGAGACCATCTGGCTAATACGGTGAAACCCCGTCTGTACTAAAAATACAAAAAATTAGCCGGGCGTGGCGGCGGGCGCCTGCAGTCCCAGCTACTCGGGAGGCTGAGGCACGAGAATGGCGTGAACCCGGGAGGTGGAGCTTGCGGTGAGCCGAGATCCCGCCACTGCACTCCAACCTGAGTGACAGAGCGAGACTCCGTCTCAAAAAAGAAAAGAAAAAGAATAAACACAAAGATAAAGATGTCCATTTTGTGGGCAGCCACAATGGCATAATATCAGGGACCCAGGAAGTTCCTTTTGGTAGATAGTTCTAAAAATTATACATCAGTTTCTGTCTTTCGTGTACAACATGCCATTCCCTCAGCTGAGAGGTAGAGTTTATTTTTTCTCCCCTTGAATCTGGACTGGCCTTGCAACTACTTTGACCAAAAGAATACAGCGAAAATAATATTCTGTGTACTTCTAAGTCCAGACCTTAAGAAGATTGGCAGCTTCTACTTCCTTCCTCTTAGAATATTCTTCCCCGGAACTCAGCCACCAATCAGTGAAGAAGCCCAAACAGCTACATGGAGAGGCTCACATGGAGAAGAACCCAGGCCCTTGGCCAACAGCTTCAACTTAGCTCCCATATGGCAGCCAGAATCAACTGCCAGCCACATGTCTGAGGCCATCTGGACCCTCAAGCCATCCTAGCACCCCAGGCAACACCACATGAAGCAGAAGGATTGTCCTATCCAACTAAAATGGGAGAAAAAAAAATAAAAGCAAGGTAAGAAGGAAGGTGAGCATTACAGTTTTAAATAGAGTATCCAGGGGAGACCTCATGAGAAAGATGAACGAGGGAGTGAGCCCTATCAATATCTGGAGGAAGAGTGTAACAGGCAGAGGGAACAGCCAGTGCAAA
The DNA here is from genome assembly GCF_029281585.2 of Gorilla gorilla gorilla. Lineage (NCBI taxonomy): Eukaryota > Metazoa > Chordata > Mammalia > Primates > Hominidae > Gorilla > Gorilla gorilla. Next base: position 106,208,054 of record NC_073229.2, read on the forward strand.
AGGCCCTAATCTATGAGCACCTGGCATGTTTGAGATAATCAGCGAAGCCAGTGTAGTTTCAAAAAGGTGATCAAGAAGAGGAGTGGTCCAAGAGGTAACACGGGTTCATAGAAGGTGGGGATCTAGAGTGGGATAAATGTGGGACCCCCAAAAGATATGCCCAAATCCTAACTCCTGGAACCTGTAAATGTGACCTTATTTGGAAAAGGAGTTTTTACAAATGCAAATAATTTAATCATCTCAAAATGAGATGATCCTGGATTATCCAGGGGCTTAAATTCAGTAACAAGTGTCCTTATAAGAGAAAAGAGAGGGCTGTGTAAAGTGGGAAGTAGAGATCAGTTTCACTGCCACAGGCCAAGGAACACCAGGAGTCACAAGAAGCTGAAAGAGGCAAGGAAGGATTCTCCTCTAGAACTTTCAAAGGGAGCATGCCAACACCTTGGTATTGTACTTCTGGCCTCCAGAACTGTAAAAGAATATTTCCGTTGTTACAAGCCATCCAGTTTGTGATACTTTGTTACAACAGCTCTAGGAAATTAAGGTAGGCTCCATAGGACATTATAAGGACTTTGTTTTTTAATTGGGAAAAATGGGAGCCATTATAGAGTCAGAAAAGAGAAGTTACATCATCTAACTTTCATTTTTTTAAAGATACTAGGTTGAAAACCAAATGTAGAAACCAGGAGACTAACTGGAAATGATAGCACAGGCCAGTATTGCAATGTTAGGGACGAGGAATAGTTAGATTATGGATATATTTTCAAGGTAGAGAGAATAAAATTTCTTGATAGATTGGACATAGGTTATGAGGGGAAATAAATAGTCAAGGGTGACTCCAAGGTTTTGTATGTAAGCAAATGGAAAAATGGAGTTGCCATTGACCAAGATAGGAAAGGTTGAAGGTAAAACAGATTTGGGAGGAAAGATCAGGGACTCTCTATTTGGGGCATATTAAATTTGAGATTTCTATTAAATATCCAACTAGATATGTCAGGTATGCAGTTGCATACAAAAATCTGAAGGTCAGGAGAGGGTACGGGCTGAAGATGTTCATTACAGTACATCAGCACACAGATGATATTCAAAATCTCGGTGAGGTCAACAAGAAAATAAATATAGATAAAAGAGATCTATAAACAGAACCCACAGTACCTGAGGAGTGGAGAGAAATGGAGAAATGGAGAGCAGAACAATCAGCAAAGGAGACAAAAAAGGAGTAACTGATGAGATAGGAAGAAACCCAAGAAATTGGGGTATCCTGGAAGCAAAGCAAGGATGTCAAGGAGGGAGTGCTTCCACTTTATTAGATTCATGGGTAGGATAAGTAAGACGAGGACTGAGAATTATTCAGTACATTTACCAACAAGGAGGTCACTGGTGGCTTTGACAAGAGCCATCCTGGTGAAGTATTTGGAGCATAAGCCTGACTAAAGTGGACTTAGGGAATAAGGAAAGAGGATTTGCAGACAGTGAGCATAGAAATATCTTTAGGGTTGTTTTAACACAAGGGGAGCAATGAAATGATATGGCAGCTGGCAGGGGAAGGAGGATTGAAAGAAAGCCTTCTGAAATTGAAAGAAAAAGTGCATACATATATGCTGATGGTGGCAATTGAGAAGAGCAGGAAAAAATGACAACTGAGAAGAAAGAAAGGGGACTTGCTGGAGCTATGTCCTTGAGGAAGCAAGATGAGATGAGATCTATGCAAGAGTACAGGGATTGACACAGAGCTCCTACGGTGCAGACCAAAGGCAGACGAGGTGGATGCTGCCAAGCAGATAGGTAGGGCAGTAGTCATCTGTGCAAGTTCTCTTCTATTTACTTCAACATACTCATGAAGCAGGAATTGGGGTCCTCAGCTGAGAGTCAAGATGGAAGAGGTGGTGTTGGAGTTTGGAGCAAAGAGAGGAGAAGATGTAAAATACATGTCCAGGAGAGTGGGAGAGTGAATAGCTAGGAAAGTATAGAATGGCTGTCCAGTGGCTGCCAAGTTCTGTTTAATGTGTGTGGTGATGAATTTAAAGGGGTTGAGTTGAGTGTTTTCTCCAGCCAAGCCCAGCTGCACAGAGCAGGCACCGAGCAGGGTGACTCTTGGACTGAACCAGGGCTCTAGGCTTTCTAAAAGACTTCTACAAAACGAGAGAGGCGAAGGGTAGCCCAGTGTGTACATAAGGGAACGACATGACAATTGGCCTCAGAATCAAGGTTGTTAAGGAAAGGAGAGAAGCCAACAAGGGGATGCAGGGTAGTAAAGGGATGGGGGGGACCAGTCGGTAGAAGGTTAGGGATTGTGGGGAGCAAAGGACTGTTGTGGGAGCCAGAAGGAGTAAACATGTAGAAGAAACACAAAAGAAAGAATCTTAATGTTATGTTACTGAAAACCAGAACAGACCAGAGGGCAAAAGCCCTTCCACTTGATGTGCAAATCACGCTAGAAGAGAAGGGAATTTTTGAGATGGACCAAAAACAATTTCCTTATCCATTATTTCCTATATTGAAAATGCCATTTACTTCCAAAGCTATCTTATTTATTCAAGTTTGCAGTAAAACAGGAGGCCTAGATTATTTCCCAGGTAAATTTCTAACTGTCCTGTTTCAGAGGTATTCCCCTGAGATTCATAGTACATTTTCACTTTAAGTTACATGTTATAAATGTACATGATTTTCTCCAAACCAGTGACTGTGTTCTTTAACCCTCCTCCCTAAATCCTTTTTTTAAATCTTTATTTTCATCCTCTTATTCTTCCCTATCACTAATCTCTCTTGAAATTAAAATATAATGATAAACCAGAATTTGACATAAGACCCTCACCAATGCCAAGAATAGCAAGAGGATTATCTTGCCGTTCTTGTACATTATTTACTTTCCCAGTGTCATGTCAGTATTGGGTTTAGTGTTTCTCAGGAAGTAGACGCCCACCTTCTAATTGAGTCAGAGCCAAGAGTAGGACATGGTCTCACTGAGCCATCTTGCACCTGGAGATATCTCCTGGGGAGAGATGCAAAAATAAACAGCAGCCCCAGGGAACTAGACCTCATTATATTTTTATTAGCACAGTAACTCTTTTAAACAAGCAATATCCTAAATTGGATAATTACCTCCCACATTGCTTTCCCCTTGACTTTGGAACTAAACACAGGCTCTTTCTCAATTAGCATTCTGAGCTTTGAGTCAAGTTCCTTATGTGCAGTTACCCAGCTGCTGCACAACTACTCAGATGTTGCATGAAGCCCTTCCTAAATATAGCTTTTTAAACACATTCAGAATCCTTCAGGAAAAAATAAATTAGTATAAGATTTCACTGGCAAGAATCAAAATCCACCCCTTAAAACTTATTTTTAAAAATCAATTATAAATAAGTCAAATAAGCAAAATTTTATTAAGACTAGATTTCAAGTTGCCAACCTGGCCAAGGTAAAAAGATCATCAGGTAATAAAATCTGATCCAAGTTCATTATGTAGCATCCTTATCCAGGAGTATCTTATTACCGAGTAAAGGTAATTTGGTAATAAAATGGTTAAGCATGAAATAAGGTACATTGGGGAAAAAAAATCTGCTCGTGTTTTGCATTTAAATATTTCAGTATTTAAATGGAAACCGAAAAAAGCAGAAATATTCTGAAGCAAAAACAGAACTGGAATTTCCATTTCCCATCCACATCATAAATGAGATCATTCCACAGCAATGACTCCTTGCACACCACTTGGAAATGAGCGCACTCAGACAGAATCTGTGGTCTGGGCCCAAGGCACTGAAAACCCATACTGGCTTCTGAAGGATTCATGACACACATGCACACATACACACAGAAGGTGGATTTTCAGCTCTACCAGAAGTCGTATAACCTATGGCTAAGTCTCTATAAAATTTATGAATAAACAACTAAAGTAGCTTCAGGCAAAAGTGGCAGAAACCATTGCTGTTTGTATACCACTTTGGAAATAAATTTCATTCACTGGGAAAGTTAACATGTGATGCTTTGACAACATAAGAAATAATACTTAATAACTTAGAAATCTTCTGGCATACAGTCCAATATCCCCAAAAGAATTAACATCCGAGTCAATTTCTTTAAATCTGAATTCAGAGGGCCCTCAAGCTGCTCATATGGCTTCTGTCCAAGCATGGAACTCACATTTGTGCAGTCATATCTGAACAAGTCACCAACCTGGCATGGCTGTTCTTCATTGGCCTGTCACTTACAAGAGATGTGTTATCAAAGACTGTCAAACTACTTCCCACCTTCAGGACAGAGTGCCAGCTTGCAGAGGAATTAGCAGATGGGAGATGGGTTAGGGTACAGAGGTAGATGGCACTGCTGTGCAAATAGAAATATCAGAGGGAACTCACAGCAGATAAACAAAGGAGAAAAAAAGCCAGACTAATCCTTTCAGCAGTCAATAAGAAGCATGGTTTGCCCCGACGACTGAGCCCTGTGGGAGGTGAGTGTTCACACAGTAGAAGCAGCCTACTCCTGTCTAGCACCACCTGCGCTGTCTGCTCCATGGTCAATGGTGCCTGTAAGAGAGGATGTAGTCCTGGGCCTCCTCGTAGTGACCAGCTCCAGTCCACTGCCCTTGGCACAGCTAAAGCTACACACATCCTATGGCTTGTTCGCTGACCCCCAAACTCATCTGAAGTTTGAAAGAAAAGAAATATTGCCACAATATTTACACAACCCAGTGATTGTTTCCTCCAGAATAACATTTTTAAAAAGATATTCCAGATAACCTATGGAGATGAGTCTGAGGAAGATTAAAGAAATAGAGGCTGGACAGGGTGGGGAACATCACACTGGGGCCTGTTGTGGGGTGGGGAACATCACACCGGGGCCTGTTGTGGGGTGGGGGACTGGGGGAGGGATAGCATTAGGAGATATACCTAATGTAAATGACAAGTTGATGGATGCAGCACGCCAACATGACATGTGTATACATATGTAACAAACCTGCACGTTGTGCACATGTACCCTAGAACTTAAAGTATAATTTTAAAAAAAAAGAGAGAAATAGAGGCTGGGCGCGGTGGCTCACACCTGTAATCCCAGCAGTTTGGGAGGCCAAGGAGGGCAGATCACCTGAGGTTGGGAGTTTGAGACCAGCCTGACCAACATGGAGAAACCCCATCTATACTAAAAATACAAAATTAGCTGGGTGTGGTGGCGCATGCCTGTAATCCCAACTACTCAGGAGGCTGAGGCAGGAGAATCCCTTGAACTCGGGAGGCGGAGGTTGCAGTGAGCCGAGATTGCGCCACTGCACTCCAGCCTGGGCAACAAGAGCGAAACTCCATCTCAAAAAAAAAAGGAAGAAAAAATAGAAAGAAGAGATACTTCCCATTATACCTCTTAAGTTGAGGGAAGGGAAGAAGAAATAGAAAGGGAGAGAAGTTGTTAAGAGGGAAAAAGTAAATTAAATGAAAGGAATGGTAGGTAACTTTGGAAATTATTTCTTCAAATTCTTAGGTTTCTTTCTAGCGTTTCCTGTCAGCTGTCTGGCTCTCTATCAGGGAAAAGGAAAACCTCCTAATTCTATTCTCGTGGGAATTTGAATTGTAAGTAGGAGAAATAACAATGGCCCACAGGCCAAAGAAGGAAATGGTAAAATTCCTAAATGACTACAGTTGAAAGATCAAGAACAGTGTAAAATATTTGTGTTTTTCCAGTTTTCTGTGTGCCGATGCACAAGATGCATCTATGCACCATGAAGTATTCCTGATGAATTGATATGAAGTAGCATCACACCACTCTGGCAACATTACATATCTATTAAGTGCTATTGCTAAACCATAAACACTGCACATGCAGTAGCGTTTGGGAGTTTAGAGCTTGGTTCTCCTGCCAGCCAGACTGCACTTAAACACAAGCTCTTCTCTCTCCACATCACCCTGGAAAGTGATTTAAACACTGTGAGCCTCAGTTTCCTCATCTAGGAAATAGAAATAATAACAGTACTTTCTTCAAAAATTGTGTGGATTAACTAAAGTAGTATATTTAAAGTATCTGGAATAGCACCTGGCATGAAGCACACAATATATGCTAGCTATTATTATCACTATCATTATACCAGTAATAGCTATGTTACTTTCAGGTGTAAATAGGAATTTTTTATACTTTAAAATAGATTTTCTTAAGTTCAATGGGAAATTAATCATCCAGATAAATATGTGACATAGAAAATCATCACAAAAATAATCAGATATTTTACTTTCCTTTTTATTCCACAATTCAAATATATACATTATATATTGGTCAATTATGTATATATTTATTATAAAAATATAACAAAGTAGATAGTATATTTATATTATTTAATTATATGTATAGTTTTGATTTTATATTGTGAGCCTATAGATCCTAGTGGAGTTGACTGAAAAGGAGACATGTAAATTGGTTGAGAAATGGCAATAAACAGACAGTTGCAGAGCTGAGGTTAAGAATAGCTCCATTTGGCCAGGCATGGTGGCTTATGCCTATAATCTCAGCACTTTGGGAGGTCGGGGCAGGTGGATCACCTAAGGTCAGGAGTTTGAGAACAACCTGGACAACATGGTGAAACCTCGTCTCTACTAAAAAAAAAAAAAAAAAAATTAGCTGGGCATGGTGGCACATGCCTGTAATCCCAGCTACTCAGAAGAGTGAGACTCCATCTCCAAAAAAAAAAAAAAAAAAAAGAATAGCTCCAGCTTTTTGCCATTCTATTAAAAGAAAGGAACAAAACAAAGTTAGTGGGATCTGTTATTTTGCCTGGCAAGCATTAGACAATTACATGGGTGAATGAATGAGTGAATGAATGAATAAAATTAGTTGTCCCAGTTTGTTTTCAGGCTTTCCTACTGATATTATTTCCCTCCATTCCATTCTTTAATTTTCCTTCTCAAATATCGGCTCACATATTATCTTAAGGAAACTAACACAGGAACAGAAAATCAAATATTGCATGTTCTCACTTATAAGTGGGAGCTAAATATTGAGCACACATGGACACAAAGAAGGGAACAACAGACACCAGGGCATACTTGAGGGTGGAGGTGGGGAGGAGGGAGAAGATCAAAAAACTACCTCTCAGGTACTACACTTACTACCTGGATGACAAAATAATCTGTACACCAAACCCCCGTGACATGCAATTTACCTATATAATAAACCTGCATATGTATGCCTGAACCTAAAATAAAAGTTTTAAAAAAGGTTCACATGTGAAAAGCAAAAGCTTTTGAATTGATCACAAAACAAATAATATAAGAAAAAATATATGTTCACTTGTTTAACAAAATAACCCTCGCTTTCCTCAAACTCTTATTTTTTCCATCCCATCCAATATGCTTGGCATAATTCTCTCCCATGCCTCTTTTTTCCCCAACGATTACCTCAATTCTCTCACAAAACTTAAGTTTAAAGTGTTTTCCTACCTACCACAATCATAATCAGTACACCTTTCCCACCCTGGAATAAAGGATGAAATAAATGTGAGAAAACATCATGCAGTGATCACTCTGTTCATTTGTTTTCTTAGGATTTAGGCTCCAGCAGCTCTGAGACCAGGTCTTCTGAAATTGTGAATGCTCAATAAACATGATTTGGAACAGTCTTGCTTTGAGGACTACAGCACTCTGTGTGACTATTCTTACTCCAGGTTACCACTGTCTGGATGAGGCTTACTCCTCATTATATTTCCACTTGTTTCTGTTTTTCTGTTTTCTTACAGACTACAGTCAGGGCCAGAAATATCCTCAGTCTACCCTTTACTCAGCTAAGGGTGTCTCCTCCCTTCTTCATTTTGCTTGCTATTAAACAGAGCTTTTTATAGTGCCCAGAGGGTGTCAGCCTTCTCAGATGAATTACTTTTCCTGAAAAAGAAAAAAGAGGAAATAAAATAATAAAATGATTCATGATCTTGACCCTTGGGACTGGAAAGTAATGTCTCACTGAGTGAAAAGGCAGCACAAAACTCTAGAGAAACTGCAGTTTATATTTCAGTTCATACCTGTTAACTTTCCAGCAGTTGGTGGAAATTATTGCAAAGGAACAAGATAGAATTTGGCCATGGTGTATGGAAATAACAATAAAAAACTATCAATAAAAACGTAAGGAAAGCAATTATTGCTAGTCCAGCTACTGTTAGCATTCAGTTATTGGTTCATTTATTCATTCAGGATATAATAATCTCTCAGAAAAGTTTATTCCAAAACATCATTCCTAATAACTCCCTTGTCATCTTATTTATGTGAAGTGGACTTATTAATCCTAGCACTAAAAGACAAAAATGTGAAAGTAAAAATAGAGTAAACCAGAGTGTAAGAATGAGGTCAAATTATTGTACCAATTTGAATATAAAAATTATTCAAGATTGGTCAGGGGCGGTGGCTCATGCCTGTAATCCCAGTACTTTGGGAGGCTGAGGTGGGTGGATCGTTTGCAGTTCCTAGGATGGGAGTTCGAGACCAGCCTGAGCAACATGGCAAACCCCATCTCCACTAAAAATACAAAAATTATCCGGGCGTGGTGGCACATGCCTGTAGTCCCAGCTATGGGACGCTGAGGCATGAGAATCGCTGGAACCCAGGAGGTGGGTGTTGCAGTGAGCAGAGATTGCACCACTGCACTCCAGCCTTGGCGACAGAATAAGACTCTGTCTCAAAAATAAATAATTTAAAAATATATATATATATATGTTAAAGATTAATTGAATAAGAAACGGGAAAAATTGAAAAGACTAAGTCGAGTCACTCCTTATTTTTTTTTAAATTTTAAGTATGTCACACTATTTCAATTAAAAAATTGTACTTATTTTAAATATAGCTTACCTTTATATTGTATGTTTAGAATTTTACCCCTTTGTTCATTTACAAATAAACATTTATTAAATATCCACTCTGGACTAGGCAATGAAGTAAATAAAACAATTTCTCACTGCAATGAGCTCATATTTTAGAAGAGAAACAAGTAAACAAAAATATAATAAAATATGTAAAGCATAATAATAAAGACTTCACAAGATCAGAGATGGCTCAACAAAGGATAGGATAACTCCCAGGGGAGTTAATGGACAAAAATGAATAGAACGTATCAGTCAGCCTTGGTAGTGAAGAAAATTCTGGGAAGGAAATGAACCATATGCATAAAGCCATGGACACATGAGCTAACATGAAGTATCCTAAGAACTGCAAGCCATGTGAAATAGTTGGAGCATGTGGGAAGGAGGTAGATGATGAGGTTGCAGAGCATGCCAGGGCCATGGTCACAAACAGTTCAAATGCAGTGTTAGGAAACAGCCAGCTCCATGGGCATGGGACTTATGCAACTGCACAAGGCACCACATTTAGAAGCACTCTGTACTTAGTTTACTGCTCTGCTATTACTATCTTGAAGTTTTTACTTTTTGAACAAGAGGCCCTGCACTTTTATTTTGTACTGGGTCCCACAATCTATGGCCCTCCTCATGTTAAAGATTTTATTTTATTTTATTTTATTTATTTTTTTTGAGACAGAGTCTCACTCTGTCACCCAGGCTGAAGTGCAGTGGTGCAATCTCTGGTGGAGATCACTGCAACCTCCACCTCCCAGGTTCAAGCGATTCCTATGCCTCACCCTCCCAAGTAGCTGGGACTACAGGTGTGTGCCAGCATACCTGGGTAATTTTTGTATTTTTAGTACAGATGGGGTTTTGCCGTGTTGTTCAGGCTGGTCTTGAACTCCTGACCTCAAGTGATCCACTTGCCTTGGCCTCCCAAAGTGCTGGGATTACAGGCATGAGCCACCATGCCCAGCCAAAGATTTTAAACAGTAAGTATTTCCGGAAAAAAAAATGAACAACAAAACCTAATCCTCCTTAGACTATTTGTGACTGTTTGACTTTAACCAGTGTCAATCACTACAGATGAATGCCAATGATTCTCTAAAGAAGGAAGATAAATTTCTAAAAGACTGCTCCTGACCAAACTAATTGAGGAAACCAGCTAGTTAACAGTGTTTCTTGGCCTTCATGCTGATTCTTGCTCACACTCAGGTTTGAAAATATCCTCCAGTTCAGTACTCTACAAACTTCTAAATATTTTCTGGGATTATCTTTATAAAAACACATCTGTTAAAGAGCACACATAAAATCATTCAGCATTCCATTTGAGAATAAAACATACATTTTGTTCTCAGCCTCCTAACTCAACCCACTTTCCTCTTTCCAGTTAGAATCTTAAGCAACAACACATAAGATTATAGATGAACTTTTGTTTACAATGTTGTACAATGGTTTACATTATTGCTTATCTATGGAACAACAAGTTGTGAACTTGCTGAAACTATTCATAATTCATTTACCTTCTCCTGTTTTAACAATGAAAGTCCTCAGTCCAAGAAACAATGCTTAATTCACTCCAGATGTCATTTTAAAATGACTACAAAACACTGCTGAAAGAAATCAGAGGTGACACAAACGGAAAAACATTCCATGTTCATGGGTTGGAAGAATCAATACCATAAAAATGGCCCTACTGCCCAAAGCAACTTACAGATTCAGTGCTATTCCTATCAAACTACCAATGTCATTCTTCACAGAATTAGAAAAATCTATTCTAAAATTCATATGGAACCAAAAATGAGCCTAAATAACGAAAGCAATCCTAAACAAAACAAAAAAAAAAAGCAAAGCCAGTGGCATCACACTACTCAACTTCAAACTATACTATAAAGCCACAGCAACCAAACCAGCATGGTACTGGTACAAAAACAGACACAGAAACCAATGGAACTGAATAGAAAACTCAGAAATAAAGCTGCACACCTAAAACCATCTGATCTTTGATAAGGCAGACAAAAACAAGCAATGGGGAAAGGACTCCCTATTCAATAAATGGTGCTAAAATAACTGACTAGTCATATGCAGAAAATGAAATTGGACTCCTACCTTCCACCACGTACAAAAATTAATTCAAAATGGATTGAAGATTTAAATGTAGACCTCAAACTATAAAAATTCTGGAAGACAGCTGGGCACAGTGGCTCATGCCTGTAATCCCAGCACTTTGGGAGGCTGAGGTTGGTGGATTACCTGAAGTCAGGAGTTCAAGACCAGTCTGCCCAACAGGGCAAAACCCCATCTCTACTAAAAATACAAAAAATTAGCCAGATGTGGTAGCAGGCTACCTGTAATCCCGGCTACTCGGGAGGCTGAGGCAGGAGAATCACTTGAACCCGGGAGGTAGAGGTTGCAGTGAGCCAAGATTACACGCCACTGCACTCCAGCCTGGGTGACAAGAGTGAAATTCTACCTCAAAATAAAATAAAATTCTGGAAGACAACCTAGAAATAGTCTACTTGACATAGCCTTGGCAAAGAATTTTTGGCTAAGTTCCCAAAAGCAATTGCAACAAAAACAAAAAATAGACAACTGCAGCCTAGTTAAACTAAAGAGGTTCTGCACAGCAAAAGAAACTATCAACAGAGTAAACAGACAATCTACAGAATGGAAGAAGATGTTCATAAACTCTGCATCTGACAAAAGCCTAATATCCAGAATCTACAGGGAACTTAAACAATTCAACAAACAACAAATAACCCCATTTTAAAAATGGGCAAAGGACAACAGACACTTCTCAAAAGAAGACATACATATAAGTGGCCAACAAACATGAAAAAATGCTCAGCATCACTAATCAGAGAAATGCAAATCAAAACCACAGTGAGATACCATCTCACACTAGTCAGAATGGCTACTATTAAAAAATTAAAAAACAACAGATGCTGGCCAGGCTGCTGAGATAAGAGAATGCTTATACCTTGTAATGTATACACTTATACCTTGAAATGTAAATTAGTCCAGCCTGTGTGGAAAACACCTGGAGACTTTTCAAAGAACTTTAACAGAGCTACCCTGCAATCCCATTACTGGGTATATATCCAAAAGAAACAAATTGTTCTACAAAAATATACACACACTTGTATGTCCATCACTGCACTATTCACAATAGCAAAGACATGGACTCACCCAGGTGTCCATCAATGGTAGACGGGCTAAAGAAAATGTATATTTTCTTATATGCCGTGGAATACTATACACTATGGAATATTAAGCAGCTGTTAAAAAGAATGAAATTATGTCCTTTGCAGAAACATGGATGGAGCAGAAGGCCAAAATCCTAAGCAAATTAATGCAAAAACAGAAAACCAAATACTGCATGTTCTCATTTATAAGTGGGAGCTAAGCAATGAGCACACATAGACATAAATATGGGAAAAATAGACACCAAACTACTAGACCCTACTAAAGGGTAGAGTGGGGAGAGTGGGTTAAGAAACTACCTATGGGGTACTATGCTCACTACCAGGGTGATGGGATTGGTATTCTAAACCTCAGCATCACACAATGTACCCATATAAACCTGCACATATACCCCCTGTATCTAAAGTAAAAGTTAAAATTTTTTTTTAAATGAATGAATCCATTCCCAATGTTTCCTTTTATTTGAAATATCACATTTATTCAACTCACCCTCTGATTCAGTAAAAATGTATCATTTCTCTATATGTATTATTCTCAGCAATTTTTCCACCACAACCCTAGATCAACAAAGATGGTTTTTTAATTTTTCATTTTCTTTGGTTTTTAATTGAAATATAAAATGTATAAAGTGCACAAATCTTAAGCATACATATTTATATCATGTATACACACATACACACACATATACACACGCTAATGTAATCACCAGGCAGATCAAGATAAAAATATTTCTAACACCCCAGAAAGATGTTTCTTATCCCTTCTGAGTCAATACTTCCCCAGAGTTAACCACTTCTTCTGACTTCTATTACCATAGAATAATCTTTCCTACTCTTGAACTTCATAAAAATGGAATTTGGATATATTTTATTCATTAATATGTCTGTGCAGTTTCTTCCTGTTGTTTATAGCAGTAGTTTATTCTTTTTGATTGCTGTATAATTTATTAATTTGTCCATTGTGCTGTTAATGGATATTTGTATTATTGAGCCCAGTTTTGAATACCCAGGCACTGTTCAAGACTATGCAGGTAAAAGGAGCATAAGGCAAGGTTCTTGATGCCAGGAACTTACAACCTAGATAAAGCATAATGAAAATACATATGAAAACCTGGCTACAACTTAACAGTCTACACACTATGCTATCTTCAGTTATCTTGTGTCTTCAGCTCTGAGGCATGCATATATCTTGTCTGAAACATTCCAACATATCTTTCCCTGTTGTCTTTCTTCCTTCAATCCACCTCTCCAATGCGCACACACACATACACACATCTGAATATCAAATGTACTTTGAAATAATAACAGATTCTCTTCAGAAGAAAGTGCAATGTGTTCTTTAAAATTTACTCTGTGTCCCAGGTTTAGTGCTGTGTACTTTAAAAGCTATTGATTGTTAAATGCAGAATTATTAGTCACTCTTTCAAAAGACTACTTAATTTTCTGCTTTTAAAAGATAAAACATGCCATTTTGAATTAATATAGGAACTATACACAGAAATCAGCGAAATCTAGTTGCTGTCAAGTTAATACACAAAGGTCATAAAACAAATATTTTCTAAATACGTAATTTTCAATGTCTATAATTTAAACCACTCAGCATATGCACTGTGACCTAAAGTGGATTACTTAAGCTAAACTGTAACCTGAGTGTTATCCGATTAAATGACTTACTGGTGTTCTATTCAGGAAGCCCATACTCCAAAGTTGGTGCTAAGAGAGCTGTTCCTTGTATCTTGATCAGTAACCAATGCTTTGCTAATTTGAATATGCAATATCAGAAATAGATGTCTCTAAGGGGTCTGTTAACTAATAAGTGGTCTATTAATAAGTTTATTATTAACATGAAGTAAGACTTTGACTCTCTTGATGGAACTTTTAAAATGTAAATTGACTAAAATTATTTTAGAGACATTCTCTACCTTTAAATTAACCAAATAAAGAACCCAAGTGTTGGCCGAGCATGGTGGCTTATGTCTATAATCCCAGCATTTTGGAAGGCCAAGATGGGAGGATCACTTGAGGCCAGCAGTTCAAGACCAGCCTGGTCAACATAGCAAGACCCCATCTCTATTGTAATTTATTTTAATTTATAAAAAAAGAACCCAAGGAGGCCTGCACCCTGCACCTTTTATCCTTAGGGAAGAAACCCAAATACTCTTCTGTCAAGCTGTGAACTCTTGTTTCCTGATGAACCCATCAGAAACAAAAGACACAGAGACCACTGAGCAAACGTTTAATAAATAAGCAATCTATGAGGATAGCAATCCTGCCTCTGGAATCTGGGCACTAGTCTTGAGTGAACTCTCACTGAACCATAGTACCTTTTGAAGGATTGAGAACTGAGGTGGTCCTGAGCCTACAGAAAAGCCTGGATGAAGTGTTACTTGATACTTGGGCCCTTTTTCTTGACTTTAGCAATTCATTTAGAGAGCATGAGATTATAATTTTATATGGTATAATGTAGTATAGTAAGGAATACTATTAATAATAGCTAGTACATACTTTAAAAGTATTCACCATGTGTCAGCACTGTCCTATGCCAGGATCAGCAAACCTTTTCTTTAAGATAATAAACATTTTAGGCTTTATGGACCAAAAGGCAAAATTGAAGATATTATGTAAGTACTTATACAACCACTTCAAATGCAATCATTTAAAACATTTTATTTTAATTCTTAGTTCATGGATCACTAAAAAAAAAAAAAAAACAGGCTGCTGGATTGACTTGGCTCATGGGCCATAGTTTCTGTTCTAAGAACTTTACATATATTAACTCATTTAATCTTTTCATCCACCTATGAAGTAGGTACTATTGAATCCCTATTTTAGGAATAAGGAAATTGAAACCAAGAGAAATTTGGTTACTTCCTGAGATCAGACAACTGTATCCTATTAGTATAAATAGTAGAGTCTAGTATACGGGATATTATTTTCTCTACGTGCATTTCCTTCTTTTGAAAGCCCATATATAATACTTTTTTTGTCCACAGTAAAAGACACATTGATTGGAATGTTCCTTTTGTTAGATAATCTCTCTTTCTGACCTCAAAATGCTAGGCCTCTTGGAATCATGCTGGGGGCTACAGTACATAAAGGTATGGGAAAGAAATCTAGCCTTTTCTTTATGCCCTTACCAACCTTTCATAAGCCTCCTTTAACTTCTTCATTTTATCAGCTAAGGTACAAAGAGCCAAGGTCAGACATTTGGTGACAATCAGGCAGAAAGAAAAGAGTAAAGAGGACCCTATTCTCTTTAGATCTGGCATTTCCTCTGTAAAATAATAAAGCTTTTGTGAAGAGCCTCCCAATGCAAATAACAATACAACATTCATATTCCCAGATGGCACACTGCAGTCATTCATCTTTATGTAACCGGATGGATGATTAGTGTGGGTTAGCAATTGAAGCTAAATTATCTGTCAGTTTGTCTTTAGACCTTGCTGATAACATCAGCCCAATATTTGTGATAACTGATGACATGCACTTATGCATAGAAGAGAAGATTAAGCTTACTGTCTCTAAAAGGAAACGTCAAAGACAAAAAACACAAAGATGGCTTTGGGTCCCAAGCTTCTGGCACCAATGAAAGGCTCTTAGTGGCCAACATTCTGAAAATGGTACGTGCTTTTTCTGGCTAATGGCACAATGATTCTCAGATGGGTGTCATTTTCTCTGGCTCTTTAATCAGGAGCAAAATCAAGAGGAAATAGCTTTATTATGTGTAGCTTCAAATCAGACAGCCCTTCGCTAGGTAATCATCACTCTGGGAACATTTCAAAACATTACAGATTTGAACTTTCCAGTATTAGGAGCATCCTTATTTGGCAAGCCCAGATGATAAGGGTCCTGGTCAAATTATGGACAGTATTCTGGGTATGATAGTGAGTTTCTCTATGAGGATTTCAAATTATAAAACATTCCAGTTCATTAATAACTAGTATGACTTGGAGGCGAGTGGATCGCTTTGAGCCCAGGAGTTCAAGACCAGACTGGGCAACATGGCAAAATCCCGTCTCTACCAAGAAAAAAAAAATTAATAAAAATAAAAACTAGTATGACTTGAATGTTTAGGACAAAAACAAAGCACAAGGTGCCATAGTACAGTACAAAACTCAATGACACTTTCTGTCTAAAGATATAATTAATGCTAAAATTATACTAAAACAAGATATGCTTTAGGATTCAGCTGATGAGCAAGATTAGCAAAACAAATTGTTATATGGTAAATGTATGTGACTATTACTTAATAGAATCATATTAACCTGCTATGTTTTAGATCAGAAACAATTGAATCTTGGCAATTTCATACTTTCCAACCTACTATAAATTAACAGATTTCTAACGTCACGTATGGAACGGTTGTTGTGTTTTTCTTAAAATTAATTTGCTATGGGAAGTTTTCTCTATCTTGATACTTTGAAGTTAGAGCCTTAAGACCTGGAACTCCTAATATCTTACCTAGAAGAAGCCACGTTTGCTTTCCAAGTTACTTTTGTGATTTCCCTGGTGATCGGTGGCAGCTTGCTCTCTACGTTTGCAGCTTCTGCTTGCTGCTGAGTGATAGGAGATGAATGATGAGGAGGCACCGTGTGAGCTTTCTTGCTGAGCACCACTAGGAGCCACCGAGACTCCACAGCCATGTGGCCTCTGAAGAGCTAGGCTCTGTGACACACTTGGCAGACTGGAGCTCACCGGTGGGAAATACCAATCTCCATTGTTGCTGCCTGTGGAAATTGTACATTAATGGCAAAATGGGAGTGTAGTACCCCTCCGTTATGCATGCAGATTCACTTAAACAAATTATACTTTAAATATAGCATCAATCGTATTATTAAATAACATATATGCTTCTTCCATTCTGGTAGATAATAAGAATTTAAGTGAGGTTTTTAAAGCACACAAAACAAAAGTTATTTTAACCAAGCACAGAAAGGTAAATACCATATTATCTCAATTTTATGTGGAATCTAAAAAAGTTGAACTTATAGAAGCAGAGAGTAGAACGGTGATTTCTAGGGGCTGGGGGAAAGGAGGAGCAGGATTGGGAATATGTTGGTCAAAGGGTCAAGGGATAAAAAATTTAAATTAGTTAAGGAGGAATAAGTTCAAGAAATTTATATGGTACTACACATAGTCAATGACAATGTGTAGTAGACTTTAAAATTGCCGAGAGTAGATTTTAAGTGTTCTTACTACACGAAAAAGTGTGTGCAGTAATGCATATGTTAATGAGTTTGATTTAGTCATTCTACAATGCATACATATTTCAAACCATGATACTGTTAACCATAAATACACATAATTTTTATTTGTCAATTACAAAATAAAAATTTTGAAGTTATTTTAAGACCGTTTAACAAATTTAATTAAATGCCTACTCTGTCCCAGACTCCGCCAGTCCCTTTCTCATATGTCATCTCTTTCTTTCTACAACTCATCAACAACAGGGTAAGGGTTAGAACCCAAGTTTTTGAACCAAACATGGGATACCAAAGTGCCACACTGGCTTTGTGACCTTAATTGGAAATCTTTCTCAGGGCTGTTTGGTAGGCATTATGCAATATGTTTTGAACCAATTTGCTAAAACCGAGAACCAGAACAGTTTGCTTTTAATTTCTTTCAGAGACATTGCGTGGAATTAAAAGTTCCTGCATTGAACACAATGAGACTTTTCACTTTGGCAGTGAGTATACACAACCTCAATAGGGACTGTCCACAGTGACTATTTTCTTTAGAAGGAGAAACAAGCCAAAGTTAATGATAACTCCCTCCTAAACAGAACTAAACTGAACCACCCAGCTTAACTTCCCTAGGGAGAACCTGCGTCATATTGAACACAAATATTTACCTAGATGGACTTGAAAAGGAACCCAAGACTCCTTCCGGGTGTGGATTACCAACCTACATCAAAGAGCTGGGCACTCACAATGCAGCCATAATGACCAGGCTGAAGACTAGTCACTGAAATGGCAATTCAATGTTCTGATGTGGCACTAAGTTATAGTTTATATAAATATTATGTAACTAAATAATAGAAAATAGGAAGAAAATATATGTAGAAACAAGCCAGCAAGAATTTCACTAAACTTTTCAGTCCTTTATTATAGTACTGGGAATTATCTAGGAACTCAACTTTACTGGGTAAATTCCACAAAGACATGTTTGCATCATCCCTGCCTTTATAATGAGAAGCAGTAATAGACATGATGTGTATACCACATAATGTAATTCCATAATAAGTGTGCTACAGGGAAGATGAGGCTGGGTCACAGGCCTTGAAGAGCCTAACAATAGATGACCTGCCACTTCACAGAGCTGTGGGAAACCTGGCCCTGCCACAGCCTCCGGAGGCCATGGAACCCCTGACTAGTGCTCAAGTCTTGCTTATTAGGAAAGGTATACCTGCAGTGTCATCACAGACCCTGTAAGATGCTAAAAAATAAATTAAAACCACCTGCACCTCCTTAGAGGTACAACTCCCGCAGGATTGGCTACCTAACTTGCAGGGCACAATGAAAAATGAAAAATGTGGGGATTCTTATTCAAAAAGAAAAAAAAAGCTATTTTTTCTTTTTTTCTGAAGTCTTTTTCTCAACCTGTCATGGTGGTTTTTTGTTTTGTTTTGTTTTGTTTTGTTTTGCCATTTAATGTCCTGCTTCTTTGGGCACAGAGATACTCACTAGGCAAGTACAGATCTTCATAGGCATGAAGTCCCCAACTCTCTCCAACCTCTCCAACTCAGCACATGGGGTTTGCACACCTGCCTCTGACTCTCCTCAAATCTGTACCCAGCCCACCGTGGTGGGGACATATGGGGACAGTGATCTCCAGGCAGAGGCAGGGGAATGAGCAGCTGAGAACCTGTCCCTGGGAGAAGCCTCATGACAAGAGGCAGGACCTTGTGTGAAGCAGGCTCCAAGACCTTCTACACCCTCTATGGTCCCATCAGATGTCACTTATAAAACACAAATTTAAAGATAAAATTAAGAAAATCAAGATGGTGACTGCATTTCATAAAACCCAAGTGTAGAACGAGCACATAGCTCAGTACAACCACACAGGCCATGCCCAAGAAGACAGAATATCTGGCTAAACCCTGAAGGTTTCTCAGAGCACTTACTTGCTGAAGATTAGCTATTCTGTTTAGAAATTAATTGGTCACTGATGTCAGTCTAACTAAAAGGAGCAAAGGGACACTGTCCAAAAAAACTCCTAAAGCAAAAATGCCAGCCAATGTGCCCCAGAGCTACAAAGGTAGCTCTCCTAATTTTGAATTTACCGGTAAATAAAATGAGTTCAGGGATCTAAAATCTTAACCTTGGGTGCCGGAATTTGTAATGATCATTAGGATGAACTTTTAAGGAGAAAAACTCCGAGTTTCTTAGTTGAGAAGCTAAAGTCAAGGTAGTTAATGAAAGAAAACTAATAAGATAAACAGTACAGAAGCTACGAAATCATGGAAATTCAAACAGACAAATAGGGGTTATCTTATCAGCTGGGCCAAGAAACTAGAGGGTCAGAGAAGCAGCTCTGGATGCCTGGAAAATAAAATATTAAGAATAAGAAAGAAAAATGCAAGCACCATAACGGCCTTGAATTCTGAGCCAGGAATGGGACAAAAATCCAGATAAGCTTAAAAAGAACAATCATGGGTCTTGCATTTTTAGAAATAGTTCACATGTCATCCTCAATGGATTATAAAGCTCAAAAATAACCCAGAACTCTTGACACTGAAACTACAGAACTGAGATATTAGTTTAAGTGTTTTAAGTTGGATATCATGCCTAATTGTCAAGACCACCTGCTGAGGTTTGGGTGCGGTTTGCCTACATCAGAACTCATGTTGAAATTTTATTCCCAGTGTGATAGTGATGGGAGGTGGGGCCTAGCTAGGAGGTGTTTGGCTCCCAGCGGTGGATCCTTCATGGATAGATTAATGATCTTTCGAGAATGAGTTCTTCCTCTTGTGGGACTGAATTAATTACCAAGACAGCAAGTTGCTCCTCCCTGTGTTTGGTCCCTTTGCACTCACCCTGCTCCACCTTCTGCTTTCTGCCATGAGTAGAAACAGCTGAGGCCCTCAACAGATGTGCTGCCCAATCTTGGATTTCCCAGCCTCTCCAGAATCTTGAGCCAAATAAACTTTTCTTAATAAATTACCCAGTCTCGGGTATTCTGTCATAGCAACACTGAATGGAATAAGACACCACCCTTCATTAACTTCATTTTGCATGTGGGAAGCCAGAGCTTAAAACGGGTACCTGGCCCAGAGTCTCATAAGTGGTACACAGAAACAGAGCCTAGTGTGACTCAATCAGCCTGCCTCTGTGTCTGCACTACTAGTCTCTACACTTCCTCATACTCACAGCACAGACTGCTTTGTATTGCCTTAAGAGGCACAAGAAGCATTTGTTAAGCCTTGTGTCCTGATTTTTGAATTGGAAATTGTAATCACTAAAACACAAGAACTTAAACAATGAAGCTAATGAAAAGCAGAGGATTCAAAGAAATTTTACTTCTCTTTTCTCTCTTCTTTCTACACTAACTATTCCTCTTAGCTTTTCTAAGCCCCCATGTCCTACTTGTAAAATAAAAATAATAAAGTTTTCCTCTTAGTATTATTTTGAGGATTAAAGCAGATAATATATATAGATTGTTTAGCACAGCACTCAATAAAACTTACCATTATTAATACACAATTAGTTTTAATATCACTGTTAGTAGCGATTTGGGCATGGAAAAAATTTGTTGAATGTTCTTACTTTTAGCAAGACTAAAAGTAAGAAAAAGCAGAGCAGTATACTGAGGTGGGTCAAAGAAAATTACAAATTGTGGACTTAATGATAATTAAAACCTGCATTGTGCTATAAATATACAAAGAAGCAAGTCAGACACAGTGGCTCATGCCTATAATCCCAGTACTTTGGGAGGCGGAGGCAAATGGATTGCCTTGGCCCAGGAGTTCGAGACCAGCCTAGGTGACTTGGCAAAACCCTGTCTCCACAAAAAATACAAAAAAATTAGCCATGCATGGTGGGACATGCCTATAGTTCCAGCTACTTGAGCCTGGGAGGCAGAGGTTGCCGTGAGCCATGATCACACCACTGAACTCCAGCCTCGGTAAAGAGACCCTGTTTCAAATATATATGTAAAATAAAACATATGTATAAAGAAGCACACTGAATGTGTTTTATTATCTAGGCTATATTCTCCTAATTCTTTCCGGGGCTCCTCTTATCCCATATAGGACGAATTTATTAGTCATACAGAAAGGAATCCAATGGAAGACCTATGTCTCAGTGTACTAGGATCCAAATGTTGCCAATTTATCAGCTCTAAAATTTATTCATGAAAAATTTCACATCAATTGGTTTATTTTATATTTTACTGCTTCACAATCTATAAATGGTTTAGGATTCATATTTTACTACTTCACAATCTATAAATGGTTTAGGATTCAGTTCCATCCTTTTTTTTTTTTTTTTTTTTTTGAGACAGAGTCTCATTCTGTCACCAAGGCTGGAGTGCAATGGCATGATCTCAGCTCACTGCCACCTCTGCCTCTTGAGTTCAAGCGATTCTTGTGCCTCAGCCTCCCAAGTAGCTGGGATTACAGGTGCAAGTCACCACACCTAGATACTTTTTTGTATTTCTAGTAGAGACAGGGTTTTTGCTATGTTGGCCAGGCTGGTCTGGAACCCCTGACTTCAAGTGATCCACCTGCCTCAGCCTCCCAAAGTGCTGGAATTACAGGTGTGAGCTACTGCGCCCAGCCCAGTTCCATCATTCTTATATTTTACTTATCATCTCACATGAGTAAAAGTTTGATCTTTTCCAATTTCTAGCACAGTAAAACACAAAAGAGGATGTTTGAAACAGGTTTAAGTTGTTAATTTAAGGCTATGAAACACTTCCTAATATTCCCTTAGTGAACTTTTTTTCCGATCCCTACTAGTTTGACTTCTTTTAGTTTAGAGGTTTTAGTCCTCAAGAGAAAACACATCAACGAAGAAACCTAGCAAGAATCCTACTGAATACTAAGCTATACCTGCTGTCCAAGCACTACAGGCAACACATGCCAAAGGACTAGCAGGTAAAAAAATAAATCATCTTGGCAGGGGTAATGGATCCTGATCATCAATCAGGAAGGATGCAAAATTGCTGTTACACAAAGAGAGCAGAAAGGAGTAAGGTTGGCACCCAGATGATCCTCTTGAGCTTGTCTTAGTGTTCCCTTGCCTAATTATGATGCTGATGATGACGCAGCAAGAACTCCTGAAAAGGGAGATTGAACTCCTTAGGGTTGAGAGTCTGGACCTCTCACCAAGTACTTCCCGTAGATCAGCCAAAGCTGAAGGGAATTTTGAATGGTTAGCAGAGGAGGGAGGTAATGAGTATCATTTGTGGCCTTGAAGCTAACTGCAGTGGTGGGGCAATAGTTTCTCTTGCTAACCAGTCTTTTTAAGCCTGCGTCAGGAAAACAGGCCCACCAGAATCCTATCCGAACTGGCCCCAGAATTCATTTGAAGTACAACCAAGCAGTATAAAGAATGGGCCAACATGAATGCAGTGTCACAGTCAGATTCTCCCTGCAAGATTGAAACATGTATCTCCCCAGCTCAAGAGAAGGTTGTAGACTGTCAGTCCTCCTTGGGAATCGCCTCAGCTGAAGAGGACCTCATCCCAAAGTCATGCCTCCTTCCAGGCACACCACATATAAAGACCACTTAGGCAGTATGGCCATTTTCATGATATTGATTCTTCCTACCCATGAGCATGGAATGTTCTTCCATTTGTTTGTATCCTCTTTTATTTCCTTGAGCAGTGGTTTGTAGTTCTCCTTGAAGAGGTCCTTCATGTCCCTTGTAAGGTGGATTCCTGGGTATTTTATTCTCTTTGAAGCAATTGTGAATGGGAGTTCACTCATGATTTGACTCTGTTTGTCTGTTATTGGTGTATAAGAATGCTTGTGATTTTTGTACATTGATTTTGTATCCTGAGACTGCTGAAGTTGCTTATCAGCTTAAGGAGATTTTGGGCTGAGACAATGGGGTTTTCTAGATATACAATCATGTCTTATGCAAACGGTAATTTATAGATTCATTGCCATCCCCATCAAGCTACCAATGACTTTCTTCACAGAATTGGAAAAAACTACTTTAAAGTTCATATGGAACCAAAAAAGAGCCCGCATCACCAAGTCAATCCTAAGCCAAAAGGACAAAGCTGGAGGCATCACACTACCTGACTTCAAACTATACTACAAGGCTACAGTAACCAAAACAGCATGGTACTGGTACCAAAACAGAGATATAGATCAATGGAACAGAACAGAGCCCTCAGAAATAATGCCACATATCTACAACTATCTGATCTTTGACAAACCTGAGAAAAACAAGCAATGGGGAAAGGATTCCCTATTTAATAAATGGTGCTGGGAAAACTGGCTAGCCATATGTAGAAAGCTGAAACTGGATCCCTTCCTTACACCTTATACAAAAATCAATTCAAGATGGATTAAAGACTTAAACATTAGACCTAAAACCATAAAAGCCCTAGAAGAAAACCTAGGCAATACCATTCAGGACATAGGCATGGGCAAGGACTTCATGTCTAAAACACCAAAAGCAATGGCAACAAAAGCCAAAATTGACAAATGGGATCTAATTAAACTAAAGAGCTTCTGCACAGCAAAAGAAACTACCATCAGAGTGAACAGGCAACCCACAAAATGGGAGAAAATTTTTGCAACCTACTCATCTGACAAAGGGCTAATATCCAGAATCTACAACGAACCCAAACAAATTTACAAGAAAAAAACAAACAACCCCATCAAAAAGTGGGTGAAGGATATGAACAGACACTTCTCAAAAGAAGACATTTATGCAGCCAAAAAACACATGAAAAAATGCTCACCATCACTGCCCATCAGAGAAATGCAAATCAAAACCACAATGAGATACCATCTCATACCAGTTAGAATGGCAATCATTAAAAAGTCAGGAAGCAACAGGTGCTGGAGAGGATGTGGAGAAATAGGAACACTTTTACACTGTTGGTGGGACTGTAAACTAGTTCAACCATTGTGGAAGTCAGTGTGGCAATTCCTCAGGGATCTAGAACTAGAAATACCATTTGACCCAGCCATCCCATTACTGGGTATATACCCAAAGGAATATAAATCATGGTGCTATAAAGATACATGCACACGTATGTTTATTGTGGCACTATTCACAATAGCAAAGACTTGGAACCAACCCAAATGTCCAACAATGATAGACTGGATTAAGAAATGTGGTACATATACACCATGGAATACTATGCGGCCATAAAAAATGATGAGTTAATGTCCTTTGTAGGGACATGGATGAAATTGGAAACCATCATTCTCAGTAAACTATCGCAAGAACAAAAAATCAAACACCGCATATTCTCACTCATAGGTGGGAATTGAACAATAAGAACACATGGACACAGGAAGGGGAACATCACACTCTGGGGACTGTCATGGGGTGGGGGGAGGGGGGAGGGATAGCATTGGGAGATATACCTAATGCTAGATGATGAGTTAGTGGGTGCAGCACACCAGCATGGCACATGTATACATCTGTAACTAACCTGCACATTGTGCACATGTACCCTAAAACTTAAAGTATAATAAAAAAAAAAAGACCACTTAATGCACTGTAAAAGCCTGGACTTCTCACCCCAAATCAGGACAACTCTAAAAGGCCATTCTAGTTTTAGAGCTGCCACAGTGTAGGTAGAGGCTTTGTTGTGACTGCCCCTCAGCCCAACTTCTCCTTCTGCCCAATTTTCTTCCTCTGTAACCCCCACTTTAATATACTTTCTGTACACTAGCTCCAACTCAGAATTTTCTTACTGGGGATCCCAACTGGGACAGTATTACTTTGACTAACAGTAAACTCTTTATCCAAATAATCATATCCTTTCATTTTCAGGCCTAACTTTATTTGATGAGTCAAATGGACTTAAAGAGAGATGGCGCTTGGTCTGTTTTGCCAATGCTACACAAATGAGGGCTAGCCACTGGCAAAGGGACCTAGTAGCAAGAGGCTGAGAGGTTTTCTTCTACAGGTAAAGATGAGGAGGTAGAGCAGGAGCTTCTCCTATTAGGAGCTGTGATGTTGAGGGGGTCTCAAAGGATACCCTCAAAAATCTCATGTATGATCCCCTTAAGACAGCTAACATTTTCATGTTTACCACACAGACTGCATTCACCAGCCAGGATGGGTCAAAGATGATACAAATATATACAACAGAGAACTGTAGGCAGTGGTTTGCTAGTAAACGTTTGACGACCAGAAATCAATGCAGAGGGGAAAAAGCACTGATACGTAATGTTTGCTTATTTCCATTGTATAAACACACCCACCATGTGTGATTTTAAGCTATCAGTGGGATATGACTGATTGGAGTTGGAAGACATATGCAACAGCATATAGTTACGAAAGTATTTCCACCATATAAAAGTGTGATACACCTAAATAACCATAAAAGAATAGATAATAGTAAGACAGTAAAATAATTAGGAAGTGACACGTTGTTAGCATTTATTGCCTGTTTTCAATATAATTTGATATAATTTGGTTTTAATAATAACATTTAACAATTGGCACATAAAATTTCTGTAACTTTAATAATCAGCTGATACAAGTCAACTTTAGGACATCATCCGAGGCAGGACCAGTTCAGAAAAAAATACTTTGCTTCTATTCCCTCATTCCTCTTACCAGTCTCCAATATAAAAAGCTAAAAGCAGAAGAGGAAGAGAGAGAAAAAAAAATTTTGTCCCCAGGCCAGATAAAAAAGGAAAGGGGATGTATTAACCCATTTTAATACTGTCCATTTTCATACCCCTGAGACTGGGTAATTTATAAAGGAAAAAGGTTTAATTGACTCACAATTCAGCATAGCTGTGGAGGCCTCAGAAAACTTACAATCACGGTGGAAGGTGAAAAGAAAGCAAGGCACTTTCTTCACAAGGGGGCAGGAAGGAGAAGTGTCAAGTAAAATAGGAAGAGCCTCTTAGAAAACCATCAGATCTCGTGAGAATTCACTCACTATCACAAGAACAACATGGGGAAAACCGACCCCATGATTCAATTACCTTCACCTGGTCTCTGCCTTGACACGTGGGGTTTATGGGGAATAAAATTCTAGATAAGATTTGGGTGGGGACACAAAGCCTAACCATATTAGAGGAAATGTTCCAGTTATCTACTGCTACATAATAAACTACCCCAAAATGTAGTGGCTTTTCTTTCACGGGTATGAAGGTTGACTGGAATCAGCTGGGTAATTCTTCTGCTCCATGTGAAATTCGCTGCAGCTGCAATCATCTGGATTGACTAAGCTCTCATACCCAAGATACATGGCTGGTCCCTTGGTAGAGAGAGCTGGAAGATGGGGCTGAGCTGGTACTTTGGAATAATGGGGTCTCTCTCTGTCTCTCCTTGAAAGCTCAGGGTTTCTCCCTCTCCATGTGGTCTCTCTATATGATATGTGGACATGCCAGATTTCTTAAATGGTGGCTCAATGTTTCCAAAATCACAAAAGAAGAAGCTTCTAGGCCTTCTAATGACTTAGGCACAGAACCAGCTCAGGATCCTTTCCACTGCATTCTATTATTTAATGAGTCACAGGCCAAGTGCGGATTCGATGCAGAAGGGGACATAGAAGGGAATGATCCATTGAGGGCCAGCTTTGGAGATGAGCTACCACAGGATGGGAATGCATAGGTGGGAATAAGGAGACAAAATTTGAACTGAATTTGAAATTAGAAGTTTACATTTCATATTGGACCAGATTGAGTTTTTAAATAACTGAAAATGACAGGAAATAAAGTATTCTAGACAAATGTTATTAAGGGATGGGAAAGGAATATTATACATAACAGGTTAGAGGGCATTTGGAATAATATAAAATATGGTATACCCCTATTTGGTTTAAATGATTCAAAAAACCAACTACATAAAACTGCATAAATATTAATGATGATTACAAGTTGTTAAACTAGCATACCAAAATTGAGGTAAGTAGAGGTGTTTTATTAATCTATGTTCACTCTTACTTTTAAGAATGAACATCCTAATTTCTATCTGAATAGTGTGTGATCTGACAAATGTTTTATATTTATTACTTTTTTTTTTTTTTTTTGAGACGGAGTTTCACTCTTGTTGCCCAGGCTGGAGTGCAATTATGCGATCTTGGCTCACTGCAACCTCCGCCTCCCAGGTTCAAGCAATTCTCCTGCCTCAGCCTCCCGAGTAGCTGAGATTAGAGGTGCCTGCCACCACACCTGGCTAATTTTTGTATTTTTAGTAGAGATGGGGTTTCACCACATTGGCCCGGCTGGTCTCAAACTCCTGACCTCAGGTGATCTGCCCACCTCAGCCTCCCAAAGTGCTAGGATTACAGGTGTGAGCCACTACGCCTGGCCCATTTATTGTTTTTATCATACCTTTTAGCATAAAACTCAGCATGTAGCCCAGTCTTCCATAAATTTTTGCAGCTTTTTCAAATATGGAAATTATGGAAAAGTAAAGTATTCTTTGGTATATACTCACATTTTGCTTAATGTTGAACAGGTTAAGAAACAATGCTTGGAATTCACAGTATCAGATACTTTCCTTGAACAATACATTGCAGTATATTTTTAAAGTATGATTGGGAATAATAGACTAATAAAATTTTTCTCTGTGGTGGTAACATATTTCCTTAGTTTTTTACAATTTGAGAAACACCTTCAGGTATTATATTTCATTCTAGCCTTGAACAACATTGAATGGTAGAGCTTACTGCCTCCATATTACAGAGAAAGAAAACAGGGCCTCCATATCAGCCCTCTTTTTAACCTTCTTATTCGTGCTGATGCAATAATTCCTCCCACAAACATGCATTTGATTAGAAACTACTCTAAGAATTTTAGATTTTAAATGCTAAAGAATAAAGAGAGGCCAGGCGTGATGGCTCATGCCTGTAATCCCAGCACTTTGGGAGGTCGAGGCAGGTGGATCACCTGAGGTTAGGAATTTGAGATCAGCCCGGCCAATGGCCAACATGGTGAAACCCCATCTCTACTAAGATACAAAAATTAGCCGGGTGTGGTAGCAGGTGCCTGTAATCCCAGCTACTTGGGAGGCTGAGGCAGGAGAACCGCTTAAGCCCAGGAGGTGGAGGTTGCAGTGAGCCAAGATCATGCCATTGCACTCCAGCCTGGGGGAAAAGAGTGAAACTCCCTCTAAAAAAAAAAAAAAAAAAAGCAAAAGAAAGAATAAAGAGATAAATAAGCACTATAGTGCAAATTTTCTAGATAAAATTGGTGTTGACATTTATGTCTCAGTAAGGAGATACTTTAGACTTTAAAAAGATAAAAGAATGAAAGAAAGCAATAATAATAATAAAACACATAACTAGGTACTGTTGAAGATTGTTTGGAACTAAGATCTCTGGTCTATTTTTATGAATAATTCTCTTCGTGTTATGTCAGGTGAGTCATTTTTCTTTCTATGAATCATATTTGTTGTGATGGTTCAATATTTACTGACTACTTATAACACACGAAGCACAATCCCTGAAGGTGTGATAACACAGCCACCCGGGGGTTCATTCTCTCTCTACTTTTGTTAACTTACGCAAGTTCCAAGAGACTAGGAGATAATGACAATCAGTACAATAGTAGAGTGAGAATAACATTGACTACTTACTGATGAGGTGAACTTTGAAATGAGTTGTGCAGGAAAGAAACAGTTGCCAACATATGAGAATAGATCTCTGTCCTACCAGAAGAGATTTAGGTTAGCAGTCATAGGGTTAATCAAGGAGATTTGGTGTAAAAAGGGAGAAAATGGCAGTTGGCTTTAAAAGAGAGCCCATAACTTCCCCTTTTTGCCACTGTCACTTTACTCAGAGGGTTATAGGTTCAGGCATTAATGGAGCCCTGTTGTAGAGGATGGACACTTGGCATGATCAGGGATGCATGTGTGTCCCTACAGAGTACCCTCTGACTCTCCCTTTTTTACTCTTAACATTTTATTGCTTCTTTTTTTCTCTCTCTTGGAATGGCCCTACTCTGAGCAGGCTTGGGGCGAATAGCTTAGATTCATCACTAGCTCTCAGAGAGAAATGTCCTTCCCTTCTCCTCGTAGGTGTGTTATTCATTAGGTGCTTCTTTGTGCTGCCCCATGCCCCAGTTCCAGGAAACTGCAAGGCAAAGCTACACCCTCCCAAGACTGAATCAGGAAGAAATTGAACCCGTGAACAGACCAATAATGAGCTCCAAAAATGAGTCAGTAATAAATAGCCTACCAACCAAAAAAAGCCAAGGACCAGGTGGATCCACAGCTGAATTTTCTACCAGATGTGCAAAGAAGAGCTGATACCATTCCTGCTGAAACTATTCCCAAAAAAACTGAGGAAGAGGGACTCCTCCCTAACTAAATCTCTGAGGCCAACTTATCCTGATAGCAAAACCTGGCAGAGACACAATGAATAAGGAACACTTCAGGCCAATATACTTGATGAACATCAATGTAAAAATCCTCAGTGAAATACTGACAAACCAAATCCCACAGCACATCAAAAAGTATATCTGCCACAATCAAATAGGCTTTATTCCTGGGATATCAGGTTGGTTCAACATACACAAATCAATAAATGTGATTCATCACATAAACAGAACCAAAGACCAATACCACATGATTATCTTAATAGATACAAAAAAGGCTTTTGATAAAATTCAACACTCCTTCATTATGAGAAACTTTCAGTACACTAGGTATTGAAGGAACATACCTCAAAATAATAAGAGCCATCTATGACAAAACCACAGCCAACATCCTACTGAAAGGGCAAAAGCTGGAAGCATTCCCCTTGAAAACCTGCACAAGAAAAGAATGCCCTCTCTCACCACTCCTATTCTAAATGGCCTTGGAAATCCTGTCCAGGGCAATCAGACAAGAGAAAGAAATAAAGGGAATCCAAATAAAAAGAGAGGAAGTCAAACTATCCCTGTTGGCAGACAACATGATCCTATATCTAGAAAACCCCATAATCTCAGTCCAAAAGCTCCTTAAGTTGATAAATAAGTTGAGCAAAGTCTCAGGATAAAAAATAATGTGCAAAAATCACAAAAATATTCCTATACACCAACAGTCAAGCTGAGAGCCAACTTAGGAATGCAACCTCATTCACGATTGCAACAAAAAATAAAGTAAAATACCTAAGAATACAGCTAACCAGGGAAATGAAATATCTCTACAAAGAGAAGTACAAAACACTGTACAAAGAAACAGGGGATAACACAAACACATGGAAATACATTCCATGCTAATGGATTGGAGGACTTGATATTGTTAAAGTGGCTATAGTCTCCAAAGCAATTTATAGATTCAATGCTATTCCTATTAAACTACCATTGAAATTCTTCACAGAACTAGAGAAAACTATTTTAAAATTCATATGGAACCAAAAAAGAGCACAAATAGCCAAGGCAATTCTAAGCAAAAGGAAAAAAGCTAGAGGTATCATGCTACCCAATGTCAAACTGTACTACAAGGCTACAGTAATCAAAACAGCATGGTACTGATACAAAGACAGACACATAGACCAATGGAACAGAATAGAGAAGCCAGAAATAAGGCCACATACCTACAACTATCTGATCTTTGACAAATCTGACAAAAAGAAGCAATGGTAAAAGAATTCTCTATTCAATAAATGGTGCTGGGATAACTGGCTAGCCATATGCAGAAGATTGAAACTGGACCCCTTCCTTACACCATGTACAAAAATTAACTCAAGATGAATTAAAGGCTTAAGTGTAAAACCCAAAACTATAAAAACCCTGGAAGACAACCTAGGCAATATCATTCTGCGCTTAAGAATGGGCAAAGATTTCATGACAAAGGCACCAAAAGCAATTGCAACAAAAGCAAAAATGAATAAATGGGATCTAATTAAATTTTAGAGATTCTGCTCAGCCAAATAAATAAATAAATAAAACATCAATGAAATAAACAGACAACCTACAGAATGGGAGAAATTTTCCACAAACTATGCATCTGACAAAGGAACTAAAGGAACATCTATAAAGAACTTAAACAAATTTACAAGCAAAAACAAAAAAGAACTTCATTAAAAAGTGGACAAAAGACAGGAACAGTCACTTTTCAAAAGAAGATGTGCATGCAGCCAATAATCATATTTTTAAAAAAAAGCCCAACATCGCTAATCACTAGAGAAATTCAAATCAAAAGCACATTGAGATACCATCTCATACCAGTCAGAATGGCTATTAGTAAAAAGTCAAAAAAATAACAGATGCTGGTGAGATTGTGGAGAAGAAGGAACACTTATATACTGCTAGTGGGAGTGTAAATTAGTTCAACCATTGTGGAAGACAGTGTGGCAATTTCTCAAAGACCTAAAGACAGAAATGCCATTTGACCCAGCAATTCCATTACTGGGTACATACCCAAGGTAATACAAATCATTCTATTATAAAGACACATGCATGCCTATGTTCACTGCAGCACTATTCACAATAGCAAAGACATGGAATCAACCTAAATGCCCATCACTGATAGACTGGATAAAGAAAATGTTGTACATATACACCATGGAATACTATGCAGCCATAAAAAGAATGAGATCATGTTCTTTGCAGAAACATGGATGGAGTTGGAGGCCATTATCCTTAGCAAACTAACTCAGGCACAGAAAACCAAATACTGCATGTTCTCACTTATAAGTGCGAGCTAAATGATGAGAACACATGGATACACAAAGGGAAACAATAGATACTACGGCTTCCTTGAGAGTGCAGGGTGAGAGGAAGGAGAGGATCAGGAAAAATAAGTAATGACTACTAGGTTTAATACCTGGGTGACGAAATAATCTGTATAACAAACCCCCATGACACAAATTTACCTATATAACAAACCTACATATGTACCCTTGAACATAAAATAAAGGTTAAATAAAAAGAAAATCTTTTGGGGGGAGGAGCCAAGATGGCCGAATAGAAACAGCTCCGGTCTACAGCTCCCATCGTGAGCGACACAGAAGACGGGTGATTCCTGCATTTCCATCTGAGGTACCGGGTTCATCTCACTAGGGAGTGCCAGACAGTGGGCGCAGGTCAGTGGGTGCGGGCACCGTGCGCGAGCTGAAGCAGGGCCAGGCATTGCCTCACTTGGGAAGCGCAAGGGGTCAGGGAGTTCCCTTTCCGAGTCAAAGAAAGGGGTGACGGACGCACCTGGAAAATCGGGTCACTCCCACCCAAATACTGTGCTTTTCCAACTGGCTTAAAAAATGGCACACCACGAGATTATATCCCACACCTGGCTCGGAGGGTCCTACGTCCACGGAGTCTCGCTGATTGCTAGCACAGCAGTCTGAGATCAAACTGCAAGGCGGCAGCGAGGCTGGGGCAGGGGCGCCCGCCATTGCCCAGGCTTGCTTAGGTAAACAAAGCAGCCTGGAAGCTCCAACTGGGTGGAGCCCACCACAGCGCAAGGAGGCCTGCCTGCCTCTGTAGGCTCCACCTCTGGGGGCAGGGCACAGACAACAAAAAGACAGCAGTAACCTCTGCAGACTTAAATGTCCCTGTCTGACAGCTTTGAAGAGAGCAGTGGTTCTCCCAGCACGCAACTTGAGATCTGAGAATGGGCAGACTTTCTCCTCAAGTGGGTCCCTGACCCCTGACCCCTGAGCAGCCTAACTGGGAGGCACCCGCCAGCAGCGGCACACTGACATCTCACAGAGCAGGGTATTCCAACAGACCTGCAGCTGAGGGTCCTGTCTGTTAGAAGGAAAACTAACAAACAGAAAGGACATCCACACCAAAAACCCATCTGTACATCGCCATCGTCAAAGACCAAAGTAGATAAAACTACAAAGATGGGGGAAAAACAGAACAGAAAAACTGGAAACTCTAAAAAGCAGAGCGCCTCTCCTCCAAAGGAACGCAGTTCCTCACCAGCAACGGAAAAAAGCTGGATGGAGAATGACTTTGACGAGCTGAGAGAAGAAGGCTTCAGATGATCAAATTACTCTGAGCTACGGGAGGACATTCAAACCAAAGGCAAAGAAGTTGAAAACTTTGAAAAAAATTTAGAAGAATGTATAACTAGAATAACCAATACAGAGAAGTGCTTAAAGGAGCTGATGGAGCTGAAAACCAAGGCTCGAGAACTACGTGAAGAATGCAGAAGCCTCAGGAGCCGATGCAATCAACTGGAAGAAAGGGTATCAGCAATGGAAGATTAAATGAATGAAATGAAGTGAGAAGGGAAGTTTAGAGAAAAACGAATAAAAAGAAATGAGCAAAGCCTCCAAGAAATATGGGACTATGTGAAAAGACCAAATCTACGTCTGATTGGTGTACCTGAAAGTGAGGGGGAGAATGGAACCAAGTTGGAAAACACTCTGCAGGATATTATTCAGGAGAACTTCCTCAATGTAGCAAGGCAGGCCAACATTCAGATTCAGGAAATACAGAGAACGCCACAAAGATACTCCTCGAGAAGAGCAACTCCAAGACACATAATTGCCAGATTCACCAAAGTTGAAATGAAGGAAAACATGTTAAGGGCAGCCAGAGAGAAAGGTCGGGTTACCCTCAAAGGGAAGCCCATCAGACTAACAGCAGATCTCTCAGCAGAAACCCTACAAGCCACAAGAGAGTGGGGGCCAATATTCAACATTCATAAAGAAAAGAATTTTCAACCCAGAATTTCATATCCAGCCAAACTAAGCTTCATAAGTGAAGGAGAAATAAAATACTTTACAGACAAGCAAATGCTGAGAGATTTTGTCACCACCAGGCCTGCCCTAAAAGAGCTCCTGAAGGAAGCACTAAACATTGAAAGGAACAACCGGTACCAACCACTGCAAAATCATGCCAAAATGTAAAGACCATCGAGACTAGGAAGAAACTGCATCAACTAACGAGCAAAATAACCAGCTAACATCATAATGACAGGATCAAATTCATACATAACAATATTAACTTTAAAGGTAAATGGACTAAATGCTCCAGTGAAAAGACACAGACTGGCAAATTGGATAAAGAGTCAAGACCCATCAGTGTGCTGTATTCAGGAAACCCATCTCACTTGCAGAGACACACATAGGCTCAAAATAAAAGGATGGAGGAAGATCTACCAAGCAAAAGGAAAACAAAAAAAGGCAGGGGTTGCAATCCTAGTCTCTGATAAAACAGACTTTAAACCAACAAAGATGAAAAGAGACAAAGAAGGCCATTACATAATGGTAAAGGGATCAATTCAACAAGAAGAGCTAACTATCCTAAATATATATGCACCCAATACAGGAGCACCCAGATTCATAAAGCAAGTCCTGAGTGATGTACAAAGAGACTTAGGCTCCCACACCTTAATAATGGGAGACTTTAACACCCCACTGTCAACATTAGACAGATCAATGAGACAGAAAGTCAACAAGGATACCCAGGAATTGAACTCAGCTCTGCACCAAGTGGACCTCATAGACATCTACAGAACTCTCCACGCCAAATCAACAGAATATACATTTTTATCAGCACCACACCACACCTATTCCAAAATTGACCACATACTTGGAAGTAAAGCTCTCCTCAGCAAATGTAAAAGAACAGAGATTATAACAAACTATCTCTCAGACCACAGTGCAATCAAACTAGAACTCAGGATTAAGAATCTCACTCAAAACCGCTCAACTACATGGAAACTGAACAACCTGCTCCTGAATGACTACTGGGTAAAGAACGAAATGAAGGCAGAAATAAAGATGTTCTTTGAAACCGACAAGAACAAAGACACAACATACCAGAATCTCTGGGACGCATTCAAAGCAGTGTGTAGAGGGAAATTTATAGCACTAAATGCCCACAAGAGAAAGCAGGAAAGATCCAAATTTGACACCCTAACATCACAATTAAAAGAACTAGAAAAGCAAGAGCAAACACATTCAAAAGCTAGCAGAAGGCAAGAAATAACTAAAATCAGAGCAGAACTGAAGGAGATAGAGACACAAAAAACCCTTCAAAAAATTAATGAATCCAGGAGCTGGTTTTTTGAAAGGATCAACAAAATTGATAGACCGCTAGCAAGACTAATAAAGAAAAAAAGAGAGAAGAATCAAATAGATGCAATAAAAAATGATAAAGGGGATATCACCACCAATCCCACAGAAATACAAACTACCATCAGAGAATACTACAAACACCTCTATGCAAATAAACTAGAAAATCTAGAAGAAATGGATAAATTCCTGGACACATACACCCTACCAAGACTAAACCAGGAAGAAGCTGAATCTCTGAATAGACCGATAACAGGATCTGAAATTCTGGCAATAATCAATAGCTTACCAACCAAAAAGAGTCCAGGACCAGATGGATTCACAGCCGAATTCTACCAGAGATACAAGGAGGAGCTGGTACCATTCCTTCTGAAACTATTCCAATCAATAGAAAAAGAGGGAATCCTCCCTAACTCATTTTATGAGGCCAGCATCATTCTGATAACAAAGCCGGGCAGAGACACAACCAAAAAAGAGAATTTTAGACCAATATCCTTGATGAACATTGATGCAAAAATCCTCAATAAAATACTGGCAAACTGAATCCAGCAGCACATCAAAAAGCTTATCCACCATGATCAAGTGGGCTTCATCCCTGGGATGCAAGGCTGGTTCAACATACGCAAATCAATAAATGTAATCCAGCATATAAACAGAGCCAAAGACAAAAACCACATGATTATCTCAATAGATGCGGAAAAAGCCTTTGACAAAATTCAACAACCCTTCATGCTAAAAACTCTCAATAAATTAGGTATTGGTGGGACATATCTCAAAATAATAAGAGCTATCTATGACAAACCCACAGCCAATATCATACTGAATGGGCAAAAACTGGAAGCATTCCCTTTGAACACTGGCACAAGACAGGGATGCCCTCTCTCACCACTCCTATTCAACATAGTGTTGGAAGTTCTGGCCAGGGCAATTAGGCAGGAGAAGGAAGTAAAGGGTATTCAATTAGGAAAAGAGGAAGTCAAATTGTCCCTGTTTGCAGACGACATGATTGTATATCTAGAAAACCCCATTGTCTCAGCCCAAAATCTCCTTAAGCTGATAAGCAACTTCAGCAAAGTCTCAGGATACAAAATCAATGTAAAAAAATCACAAGCATTCTTATACACCAACAACAGACAAACAGAGAGCCAATTCATGAGTGAACTCCCATTCACAATTGCTTCAAAGAGAATAAAATACCTAGGAATCCAACTTACAAGGGATGTGAAGAACCTCTTCAAGGAGAACTACAAACCACTGCTCAGTGAAATAAAAGAGGATCCAAACAAATGGAAGAATATTCCATGCTCATCGGTAGGAAGAATCAATATCGTGAAAATGGCCATACTGCCCAAGGTAATTTACAGATTCAATGCCATCCCCATAAAGCTACCAATGACTTTCTTCACAGAATTGGAAAAAACTACTTTAAAGTTCACATGGAACCAAAAAAGAGCCCGCATCGCCAAGTCAATCCTAAGCCAAAAGAACAAAGCTGGAGGCATCACACTACCTGACTTCAAACTATACTACAAGGCTACAGTAGCCAAAACAGCATGGTACTGGTACCAAAACAGAGATATAGATCAATGGAACAGAACAGAGCCCTCAGAAATAACGCCGCATATCTACAACTATCTGATCTTTGACAAACCTGAGAAAAACAAGCAATGGGGAAAGGATTCCCTATTTAATAAATGGTGCTGGGAAAACTGGCTAGCCATATGTAGAAAGCTGAAACTGGATCCCTTCCTTACACCTTATACAAAAATCAATTCAAGATGGATTAAAGACTTAAATCTTAGACCTAAAACCATAAAAACCCTAGAAGAAAACCTAGGCATTACCATTCAGGACATAGGCATGGGCAAGGACTTCATGTCTAAAACACCAAAAGCAATGGCAACAAAAGCCAAAATTGACAAATGGGATCTAATTAAACTAAAGAGCTTCTGCACAGCAAAAGAAACTACCATCAGAGTGAACAGGCAACCCACAAAATGGGAGAAAATTTTTGCAACCTACTCATCTGACAAAGGGCTAATATCCAGAATCTACAATGAACTCAAACAAATTTACAAGAAAAAAGCAAACAACCCCATCAAAAAGTGGGCAAAGGACATGAACAGACACTTCTCAAAAGAAGACATTTATGCAGCCAAAAAACACATGAAAAAATGCTCATCATCACTGGCCATCAGAGAAATGCAAATCAAAACCACAATGAGATACCATCTCACACCAGTTAGAAT
Source organism: Gorilla gorilla gorilla (assembly GCF_029281585.2). Lineage (NCBI taxonomy): Eukaryota > Metazoa > Chordata > Mammalia > Primates > Hominidae > Gorilla > Gorilla gorilla. Next base: position 106,245,415 of record NC_073229.2, read on the forward strand.
GGCAATCATTAAAAAGTCAGGAAACAACAGGTGCTGGAGAGGATGTGGAGAAATAGGAACACTTTTACACTGTTGGTGGAACTGTAAACTAGTTCAACCATTGTGGAAGTCAGTGTGGCGATTCCTCAGGGATCTAGAACTAGAAATACCATTTGACCCAGCCATCCCATTACTGGGTATATACCCAAAGGACTATAAATCATGCTGCTATAAAGACACATGCACACGTATGTTTATTGCAGCAGTATTCACAATAGCAAAGACCTGGAACCAACCCAAATGTCCAACAATGATAGACTGGATTAAGAAAATGTGGCACATATACACCATGGAATACTATGCAGCCATAAAAAATGATGAGTTCATGTCCTTTGTAGGGACATGGATGAAATTGGAAATCATCATTCTCAGTAAACTATCACAAGAACAAAAAACCAAACACCGCATATTCTCACTCATAGGTGGGAACTGAACAATGAAATCACATGGACACAGGAAGGGGAATATCACACTCTGGGGACTGCTGTGGGGTTGGGGGAGCAGGGAGGGATAACATTGGGAGATATACCTAATGCTAGATGACGAGTTAGTGGGTGCAGCGCACCAGCATGGCACATGTATACATATGTAACTAACCTGCACAATGTGCACATGTACCCTAAAACTTAAAGTATAATTAAAAAAAAGAAAATCTTTCAACAAATTAATAGTTAAAAACTTCCCAAGTCTAACAAGAGATTTATATATCCAAATATAGGAAGCTCAGAGATTCCTAAACAGATACAACCTAAAAATGTCTTCTCCAAGGGGCATTATAGTCAAACTGTCAAAAGTCAAAGAAATAATTCTAAAAGCAGCAAGAGAAAAGCATCTAGTCACATACAAGGTAACTTCCATCAGAGTAATAATGGATTTCTCAGAAAAAACTTTACAAGCCAGGAGAGAATTAAATCATATATTCAAAGTACTGGGTGGGGGAAATCCTGCCAGACAAGAAAACTACATCCAGCAAAGTTATTCTTCACAAATAAATAAAAAATATAGTATTTCCCAGAAAAGCAAGAACTGAGGATACTGATCACCACTAGACCAGTCCTACAAGAAATGCTTAAGGGAGTCCTACACCTGGAAGCAGAAGAAAAATATCTACCATCATGAAAATGCACAAAAGTATAAAACTCACCGATAGAGCAAATATGCAAATGAGGAACAACAGGACACAAATGTCACCACTACAAGAAACGGAAAACCACCAAACAGTAATAATAAACAATAAGAAAGAAAAGAAGAAAGGATATATGAAACAACCAGAAAACAATTAACAAAATGACATGAATAAGTCCTCATGTATCAATAATAACCTTGAATATAAACCAATTAAATTTTTCAATTAAAAGATATAGACAGGCTGAATAAATTTCTTTTTAATGATCCAGCTATATGCTGCCTACAAGAAATTTATTTTGCCCGAAGTCACATATAGACTGAAGTAAAGGCATGGAAAACGATTCCACACAAGTAAAGATCAAAAAAGAGCAAGAGTAGTGATATTTATATCAGATAAAACAGACTTTAAGTAAAAAACAGTAGGTCATTATATAGGAATAAAGGGATCACTTCAGCAGGAGGATATAACTATTCTAAATATATATGCACCCAATACTGGAATACCTAGATATTTAAAGTAAATATTACTAGATCTAAAGAGAGTGATAGGCTCCAATATATAATAATAGCTGGGGGCTTCAGCATCCCCTTCTCATGATTAGACAGATCATCTAGACCAAAAAAAAAATCAACAAAGAACCTTATATTTAAACTGCACTTTAAAGCAAATGGACCTAATAGACATTTACAGAACATTTCATCCAAGAGCTACAAAACACACATTCCTATTGTCACCACATGGAACATTCTTCAAAATAGACCATATGTTAGGACACAAAAGTCTCAGCAAATTTATAAAAATCGAAATCATGTCAAGTATCTTCTCAGTCTGCAATGGAATAAAACCAGAGTAACAAGATGAACTTTGAAAGCTATACAAATACATGAAAATTAAACAACAAGCTCCAACCACTGGGTCAATGGAGGAATAACAAAAGAAAAAAAATTCTTGAAACAAATAAAAATGGAAACACAACACACCAAAACATATGGGATACAGCAAAAGCAGTGCTAAGAAGGAAGTGTATAGCAATAAATGCCTACATCAAAGAAGTAGAAAGATTTCAAATAAACAACGTAATAATGCACCTCTAGGAAAGAGAAAAGCAAGAACAAACCAAGCCATAAATTAGAAGAAAGCAATAATACAAATCAGAGCCCAACTAAATAAAATAGAGACTATAAAAACAAGACAAAGGATCAACAAAATAAAAAGTTAGTTTTTTGAATAGGTAAAAATGGATAGAGGTTGCAAAAAAGGACAAAAATTGATAAACCACTAGCTAAACTAACCAAGCAAAAAAAGAGAAATGAGACAGATAAAAATTAGAAACAAAAAGTGTACATTACAACAGATACCACAGAAATACAAAAGATTATCGGAGGCTACCATGAACAACTGAACAACTATGCTCTAACAAACTGGAAAACCTAGAGGAAACGGATACATTTCTGGACAAATACAACCTACCAAGATTAAATCAGGAAGAAACAGAATACCTGCACAGACCAATAATGAGTAAGGAGATTGAATCAGAAATAAAAAGTCTCCCAAGAAAGGAAAGCCCAGGATCAGATGGCCTTACTGCCAAATTCTACCAAACTTGTAAAGGAGAACTAATACCAATTCTCCTACACTATTCCAACAAAAAAAAAAAATTGAGAAGGAAGGATTCTCCCTAACTCATTCTATAAGGCCAACATTACCCTGATACCAAAACCAGACAAGGACCCAACAAAAAAATGAAAACTACAGGCCAATGTCCTTGATGAATTGAGGCACAAAAATTATCAACAAAATACTATCCAACTGAATCCAACAGTACATACACATACACAATCAAGTAGGATTTATCTTAAGGATATGAGGACGGTTCAACATACACAAATCTATAAATGTGATACATCACATCAACACAATGAAGGACAAAAATTATATGATAATATCAACAGATGCTGAAAAAGCATTTGATAAAGTTTAACATTCCTTCATGATGAAGGCTCTCAACAAACTATGCATAGAGGGACCATACCTCAACATAATAAAGGTCATATATGACAAACGCAGAGCTAACATATTGAATGAGAAAAAGCTGAAAATATTTCCCTTAAGAAGTGGAACAAGACAAGGATATCCACTCTCACCACTCCTATTCAACATAATATAGAGGTCCTGGCCAGAGCAATAAGGCAAGAGAACAAAATAAAAGGCATTTTCTTTTATTTCCAAATTGGAAAAGAGGAAGTCAAATTGTCATTCTTTGCTGATGATATGACCTTAGATTTAGAGAAACCTAAAGACCCCAGCAAAAACCCTGAGATCTGACCAACAAACTCAATGAAGTTTTAGGATACTAAATCAACATTAAAAAAATCAATAGCATCTCTATACACCAATATTGAACTAGATGAAAAAAATTAAAGAGGCAATCCTATTTACAATAGCTACAAAAAATAAAATACCTAGGAATAGATTTAACCAATGAGGTAAAACACCTCTACAAGGAAAACTATAAAATACTGATGTCAACAATTAAAGAGGACACAAACATATGGAAAATCATCTTATGCTTATGGATCAGAATAATAATATTGTTAAAATGACCATACTACCTATGCAATCTACAGATTCAAAGCAATCCCTATTTAAATACCAATGACATTCTTCACAATCCTAAAATTAGCCTACATAACCAAAGCAATCCTGAGCAAAAAAATAGAAAGCTGGAGGTATCACATTAACAGACTTCAAAATATATTACAAGGCTATAGTAACCAAAACAGCATGAAAATCATATAAAAACAGACATGTAGACCAATGGAACAGACTAGAGAATCCAGAAACACATCCATCTATTTACAATGTCTAGTTTTCAAAAAAGAGGCCAAGGGCATACACTGGGGAAAGGACATCTCTTCAATAAATGATGCTGGAAAAATTGAATTTCCATATGCAGAAGAACAAAACTGGACTCCTATCTCTCACTATATAAAAAAATCAACTTCACATGAATTTTAAATCAATCTATTGAGATCATCATATTTTTGTCCTTTATTGTGTTCATGTGATGTATCATGTTTGTTGATTTGTGTATATTGAACCATCCTTACATCCCTAGGATAAATCCCACTTGATCATGTATGTGTATGTGCTGCTGGATTCAATTTGCTAGTATTTTGTTCAGGATTTTTTTGTGCCTATCTTCATCAGGGATATTGGCCTGTTGTTTTCTTTCTTTCCTTTTTTTTTTTTTTTTTTTTTTTTTTTGATGGGACCTTGTAAATTCTTACTTCAATGTAAGACTTGAAACTATAAAACTATTAGAAGATAACAGGGGAAACACTTCAAGACATTAGTCTAGGTGATGACTTTATGGCTAAAACCTCCCTCAAAACCACAGGGAATAAAAACAAAAACAGACCATTGAGACTATATTAAACTAAAAAGCTTCTGTGCAGCAAAGGAAACAGCAGAGTAAAGAGACAACTTGCTGAATGAGAGAAAATATGTGCAAACTATATGTAGGTAATTGAGACTATATTAAACTAAAGAGCTTCTGCATAGCAAAGGAAACAGCAGAGTGAAGAGACAACCTGTTGAATGAGAGAAAATATTTGCAAACTAGTTATATGACAAAGGGCTAATATCTAGAATATACAAGGAACTCAAATAACACAACAGTAGAAAAACAACCCCATTAAAAAGCTGGCAAAGGACATGAAGAGACATTTCTCAAAAAAAGACCTACAAATGGTCAACAAATACGTGAAAAAATGCTCAATATCATTAATCATCAGAGAAATGCAAATCAAAACCACAGTGAGATATCATCTTAATCCGGTTAGAATGGCTAATATCAAAAAGACAAAAAAAAACTGTACTGGGGAGGATTAGGAGAAAAAGAACTCTTATACACTGTTGGTGAGAATGTAAATTAGTACAGCCATTATGGAAAACAGTATGGAGAATGGAGATTTATCAGAAAACTAAAAATAGAATTACCATATGATGCAGCAATCCCACTAATGAGTATTTATCCAAAGGACAGAAAAATTAGAATATCAAAGGGATAATGCTCCCACATGTTTATTTCAGCACTACTCATACAGCAATGATATGAAATCAACCTAAGTGCCCATCAACAGGTGAATGAATAAAGAAATGTGACATATATACACAATGAAATACTTTTCAGTCATAAAAAAGGGATGAAATCCTGTCATTTGCAGTAATGTGGATGGGACTGGAAGTCATTATGTTAAGTGAAATAAGCCAGGCACAGAAAGACAGATATCACATGTTCTCACACATATATATGAAGAAGCTAAAAAGAATTGATCTCATGGAAGTAGAGAGTAGAATGATAGTCACCAAAACCTGGGAAGGGTTGCTAGAGTGGGTGGGAGGCATGAAGAGAGGTTGGTTAATGTGTGCCAAATACAGTTAGATAAAAGGAATACATTCTAGTGTTTACAGATAACTATAGTCACAGAAGCTTGACTATAGTTGACAACAATGTAGTGTGTATTTCAAAACAGGTAGAAGAGAGCTCTTGAAATGTTCCCAACACATAGAAATGATAAATGCTTGAGGTGATAGATACCCTGAATACCCTGACTTAATCGTTACACATTCTGTGCATGTAACAAAATATCACATGTACCCCACTAATACTAGGTATCCATAAAAAAAAGAAATAAAGGAACACTATTGTGTTGAGAGCCAGACATTCTTGAAGTGACATGTAAAAGTCACTTGGCAAAGGAAAGCATTATTAACAATTAGATGCAAAAGTTTGGAGCTGTGATAAAGACTGGTTTTCTACAATTTCTCACTTTGAGTTTCATAGAGTCTGGCAGCAGTCTTTAGAAAGAAGTCATAATATCACATTCACTTGTAATTTACTGTTGAAAACAGGCTGTGTGAAAATGATTCTCATCAGTGGCTACTGAAACCCCAGGACAGCCACTCTAGTGATAAGATGGACATCACACCCCTGAGGCCCATCATCTTCCATTTCAGAGTTACAGAAGAGCTAGCAACAAGGATTGTCACCTTGAGGTCTGAGTACTCAGGAATGTTTGTGGAGTGAATTATTATGAGTGAATGAATAAATGAGGCACTCAGAAAAGAAACTCAAGTGGAACTATCCTCCACTTTGATTTTGTTGTTTACTTCCTGCTCAGGCCTCAGTGTAACTATGAAAAAAACATTTTCTTAATGGCTTATTTGACATTAGTACCTAGACAAAGTCAAGCTTGTTTGAAAATAGACTTTATTTTCCATTTTCAAATTCTAATTAGCTTCATATTAAATAACTGATTTTTATTCATAGACTACAGAAGTCAGACTATCACATTCTAAATTAGAATTAAGATTTCCCCAAGGAGACGATTCAGAATAGAATGTGATGTGGTGCATGCTTTCCTTCCTTCCCCTTCTCCCTTGTAAGTGTAATCTTTTTAGAGGAATTTACTGTTAATCCTATAATGATGCCTGAAGGAAAATCAGTGAGGATAGAGTAGGTCTGATTGTTCTAACCATAAATACTATCAGTTAGAGCTAGAAATAACTTTGGGAAACCATCACCACCAAAACTATGGTTAAACTAAAAATAACACAATACAATTTGAAGGGGGTGAATGACTGTGGTTCAGACAACAGTTTTCTCTTTATTGCAGGTTTATAGGCAGAGGTCACTACAGAGTCAACCATCGTGGTTTCTGACAAGCCTTTTCCAGCTCTGCAGTCCAGAGATCCTGAACACGATCATCTTCTCTATGTAATTTCCCATTCCCTTAAAATTCCCTTGGATTCACTTTGCGGAGGGCAGAGAGGGGAGGTGTGCTTGATATGGTGTTTTCTTCATCTGAGGCCAAAAGATGGAGCATCAGGGTAGAAGGAGAAATTCTTAGAGGAAGCAGAAAAGAGGAGTCCGAGTTGACCACTGGATGTTTTTTTCTCCTAATAATGGTGCCCAAACTTCTTTTTCACCATGGCTGAGTGGCCATCCGCAAAATCTCCAACCTAAGAGACGGTTTCATCTACTTCCAGGCAAAACTGACAATGTGAAAATACTGGAGTCACTGAGCAAATTCACTCCAGCCTGTGCTGACTGAGACTTAAATCTTACAATTAAGCAGTGTTTTGTCCTGCCTTACAAATCAGTAGTTTCCTTATTGCTTAACATAAATACATCTTATCAAAAGGAAAAACAAAATCTTCATAAAATAATAAAACTGTATAATGCTACTTGATACTGCTCTATCACAATTTGAGAATATCAAACATGAATTGAGTAATCATCATTTATGGGAAAGGAGAAGTGATTTGAAATAGTGATATTGCCTGGCCCTTCAATTTATAAAGTCACAATGTAAGAAGAAATGGCGAAATACAGAAGGAAATTGAGTTACAGACTAACCCAGGAGGCTGACAAGTAAAATCCAGAGGGTTCTGGGTTCTGTGCTGCTTCCATGTCCTCAAGGAAGCACACCACTCTCACTGTAGCAGACACTACTACACAGTACCCATTCTCCCCTTCTTTCTTACTTTAGGGGAAGCAGTTGTGTTCAGGTTAAACACACACCACCACCACCATTTTCTGGCTTTACTTGTAACTCCAGATGTCCATGTGACACAGTTGCGATTTAAGATGTAAGCGGTGTGTGATAGGGTGGGTTCCTGGAAAACTTTGTTTAAAGGGAGTAAATGTGGCCAGCCCGTGCCTCTTTCCCTTCATGCTTTTCCTCCTTTCCTGAAGACACCGTGTTGGGAAATAGAGGAGCCATCTTACAATCATGAGGAAGAGTAGCTGAACTAAGGGTGTCAGCGCAAAAGAAAAAAGCCCTGTGTGTTTCAGCAGGTGTCATTCTGATCATTTGAGCCCAACACAGTCTCTAATTGACACACTCATCTCTGTAAATGAGGAACCTACTTGAAACTGACCCGAGTCACACACGATATGTAAAAGAGCCATGATTCAAGTCCACGTCTATTTCCCAGGTGCCCATTCTTTTTCTTCTTTGTCCCTACTGTTTGCCTCTGCTTCCTCAGTTGAGACCTAGAACTTATGGTGTTTTCCAGTAGCTCACAACTCCTGGTAAAAGTTCCTGAAAATGATTCATTTCACAATACTAAATGACAGACTTACCTCCTGTTTGACCTTGTCATGCCAAAGTGAGTTCAAAGGTATTCTTTGAACTAGTCCTCATTGAAACATTGAAGGAAATTCAGAGCAAGCTTCCTAAAGAACAGGGCATTAGTACTGGGCTGTGAAGGTTTCAGGGATTTTGACCACTGAGGTCACAGAAGGAAAGGCATTTCAAGCAAAGAGGACACTTTGAGTGAAAGCATAAAGAAGGTCAACCCCAGTTTGGCAGGGGCAAAGGATATGTAAAGAGCTATACTCACTTTTTAAAAATTTTTATGCACTAAATATTTCCAAAAATGATTCTGGAGGTGGCATACAGTAAACAATGGAAATTCAATAAAACCACAAAACCAAAATAAAAATGGGAATTATTTTTAGTGCTGAATAATAAACCTGGTAGAAGATACTAGTACCAGACAACCTAAACTAAGGAAATCTTCAGCAGCTGAGTGCAAAACTGAATTTAACTTTCCGGCAGCAAAAGCAAAAAAACAAGAATGTAATGTGTTGTACTGTAGCATCAATAAATGGCAGAAACATTTTTCCAAGAATTGAAAGCACTTACTGAGTATCAATTACACTGTAGGTTATTTTTAATCTATGTGCAGAACTGCAAGCCTGGGAATTTTGTTCAATGCAGTGAGGCTAAATAGACAGGAAAGGTTGAAAACTACTAGGAGATGGAGGTACAAAGAGGAATAAGACACAGAACCTGCCTTCTAGAAATTTCTAATCCTAGATGAGGGAGATGAAGAAATGAAGGCTTATTGGGTACAAACTATGTAATGGGCATTTTTAATCTCATTAAGTCTTAGTAAATCCTCAACACATCGCCTCAAGAGTAGGTGTTATTTATTAATAGTCTCACTGGCAGATAGGAAAACTAAGTTGTTGAGAGGTAGAGTGCATGGCCAATGGCACAAAGCTAGTAAGAGATGGAATCAAAAATTAATCTCAGAACCATTTGATGCCTTAAATCACATGCTCTTGACTCAGAAGTTTCCAAGTGTAAGAATAGCAAATGAATCTTTTTCTTTTCAGGTGGGGGTACACACTCTTGTCCTAGTGTCTTCTCCCAAGTCCCTTTCCATGAGGGGCGATCCCCAGAGACCCCAGCTTGTGCAATTTAGATCCACAGGGCCAAATGATGTCTCTCTCTAAATTTAGATTTTCCTGGCTCTGATTGCTGAGGTTATCCCACGCAGAACATCACAGTCAGAGGATTATAGATAACACTATAATGGGTTCCTCTTCAGCATCACTTTAATCATCAGTGTAGATTCCTTCTTTACATGGTCATTCTTCCACTGACACGCCTAAAAGCCAAGGACACACTGCTAAATTGTAAAGCTTTGAAAGCACTTATTTGGAGATCTCAGGTTATGTAAGGTTTAGATAGACTGGTGCAAACTGGAGGAAAGTTAGGCATATAATTAGCATGTTCAAGAATCTGTATTAATTTTTCATTGAATATGTATGTTTTCAGGATATGGAAAGTGAAAGTGTTGATATTAGAATCACTAAGAATAAGCTGAAGGTATCCTATAGCTGATTTAAAGTAGTTCCAAGCTAAAGATTCTAGGCTTGTAGGAAGGAAGGCTGACATTTAGGAGTAAAAATCAGAGAATCTGATTTGTTTTCTAGCTATATCACAGGTTTGCATGATTGAGCATGACTCAAGTGGTTTTCCAAATGTCTGAGTTATAATACATGAATAAGATGAACTGGGCCTGGAGATTTTGAGGCTAGGAGTTAACATTATGTCCCTCCATCATCAAAGACTCCTGGAATACACTGTGGTTTTAGATTAATTCGTGTATTCCCAGGCTCTACTCTGATCCTGGGTCATGATGATGCTAAGAACTTCATATAAGAAGGAATCATAACACAGGTCCCTTATTTTTAAAATCCTTTTGGGGATTCACATAGCCCTAGACAGGAATTGGGAGGATTTTTTGTTTGTTTGTTTTTTGGGGTTTTTTTTCCAGTTTTTTTTAATTGGGAGTTTTAAAAACCTGCACAAAGGGAACAAGGCATTCTTCTTAGTCTCATTCTGATAGAAGAAGAGTCAAGTATTAATCAAGTATGATCAGAAGTTCAGCTGCACAAACCAAAATAAAGAATCACAAATCCTTGACTAGTATCGGATTCAAGCTTGTGGCACAGAGTCCAGGAGAGTAGGCTCTGGAAACCCCCACCTATTTGCTGCTCATGAAGGGCAGCCAAATACCCAGGGATTGTGTTTGTCAGAAACCATGGCTTGAGTTCTGAGATCTCCTGGTGGTTTAGCTTATAGATCTCCTGAATTACTAAGACTGTTCATTTTTTATGTGGGGACTCTCAGTCTTCTTATACATTAAGTATCTCTATTAGGAGAAATGACCTGGTACGATGGTATATTAGGAGGAAGGTTTCACCTTAGACAGAGAGACTATGTAGGCAGCTATTGCAAGGGTTCAAAGGAAAATAATAAGGAACTGAATTAGGGTTGGGAAATAAAAACAAGGATGAGAAAGAGATAAAATAGAGTTATCAGTGGGTTTGGCATAAGAAAGGATCTTGGTGGAGAGAAATTCTTAAGAAATCACAGGACTCATAATACCTATACCAATTGTGGAAAAATTGTTAAAATTCAACAGAATAAAAGACTTTATGGACAAATATAGTTGTACTATTATTTTAAGCAGAAATTTATAAATAACTGAAATTTTCAATGACAGGGGAATAGGTAAGTCAACTATAGTGAGAATGAAGTAGAACATTTAATGATCCTATTATACGCCTGAAGTCAGGAAAAAGTAGAACCTGAAGTCCAGAAAAAGTAGAACCTGAAGTCCAAAGTCCTCCTGAGTTCACTTGACTGTCTTAACTTGTCTATTGTTGAAGCCAAGGTTGTGGGTCAGGTAGGGTGTTCAGGAATCTGGGAGGGATGTGAGTGTGCAGCATGAACTGAAAGGCTGGTCCAGACACTCCAACCCAACACATTGCTCCAGGAAGGCCCACCATAGAGAGAGAGGCGGGACCTAAGGACGTCAGAACAATCGAGCTCAGGGAGAAAGAAAAAGGCAGAAGTTAAGAGGTTTTCAGGGAGAGATTGCGGCCTCACCTATAAGTGGAGAGGGGGAAATTAGAAGTTCATAACTAATATGAACAGTCATTTCTTGACCTAAGAAATGGAATAGGGAACTCACTATGCAACCATATGCATTTCTCATACATCTCCCACACAATGCATTTCCAGTGGCCACATGATACCAGCAGAGCTGTGGGAGAGGCACAGTGCTGAAAGGAGCATAATTCCATCTCAAAGTTGTGCCAACCCCAGGGGCTCTGTTTTCCATGGCACTGAAAGTCAAGTATTAACCAGGACCCAGATAAGCTGAAGCCCTTTATGTAACCATACTTTTTTATAGTGTAGTCCAGATAACAAGCACGTATGAAGAATGCATTTGGCAACAAAGTAAGAACTTCTAGTGTGGTGCTATGTATGCCAAAAGTGTTGTGGTATAATCTTTGTGTGAGTATTGTACCTTCAGGCTTTAAAACTCTTAAGGGATCCACATTTGCCTGCTACAGGAAGGAGGATGTGGAGAGTTATGCAATCATTCACTGTAATATAAGAGGTCCCACGGTGCACAGGAAAGAGTCCTGAGTTTGAAGTCAGACCAGGGTAACTTTACTAGCTGTATGACCTCAGAAACATCATTCAAAATGACACTTTCCTTCTATATAAAATGAGGCTAATAGTGCTTCTAGCATCTTTCAGAATTATTTTAACAACTGTGAAATATTAAAAATAAAAATATTAAAATCTCTATAAAAGTATCTATAAAGAACCACATAAAATAATACTAAAATAATGTACTAAAGCCTGTTTCGGCCTATTACAGAGACTCCTAAACATTACAGATAGGTTCTAGGGTTACATACCACTTATTCCCAAACCTAAAAATCTAGCCAACTTCTTTTCTAAGTTCAAAGCCTTATCTAAATATTTCACAAGAGTCACACTGAAAATGCCATAAACTCACCTCAAAGTCAATCCCTCCTCCTGTTTTCTCTTTCTTAATGAATCACATAACCATCCGCCCAAGGTCACAAATCAGAAACTTGGAAGTTGTTCTGCTTCCCTCTCCTGTTTACTCCTAAATTCTATTGATGCAAATACCATTTGTACCTGTCTCTATCATCAGGCCTTAGTTTATTTCTTGCTTCTTACCTCTGTTTATCCTTTCGCTAGTCTCTTACCCTTGCTGTTGCAATTGATAGCTTTCTAAAGTTTAAGTCCAAATATGACGCTCTCCTAACATTCTTTCATGGCTTGCCGTGGTTCTCAGTACAACCCCAATCCCTTTCACAAAGCTCACTAAGCCCTTTGTGATGGTCCCTGTACTCCTCCCAAGGGTCTCATTTACTTATCTCTCCTCTGCTCCAAAATCCAGATGCACTGATCTGCAGTTCCCTGAATGTGCCGTCTCTCCATGTGAATGTACTGTTAATTCTGTTCCTGGAATACTGTTCTTATTTAGCTTACTCTTACAAGTCTTTAAGGTTCAGTTTAAATACCATCTCTTCCAGCAAACCACCACACACCACTCCAGTACACACACACATACACATACACATGTAGTCCTGGCACCTCCATAGCCATAGTCTCCATAACATTTCTCGTATTGCAATTTTTGTTTCTTCTCTGTCTGTTTTCTTTACCAGATGAGCTCCTTAAGGGCAAGTACTGAGACTTTCATTGTTTTCTCTCCAACAACTTATTCTGTGCCTGGCATAAAAATGGGTAACCCTGACCAGATGTTAAGCATTGAAGGGATCCATCCAAAGAGAATCTTCTTTTGGACCCCTGCTCAGACAGGCGAAGGGTCTCTTTAACTAGGCATGAACGTAAGAATGGCCAGCAGATGGATACAAAGAGTTCAATGGTTTAATCATAGGGCCTCTCTTATACCTATGACATTTTAAAGGAAAGCATCTGGCTATCCTTCAGATTCACAACTGAAAAGCAGCCACAGCAAGCAGGGGAAGGTCTTTGATATTAGACTAATAACCAAAAGAGAAGTTAATGGGAGAGTTTGTTCTCATGGCCTTGAGCACAGCTAGCCCTTCAAGTAGAAGTAGGTGAAAAGTCCAAAGGAGTCAGAAGGGCCAAAGAGAGACCCAACCCTTGTAGGATCAGGCTTTTAATCCCTTAACTTAGCACAGGGGAAAAACCTCCCAGCTCTGCAAGCTAACAAAGTACTCTTGCTCTTGAGGGTAACACAATACTCTTTCCCTTACGCTGGGGGAGAGAAAGAGGAAGAGAAGCATTGAACATTTCCTTAGAAATCTACTCCTTGCTTAAGAAATTATGGAAACCTACTTCCTGAAAAACAATTCCAGTCTTCATTAAAATCATGATGAAAATAGTACTGATATCTTGATACACGCAGGCACTACATAGAAATCTCAGGAGATGTGCTCTGTCCACATTAGATCTTGCTGTCTAAGGAGCCATCCCTACCCCACAAGTTGTTCTCTGCCCACCCTTTGACGGAGACACATACATGCAATCTACCACTCCTGTGAGTATCATGGTATCCAACACAGCACAAACATTATTCAGAAAGCCAATGCCCATTCTCCCATCTATGTTAGCAGAACGAATAGATAGCTTGTTTAGATGGAGCAAGAAATAGGCAGTGAGGGACATTTGCTCAATTTTTTTTTCTGCACTGTTTTTTTTTCTCCATCAATTATATTTCAGGCAGGTGGCAGAATCAAGATGCATACCAATGCACAAGTTGTGCGACCCCTGCCATTCTCTTGGTTGCCAAAGATGGAAATCATAACCTGGGTCTGCTGTCAACATTTTAGTAAATTCTTAACAGACTGAAAATGTATAGTTGTGTCAGTGTTTCTTGCTCTGGGCTTCATCCACATTCGTCTTAATGAGATGGCTCCAGGGAAAGAACGAAAAACCAAAGAAGATAAAGATGCTGTTATTATTTGTTGAGAATAACCATTTAGAAAACATTTTCATTTACAGAAATGTAGCTGGGAAATATGCAAAAGAGTTCCAATTATATTAAGGGATTAAGAAAGGAATCTAGAGTGAAGAGAATATGAGAATCCTGGTGATTTAAGTCTTTCTTTTTGTATATTATACATAAAAATTTGTATAATGAGCATATATTTATAATTGCTAAATTTAGCAAATAAAAATAGAAGATGTCCAGTTAAATTTAAATATCTGATAAACAATGAATATTTTTTAGTGTATGTCCCAAAGATTGCTTGGGACATACATATACCAAAAAATTATTCGTTGTTTATCTGAAACTCAAATTTAGCTAGTCATCCTCTTTTTAACCTGGCAATCCTACATGTAATTAGTGGTAATAGTTAAAAAGAAAAAAATAACATACAGAGAACATAGAAAATGCTAGCAGCGGTTCTTTCCACATGATGGAATTTCTGCTTTTATTTTCATTAAACTTTTCAGAAATTTCCAGATTTCTTGCCATAATTTTTATAATCAGAAATAAAATGCAAATGATAGTTTTTTTTGAAAAGAATCTGTGTCCAGTCAGGCCAATATTTACATAAGTTGTATTCAAAGACAACCCAGTTATTTAGAAAACAGAATCTAGGTTCCTCTTTTAGATAGTGAGCAGAAGGACTAACCAGGTATAAGAATCTATAATTGTCCACACACGAGATGGAGAGCAAGCATTTGATTTAACCCAGGAATTCAAAATATGAAGAAACTTTTCTTCCACTAAGAAAAAATATACCAGCCTGGCCAACTTGGTGAAACCCATCTCTACCAGAAAATACAAAAATCAGCTGGGAGTGGTGGCATGCACCTGTAGTCCCAGCTAATTGGGAGGCTAAGGTGGGACAATCACTTGAACCTGGGAGGCAGAGGTTGTAGTGAGCCAAGATCATGCCACTGTACTCCAGCCTGGGTGACAGGAGACCCTGTCTCAAAAAAAGAAAAGAAAAAACACAGGCTCACACCTGTAATCCCAACACTTTGGGAGGCCAAGGCAGAAGGATTGCTTAAGCCAGGATTGCTTGAGGCCAGCCTAGGCAACATAGCAAACCCCATCTCTATAAAAAAATACAGAAATTAGCCAGGCATAGTGGTGCATCCCTGCAGACCTGGCTACTCAGGAGGCTGAGGTGGGAGGCTCGCTTGAGCCCAGGAGGTCAAAGCTGCAGTGAGCTATTATCAAGCCACAGCACTCCAGCCCATGTGACAGAGGAAGACCTTGTCTCTCAAAAGAATACAAAAAGAAAGAAAGAAAAAATATGTCTATCTATCATGGGGCATTCCTGTCAATGAAAGTCCTGGAGCATGATGCATAGGGAAGCAGGAACTATCATTCAAAAGTGAAAAGGAGAATAGTAAGATTTTGAGTTTTTTAATCATCAAAGCATAGAAATTAGAAAAGTATGCATTCAAATTTCCTAATATATGATCCATCAGTGCTTGTGTTTGAACTTGCACTGAACTCGTACCTTTTCTTTAAATTCAGTCACTCTCCTATGTAAGCGGCCAGTTAAAAAACAAAACAAAGCAAACCTCATGTTTTTAGGCAATGATCTTCCAACTTCAACGTTACAGACCAGGAAACCATTTAGTCTTCGCAGGCAAGCTTTTCAGAATCATGAATATTTGAGTAAAATTGCTTTATTGTTAGTAATAAAAACCTCAAGTTGTTTTTTCCATGACTTAAGAAATAGCATCAAAGAACTTTCATTAATATTCCACTTAAGTCAAAATCAGACACAAAATTTGTTTTGATTTATATTCATTTTTAAATTATTTTCATTTCATGGAATGATTTGTTGAAATTTGATGGTCTCTGTGATTTTATAAATCACCCCAGGAAATG
Organism: Gorilla gorilla gorilla; assembly: GCF_029281585.2. Classification (NCBI taxonomy): domain Eukaryota; kingdom Metazoa; phylum Chordata; class Mammalia; order Primates; family Hominidae; genus Gorilla; species Gorilla gorilla. Next base: position 106,261,628 of record NC_073229.2, read on the forward strand.
GTTCCTCACAAATTTGTTGGGATTCTTAATAAGTTTACATGATTAATGATGATTAAAGGTTATTAAGAACTTAACATGATAAATATTAAATATCCATTCTGGTAATTACTGGCTCTTATTCAGAGTCATTTTTGCAATGAGAGATGCTGTGAATGGTGTCTGGAGGGAAACAAAAATGTCAAACACAGCCCTGCTTTTTAATAATAGCCTTGAGCTTCAACTTCTGATTTTCACTGAACAGTTTTCTAAAGCCACCTCAATCCCCCCAGTAGGAGGATACATATGAAGAAGATCTTAGTAATGACAGGCAAGCTGTATCACCACTAGATAGTAGTGATTGGGCGGAGCCCTGACAACCTCACCTCCTGAGCCTTCTTTTCTGATTAACCCTGTTTCCACCACTTAGAGGTGTGTGAATCAGGAAGACTATTTTAACCTCTTTGTGGCTCAACTTCCTTGTGTTTAAAATAGGGATTTTCCAAACTTGCAGATTTATTATGAAGGTTAAACTAAACATTGCACAGAAAATGCATAGTGCACTTTAAAAAAAGAAAAGAGCACTGAATAACTAGAAACTGTTCATTTTATTTGCCCCCCTCCCAAGAGGATGTCTTGGAAAAGAAAATATGAGTCCTGCTTTGCCTGTGATTCTCAGAGGCTCTAAACTTCACAGTCCATTTTCCAGGGCCTGTAGTCACCTCTTCTTTGGACCCCAAGAGAGACATATACTTTATGAAATTACCAAACAGAACTAGGTCGACCAGTGTGAAGATCATGATAACAAGAGATTTTACCAGATGATTTCTCCCTTTGGGAATCTCTAGAATTTTTAACCTGCCCATAATTCCCTTCATTGCTACATGGCACCACTTCAGGGCAATGTCCCTTGAAGGTGTCAGGCCACGTGGCCAGAGCATGGGGAATGGCTCTCTGTTCTGGTAAACAGAGCCTGCAAGTATCGCTGGATTTTGGAGGATGGAGGAAGGGAAGAGCTTTTTACCAGAAGCAGCTGGTAGAACTGGTGTTTCATCGTGCGCCATTTAACACACGGAGCCAGGGATGGGCCTGCACAGTCATGCACAAGGCTAGGCTGTCACCTGGTTAGATGCTGTCTCTCATGTCACTGCTGGAAAAGTCTGCTCTTCCTTATCTAAATCAACACATAACTGGGATGAAGCTGTTGGAATGGAACAATATGTGATGATACTAGTTTGTGGAGTATTTTCCTCTCCCTGTATTTTCCCCTTTCCTTTCCCCACTTTCAAACCAGTAGTAGGCTCTGGTCTTATTGTCTTAGGATAGCAGGTCGGGCTCTGAGTATGTTTTGGAGGATGGAGGAAGGGAAGAGCCTGTATCAGAAACAACCTGCAAGTATCTCTGGATTTTGCATTCTAAAAGTCTAAACATTTTTTTAAATTATACTTTATAGGGTACATGTGCACAACGTGCAGTTTTGTTACACATGTATACATGTGCCATGTTGGTGTGCTGCACCCATTAACTTGTCATTTACATTAGGCATATATCCTAATGCTATCCCTCCCCCGTCCCCCCACCCCACAACAGACCTTGGTGTGTGATGTTCCCCTCCCTGCGTCCAAGTGTTCTCATTGTTCAATGCCCACCTATGAGTGAGAACATGCGGTGTTTGGTTTTTTTGTCCTTGTGATTGTTTGCTGAGAATGATGGTTTCCAGCTTCATCCATATCCCTACAAAGGACATGAACTCATCCCTTTTTATGGCTGCATAGTATTCCATGGTGTATATGTGCCACATTTTCTTAATCCAGTCTATCCTTGATGGACATTTGGGTTGGTTCCAAGTCTTTGCTATTGTGAATAGTGCCGCAATAAGCATACGGGTGCATGTGTCTTTATAGCAGCATGATTTATAATCATTTGGCTATATACCCAGTAATGGGATGGCTGGGTCAAATGGTATTTCTAGTTCTAGATCCTTGAGGAATCGCCACACTGTCTTCCACAGTGGTTGAACTAGTTTACAGTCCCACCAACACTGTAAAAGTGTTCCTATTTCTCCACATCCTCTCCAGCACCTGTTGTTTCCTGACCTTTTAATGATCGCCATTCTAACTGGTGTGAGATGGTATCTCAGTGTGGTTTTGATTTGCATTTTTCTGATGGCCAGTGATGATGAACATTTTTTCATGTGTCTGTTGGCTGCATAAATGTCTTCTTTTGAGAAGTGTCTGTTCATATACTTTGCCCATTTTTTGATGGGGTTGTTTGTTGTTTTCTTGTAAATTTGTTTGAGTTCTTTGTAGATTCTGGATATTAGCCCTTTGTCAGATGAGTAGATTGCACAATTTTTTCTCCCATTCTGTAGATTGCCTGTTCACTCTGATGGTAGTTTCTTTTGCTGTGCAGAAGCTCTTTAGTTTAATTAGATCCCATTTGTCAATTTTGGCTTTTGTTGCCATTGCCTTTGGTGTTTTAGACATGAAGTCCTTGCCCATGCCTATGTCCTGAATGGTATTGCCTATGGTTTCTTCTAGGATTTTTATGGTTTTAGGTCTAATGTTTAAGTCTTTAATCCATCTTGAATTAATTTTTGTATAAGGTGTAAGGAAAGGGTCCAGTTTCAGCTTTCTACATATGGCTAGCCAGTTTTCCCAGCACCATTTATTAAATAAGGAATCCTTTCCCCATTTCTTGTTTTTGTCAGGTTTGTCAAAGATCAGATCGTTGTAGATGTGTGGTATTATTTCTGAGGACTCTGTTCTGTTTCATTGGTCTATATCTCTGTTTTGGTACCAGTACCATGCTGTTTTGGTTACTGTAGCCTTGTAGTACAGTTTGAAGTCAGGTAGTGTGATGCCTCCAGCTTTGTTCTTTTGGCTTAGGATTGACTTGGCGATGCGGGCTCTTTTTTGGCTCCATATGAACTTTAAAGTAGTTTTTTTCCAATTCTGTGAAGAAAGTCATTGGTAGCTTGATGGGGATGGCACTGAATCTATAAATTAGCTTGGGCAGTATGGCCATTTTCATGATATCGATTCTTCCTATCCATGAGCATGGAATGTTCTTACATTTGTTTGTGTCATCTTTTATTTCATTGATCAGTGGTTTGTAGTTCTCCTTGAAGAGGTCCTTCACATCCCTTGTAAGTTGGATTCCTAGGTATTTTATTCTCTTTGAAGCAATTGTGAATGGGAGTTCACTCATGAGTTGGCTCGCTGTTTGTCTGTTATTGGTGTATAGGAATGCTTGTGATTTTTGCACATTGACTTTGTATCCTGAGACTTTGCTGAAGTTGCTTATCAGCTTAAGGAGATTTTGGGCTGAGATGATGGGGTTTTCTAAATATACAATCATGTCATCTGCAAAGAGGGACAATTTGACTTCCTCTTTTCCTAATTGAATACCCTTTATTTCCTTCTCCTGCCTGATTGCCCTGGCCAGAACTTCCAACACTATGTTGAATAGGAGTGGTGAGAGAGGGCATCCCTGTCTTGTGCCAGTTTTCAAAGGGAATACTTCCAGTTTTTGCCCATTCATTATGATGTTGGATGTGGGTTTGTCATAAATAGCTCTTATTATTTTGAGATACGTCCCTACAATACCTAATTTATTGAGAGTTTTTAGCACAAAGGGCTGTTGAATTTTGTCAAAGGCCTTTTCTGCATCTATTGAGTTAATCATGTGGTTTTTGTCTTTGGTTCTGTTTATATGCTGGATTACATTTCTTGATTTGTGTATGTTGAACCAGCTTTGCATCCCGGGGATGAAGCGCACTTGATCATGGTGGATAAACTTTTTGATGTGCTGCTGGATTCAGTTTGCCAGTATTTTATTGAGGATTTTTGCATCAATGTTCATCAGGGATATTGGTCTAAAATTCTCTTTTTTTGTTGTATGTCTGCCAGGCTTTGGTATCAGGATAATGGTGGCCTCATCAAATGAGTTAGGGAGTATTCCCTCTTTTTTTATTGATTGGAATAGTTTCAGAAGGAATGGTACCAGCTCCTCCTTGTACCTCTGATAGAATTCAGCTGTGAATCCATCTGGTCCTGGACATTTTTGGTTGGTAGGCTATTAATTATTGCCTCAATTTCAGAGCCTGTTATTGGTCTATTCAGGGATTCAACCTATTCCTGGTTTAGTCTTGGGAGGGTGTATGTGTCCAGGAATTTATCCATGTCTTCTAGATTTTCTAGTTTATTTGCGTAGAGGTGTTTATAGTATTCTCTGATGGTAGTTTGTATTTCTGTGGGATCAGTGGTGCTATCCCCTTTATCATTTTTTATTGCATCTATTTGATTCTTCTCTCTTTTCTTCTTTATTAGTCTTGCTAGTGGTCTATCAATCTTGTTGATCTTTTCAAAAAACCAGCTCCTGGATTCATTGATTTTTTTGAAGGGTTTTTTGTGTCTCTATCTCCTTCAGTTCTGCTCTGATCTTAGTTATTTCTTGCCTTCTGCTAGCTTTTGAACGTGTTTGCTCTTGCTTCTCTAGTTCTTTTAATTGTGATGTTAGGGTGTCAATTTTAGATCTTTCCTGCTTTGTCTTGTAGGTGTTTAGTGCTATAAATTTCCCTCTACACACTGCTTTAAATGTGTCCCAGAGATTCTGGTATGTTATGTCTTTGTTCTCTTTGGTTTCAAAGAACGTCTTTATTTCTACCTTCATTTTGTTATGTACCCAGTAGTTTTTCAGGAGCAGGTTGTTCAGTTTCCATGTAGTTGAGCAGTTATGAGTGAGTTTCTTAATCCTGAGTTCTAGTTTGATTGCACTGTGGTCTGAGAGTTTGTTATAATTTCTGTTCTTTTACATTTGCTGAGGAGTGCTTTAATTCCAACTATGTGGTCAATTTTGGAATAAGTGAGATGTGGTGCTGAGAAGAATGTATATTCTGTTGATTTGGGGTGGAGAGTTCTGTAGATGTCTATTAGGTCTGCTTGGTGCAGAGCTGAGTCAATTCCTGGATATCCTTGTTAACTTTCTGTCTCATTGATCTGTGTAATGTTGACAGTGAGGTGTTAAAGTCTCCCATTATTATTGTGTGGGAGTCTAAGTCTCTTTTTAGGTCTCTAAGGATTTGCTTTAGGAATCTGGGTGCTCCTGTATTGGGTGCATATATATTAAAGATAGTTAGCTCTTCTTGTTGAATTGATCCCTTTACCATTATGTAATGGCCTTCTTTGTCTCTTTTGATCTTTGTTGGTTTAAAGTCTGTTTTATCAGAGACTAGGATTGCAACCCTTGCCTTTTTTTGTTTTCCATTTGCTAGGTAGATCTTCCTCCATCCCTTTATTTTGGGCCTATGTGTGTCTCTGCACGTGAGATGGGTTTCCTGAATACAGCACACTGATGGGTCTTGACTCTTCATCCAATTTGCCAGTCTGTGTCTTTTAATTGGAGCATTTAGCCCATTTACCTTTAAGGTTAATATTGTTATGTGTGAATTTGATCCTGTCATTATGATGTTAGCTGGTTATTTTGCTCATTAGTTGATGCAGTTTCTTCCTAGCATTGATGGCCTTTACAACTTGGCATGTTTTTGCAGTGGCTGGTACCGGTTGTTCCTTTCAATGTTTAGTGCTTCCTTCAGGAGATCTTTTAGGGCAGGCCTGGTGGCGACAAAATCTCTCAGCATTTGCTTGTCTGTAAAGGATTTTATTTCTCCTTCACTTATGAAGCTTAGTTTGTCTAGATATGAAATTCTGGGTTGAAAATTCTTTTCTTTAAGAATGTTGAATATCAGCCCCCACTCTCTTGTGGCTTGTAGAGTTTCTGCCGAGAGATCTGCTGTTAGTCTGATGTGCTTCCGTTTGTGGGTAACCCAACCTTTCTCTCTGGCTGCCCTTAACTTTTTTTCCTTCATTTCAACTTTGGTGAATCTGACAATTATGTGGCTTGGAGTTGCTCTTCTCGAGGAGTATCTTTGTGGTGTTCTCTGTATTTCCTGAATTTGAATGTTGGCCTGCCTTGCTAGGTTGAGGAAGTTCTCCTGGATAATATCCTGCAGAGTATTTTCCAACTTGGTTCCGTTCTCCCCGTCACTTTCAGGTACACCAATCACATGTAGATTTGTTCTTTTCACATAGTCCCATATTTGTTGGAGGCTTTGTTCATTTCTTTTTACTCTTTTTTTCTCTAAACTTCTTGCTTCATTTCATTCATTTGATCTTCAATCACTGATACCCTTTCTTCCAGTTGATCAAATCAGCTACTGAAGCTTGTGCATTCATCACGTAGTTCTCGTGCCATGGTTTTCGGCTCCATCAGGTCATTTAAGCACTCATCTACAGTGTTTATTCTAGTTAGCCATTCATCTAATCTTTCTTCAAGGTTTTTAGCTTCTTTGCGATGGGTTCAAACTTCCTCCTTTAGCTCAGATAAGTTTGAGTTGGGTAATGCTGCGGTAACAAAATCACACACACACACAAATCTCAGTATTTTCTAGCAACAATGCTTTATTTCTTGTTCACTTTACATGGCAGCTGTTAGTTGGCTGCAGCTCTAGTGAGCATTTTCTTCACTCTTGGATCAAGCATAAAGCAGTTTCTCATCTGGCTGTTGCCAGTCTCATGGAGGAGGAAACAGAAAATGCTAGAACCATGTGATGGTTTAAGGCTTTTGCTGGAAGTAGCACCTAGCACCCTGTGTGCCATTTCATTGGCTGAAGCAAGTCATGAAGGTCAAGCAAATCATGAAGATATATAATCCTCCAGGAGGGAGCATTCAGCACAACTGGTTCTAGAAACACACTTTGAGAAACCCCACATTAGGGACACAGAAGATGAAAATCTCTCTGGGCCTAGGGCACCCTGCATTTCCCATGGTAGAAGAAGGAACCAGAACCACAGGGCAGTGCAAAATTACACTCAAATCTTGGATTCTATCCCAAATTTGTTACACTTATAATTTATACTTTTCTTTCAATTTGAGAAAAACAGTAAATAAAATGATTGTAGAATTGTCCAAAATTTCACTTCTCTAGCTTAATATGCCTAAATATTTTTAAAAGAAGAGAAACATTAAATCTTCCATTATATTCTGCCTAAAAATTCTGATTGTCAGACTTATTCAAGAGAAAACAGAAATCTGCCTGCATCTGGTAGAAGAGAACAGAGTTTGTTTGGTTTTCTTCTTTATGCTATTTTGGGGATTGAGCTCCATGCATTGTAAGTGAACGTAAATCACCAATGCCCTGCCCTCTTCACAGCGCTTGGCTCATCTTTTCTGACAGGGCTATGTACACATCCCCACTCGGCCTTGACAATATGCCACTGCAGATAGGTCTGCATGACTTGATGAAAAGCAAACGGTTTTGTCCAAATAACTACTTAACTATGGGCTATATCTGAACAAATAACAAAGCTGGTTAAAGGCTTCAAAATCCCAATGATAGAACGTGGCATTCACCTACTGAAAAAAAAAAAAGAAGATTCAAGAAAAAAGGCACAAATCCAAGGTTAATGACAGAGACTTTATTTTCTTTTCCCTCTTATTGCCCTTCCCTCTTTCACTTCTGTGTACTGGGCAGGGGACAGAGGTAACTTGTCCCAATTAAGGAAAATAAAAACAATAGGTATGTTAATTACTACTTGACTAATTACTGATCCTAAACCTCACTATCCTGACTGCAAGCTGAAAGCACATTGAATTATTTACTAATAATCCCTAAAACACCTCTATCCCAACAAATCTATATCAAACATTTCAGGAATAAGGATCACTCACTGGGTTCCTCTTCTTTAAGGAATATCTTTATACTCATAACTTAAGGCTCCTGACCTATTCAGTGCAGTAAGAAAAAGACTTTCAAAATCAGCTTTAAAAACATCACAGTTATTTGGACCCTATCTTATCTCTCACTGCCCCACCATTAAAAGTCCCTTCATTAGAGGTGGGTGTGGTGGCTCACGCTTGTAATCCCAGCACTTTGGGAGGCCAAGGTGGGCGGATCACTTGAGGTCAGGAGTTTGAGATCAGCCTGGCCATGTAGTAGAGTCATGGTGAAATCCTGACTCTACTAAAAATACAAAAAAATTTAGCCAGGTGTAGTGGCACATGCCTGTAATCCCAGCTACCAGGGAGGCTGTGGCATGAGAATCACTTGAACCTGGGATGCAAAGGTTGCATTGAGCTGAGATTGTGCCACTGCACTCCAGCCTGGGTGACGGAGTAAGGCTCTGTTTCAAAAAAAAAGAAAGTCCCTTCATTAAAAGTTACATTACACTGTATACACACACACACATACACACACACATACAGTGTTTGATTTTCTTCTTTATGCTACTCTGAGGATTGAGCTCCATGTGTTGTATATATATGTGTGTGTGTGTGTGTGTGTGTATGGATATATGTGTGTGTATATATATGTATATATATGTGTGTGTATATATGTATGTATATATGTATATATGTGTATGTGTGTGTATATATATACATATACATATTTAATATATATAAAACACTTGCTGTTATATAACTTAAAACACATAAATTTGAACTTAAAATTATATGTCATAGAATTTTACATAACATTATATATAATTTTATATAATAGCTACATGTTGATAGCTAGAGACTATGATTGATATCTTCTATTTAAATAAAACATCTTCAAGGTAGCTTTAGCTGGTGCCCTTTAAAAAACCAGGAACTGGCCCAGTGACTGTGTTTTATGAATGTGTTATTTTATTCTCTCCTGGGCCACATGTTTTAAACAACATAATTAATAAGTCTTGTATTTTCATCTCTGCCAAAAAGTTATTTGGTTCATGAACCATGGGTTTGACCTAGATTTGACTGTACCTGAATGAAACTAGTCCTTGTTCTGAGCCATGTGTCATCAGGATTTAAAACCAATTCTTCAGGTAGACATGATGGATATGCTGGCTCTTCAGAAATGCACAGCTAGAGAGAGGCTGGATACAAAAGAAGTATTTCAAGTCCCTTAAGTAGCTTTGTGCAACACAAGTTATTTCATACTGCCTAAAATGAGCAAAAACCCAGCAGTGTTCACAAAACCATAACCCACACTCTTTCCTCCTCCAGATGGTCTTCACAGTAGTCTAATTAAATTATTTTGTTAGCTAAAACCTATCATTGCAATATAATGAAAACGTCCTACTAACTTACAACTTAGAAGTCACAGCCAATCATCTTGAAACATCATGCAGTTTTGCCACTTGATGTTTATTATGAAACTGTCCAGAAAAATGGAATATGATATTTTAGTATTTATCTAGGCTATTAAGAATATACATTTTAGTTATAGCTTTGGATAAGTGTTATAAATTATTTTTCTGACTTTTAACAAAGTTCTTCCAACCAAAGAACTGGAGGAAATGTAAAGAAAGAAGAAAAGGCTAAGGCTGTGTTAACAAAGACCACAGTCGTGTCTGGGCGTGGTGACTCACGCCTGTAATCCCAGCATTTTGGGAGGCTGAGGCGGGTGGATCACGAGGTCAGGAGATCGAGACCATCCTGGCTAACACAGTGAAACCCCGTCTCTACTAAAAAAAAAAAATACAAAAAATTAGCCGGGCATGGTGGTGGGAGCCTGTAGTCCCAGCTACTCAGGAGGCTGGGGCAGGAGAATGGCCTGAACCTGGGAGGCGGAGCTTGCAGTGAGCCGAGATCGCACCACTGCACTCCAGCGTGGGTGACAGAGCAAGACTCCGTCTCAAAAAAAAAAAAAAACAAAAACAAAACAAAGACCACAGTCATAAGCAAACTTGGCTGAGGCAAATAGGAACTTCACATAAGAAAGAAAATAACTGGGTAGCAGTCTATCTATATTGTTAATCTTTTCAAAAACCAGCTCCTGGATTCATTGATTTTTTTGAAGGATTTTTTGTGTCTCTTTCTCCTTCAGTTCTGCTCTGATCTTAGCTATTTCTTGTCTTCTGCTAGCTTTTGAATTTGTTTGTTCCTCCTTCTCTAGTTCTTTTGATTGTGATGTTAGGGGGTCAATTTCAGATCTTTCCCGCTTTCTGATGTGGGCATTTAGAGCTGTAAGTTTCCCTCTTAACGCTCCTTTAGCTGTGTCCCAGAGATTCTAGTATGTTGACTTGGAACCAACCCAAATGCCCATCAATGACAGACTGGATAAAGAAAATGTGGCACATATACACCATGGAATATACTATGCAGCCATAAAAAAGAATGAGTTCATGTTCTTTGCAGGGAAATAGATGAAGCTGGAAACCATAATTCTCAGCAAACTAACACAAGAACAGAAAACCAAACACCACATGTTCTCATTCATAAGTGGAAGTTGAACAATGAGAACACATGGACACAGGGAGGGGAAGAGCACACACTGGGGCCTGTTAGAGGGTGGGGGGCAAGGGGAGGGAGAGCATCAGGACAAATATCTAATGTATGCAGGGCTTAAAACCTAGATGATGGGTTGATAGGTGCAGTAAACCAGCATGGCACATGTATACCTATGTAACAAACCTGCACATTCTGCACATGTATCGAAGAACTTAAAAATAAATAAATAAAAATTTAAAATTTAAAAATTTTTTTAAAGTTCCGTTAAGATATGGAAATACTGGTCTTATGTAGCTCTATTCCCTCTTCCCCCTTTTTGTACTATTATTGCTATATATATTACAAACTCAACCCATTATTATAATTATTACTGCATACAGTATTGCATCAATTAAAGAAGCTGAGAAAAGAGAAAGAAAAAAAAAAGAAAGAAAGAAAATAATCCCAGCACTTTGGGAGGCCGGGGTGGGAGGATCACTTGAAGTCAGGAGTTCGAGACCAGCCTGGCCAACATGTCTCTACTAAAAATACAAAAAATTAGCTGGGCATGGTGGCACACACCTGTTATCCCAGCTACCTGAGAGGCTGAGGCACAAGAATTGCTTGGACCCAGGAGGCGGAGATTACAGTGAGATGAGATCATGCCACTGCACTCCAGCCTGGGTGACAGGGCAAGACTCCATCTCAATTAAAAAAAAAAAAAAAGAAAGAAAGAAGGAAAAGAACGTATATGTCATTGAATTGTAAATATTTCATGGAAATTTTTAAATTTCTTTTTTACTAGCTTCAGATTCCCTTTAGAATCTGAATCCGGTTGCCTAAACCTTAAGCTAATAGCAAACAAAAGAAACACCTTCCGTCATTCTTCCAATACCATTTATGCATAGCAAAACTTGCAAAAAATTATAAAGCAACGCTTTAGAAATTGATAGACAATAAATTTGTTAGTTTTGCTACTTCAAGAACATAAAAGGTCATTTTCCAAGAGCCTGATAAAGAAAATTTCTGTCCCACAGAGGAGTAATAATTTAAGGGATTAGTGTTTTCATCATGCTCTTTTCCTCTATCTCAGTAGATTATGCTCATTCATTCTCAACTAAAACTAAAACAGCAACTTCTTCATCTACCTGTCACAAATCTACCTTTATCCACACTCATGTTCTTTGTTTTCTCCTTTGATGAGGGAAATGTCCCTCCCACTATGAAATATCTCCTCTTATTCTCTGGAACCCATACCCTTTTACCTTTACAAGGACATCACTTTTGCAATTGTTTCTTTTTTCCACCATCCTCTACTATTTTTTCCCTCTGGATCACTCCATTGGCACATGGACATGTTCCTGTTGTCCACTCTCAAAAAACGCATAGCAATAGCAATGAAAGCAAACTCCCTTAGATCCCACGGAACCCTCAATACCTGACTCACTGCCCTGCTCCTCTTCACAGAAAAACTTCTTGAACTTGTATCCATCCATTCACAGTCTTCACTTCCTAACCCCTTTTAACCTTCAGTCTACTCCTATCAGTCTTTCATCTTACACACCACTGACTGCTTTGGCCAGGGTCACCACAAGCTGTACGTTGTACTTCCAAGGGTCTATCTGCAACCATGTTATATAAACTCTCAGCAGTTCTCAAAGAGGTGACCATTCCCTTCTTCTTGAAGCACTTTCCTCTTAGGGAATCAATGAGTCCATAATTTCCTTACTCTCCATCTATGTCTCTGCCATTTATTTTCTTTCTTTATGTGCTACTCATCCTTGGCCCAATCTCTAAGATTAGAAGGGCTCAGGATTCAGTCTTCCTACTGTATATTATCTCCTTGGGTTATCTCATCAAATCTCATGGCTTTTAATGCTATTTATGTTCCAATGACTAAGGAGTCATCAAGAAGGACTCTCACGCTGCAAATAACAAAAAATCAAACTCTGTCCTAAATAATAAAGGGTTTTTTTGGCTCACATAACTGAAAATTCCTCAAGCAAGATAATCCTGAAGGCTCAATGATGTCATCAGAGGATCAATTTCTTTTCAGCTCTCTGTCCTGCCTTTTATTTTGTTAGTTTCATCCTCAAAGCAATGTCCCTTATGTTGACAAAGTGGCTGCAGCAGTTCCAGGCTTCACATCCACAAATCATATCATCCAAAATGAGAGGGAAATTTGATTTATGGTAGATTTTTCAGTGTTCTCCGAGGGGAATAAAATATTATTTTTTAGAAGATCCCAGAAAATGAGATTCTACATGTCCTATTTGCCAAATGTTTTACAGACCTACTCCTAATCCAATTTCTTTGGAAAGGTTAATGTCATGTGCAGAATGGCTTAGATCTAGTTTACTTTAATCAATAAATATAATGTGGGCCAGGTACAGTGGCTCACACCTGTAGTTCCAACACTTTGGGAGGCCGAAGCAGGCAGATCACTTGAGGCCAAGAGTTTGAGACCAGCCTGGCCAACATAGTGAAACCCCATCTCTACTAAAAATACAAAAAAAAAAAAATAGCCTGGGCATGGTGGCACATGCTTATAATCCTAGCCACTCAGGAGGCTGAGAATTGCTTGAACCTGGGAGGCAAAAGTTGCAGTGAGCCGAGATTGCGCTACCTCACTCCAGCCTGGGTGACAGAGCAAGACTCCGTCTCAAAAATAAATAACCATAATGTGGAAGAAGAAGGAGTATCCACAATCAATATCTACACCAGACTCCAGGTGAGGAGTCGGTTCCCTCTGAATAATATGGGTGTCACATGATAGTGGTAGGAAAGAAGGGACGGTGGGGAGGTAACCACTATACCCATATATAATATTCAAAATGATGCTTTATTTTTTTCTCTCCTCTGAGCTCCAGACTTAAGTATCCAACTATTTACAGTCAAGTGCCATATAATGACATTTCAGTCAACAACATACTGCATATACAATGGTGGTACCATAACATTATAATACTACATTTTTACTGTACCTTCTCTATGTTTAGACATGTTTAGATACACAAATACTTAGCACTGTGTCACAATTGCCTACAGTATTCAGCACAGTAACATGCTGTACAGGTGTGTAGACTAGACTATGCTATAAAGCCTAAATGTTTAGTAGGCTATACCAACTAGGTTTGTGTAAGTACACTGTATAATGTTCACACCATTTAAAAAATTGCCTAATGATATGTTTCTCAGAATATATTCTCATGAAGTGATGCATGACTGAATTTAACATCTCCATGTGACATGACCAAGCTAACCCTCTCTTGCTACCATATGCCCTCACTAAATCTGGTTTCTCCTCCAATATTCCCTTATCAGTAATTGGCATCACTATATGTTACTTTGCTAAGACCAGAATTTGGAGATTACCTGTGACTCTTTGCTTTTCCTTACCCAATAATCTAATCCATGAGTGAGTTCTATTGGTTCCATCTTCCAATTATATTCTAAAGCTATTCATTTCTCTGTCTGCCTCCATTATCACCCTTAGGTCCAAGCCATCATTATCTCTTGCCTAAACTACTGCAATCACCAACTGTCATCCTGATTCCTTTCTTGCCTTCCTATAATTCATTCTCTATACAACCTCTAGAATGGTCTTTTAAAAATATAAGATCATGTCATTGACCTGCCTAAGTCCCATCATTGGCTTCCTAGCTCCTTTAGATAAAAAAAACCCTCAACTTTACATGTTAGATGGAGGCCCTCCAACATCTGGCTTATGTCCACCTCTCCATTTTTGTCTCATTTCACTTTCTTCTCTATATTCCAGACACTCAGATTTTTTTTCACCACATCCTATACATGGGCAGCTTGGACCTATTTTCACTGTTGAATGTTTATAGGCCCCAACAGCCCATTCTGTGGCCATAATTTCTTATCCCTCTAGTGCCCTCACTGGATAACTCATTCATTATGTTCTCCAGGCCCTTGACTACATGATTCACAAGTATATCAGGTCTTCCACCCACACGTCCTTCCCATCCACCCTAGACAACATGGAGAAAATTATACAATTATACAAATTAGTACCATTGTCTCATGTGATCTTTGGCCTTGTCTATCCCCAACATACTGTTTGACAATCTTGGCTGGGCATGGTGGCTCACACCTGTAATCCAAGCACTTTGGGAGACTGAGGCGGGTGGATCGCTTGAGCTCAGGAATTCAAGGCCAGCCTGGGCAACATGGCAAAACCCCATCTCATACATGGTAGAGCATGCCTGTGGTCCCAGCTACTCAGGAGGCTGAGGTGGAAGGATCGCTGGAGCCCAGGAAGTTATGGCTGCAGTGAGCCATGATCATGCCACTGCACTCCAGCCTCGGTGACAAAGTGAGACCCCATCACAAACAAACAGACGACAATCTTATTGCATGTCTCCAGACAGATCCCCTCTCATTGCCTTCACCATTGTCATCAATCCTCAATGTCATCTCCTCTGTCATCATTTAGCTTCTTAAACCACAGGAAAAAAAAAAAAAGAATGCTCTCTCAGTCTACTGCCCATCTAACACAAAATAAGATGCTTGTCCATCCATTTTTAATTCTTTCCACAATATCTCACAAAGAGAAGCCTTTTAGTTTGGATAAGTTCTGCTATAAGTACCAGAATACTTATGTATTAAGCCACTTATGAATGTGGCTTAAATAGCAAGAATATATAAACGCATAGAACAAGAAGCACGAAGTTTAAAGGTTGATGCAGTAGCTGATGGCATCAAGGCCCCAATTTCTTCCCATCATTCCACTCTGCAATACTCACCATGTTAGCTTTCATCCCAAGGCATCACTTCCTCATTCAATGTAGTCCAAAGGCAGAAAGACTGGTAGTGGGATCCCTTCTTGTATCTCTTATCAAAGGGGACACCCGCCCCCCTCCAGGAGAAACCATGCAGACTGTGCCCAGGGTCCATGGCCAAGATTGGATCACATGCAGTGTGGACTGGTAAATGTTTCATGGTCTGCTCTCCATGAAAATGCAAATAATCCTCAATTATTTATCTCCAGCCAAGACTTATTTTTAGTTCCAGACCTATATATACACTTGTCTTTTATACATTTACACATTAGTGACTTCCAAGCATCTCTAAACTATAATTCATTCTTTCCCCCAAAGCTACTGCACCTATACTGCTGTTGTCCATGACTGGCACACCCAGACTAGATTGCTGTGAGTCATATTACATTCTTCCATTGCCTCTACCCTCTCTCTAATGAAAGCTCAGCATTGTGAGTCTCCTTCCTAAATATCTCCCAAATCCTTACTCACTTGTTCAAGAACCATCATCCTTTTCTGTACATTCAGTAACCCTGAATGTTCTCTTTGTCTCTAGATCCTCCTACGCACCTTTAATCTATCTTCCCCGGGTTTTGTGGAGAGACCTTTCTATCATGCGTGCTGGCTCAAAATTCTTTACTGGCTCTAATTGTCCAAAGGGTGAAACTGAATTCCCCTAATTTACACGTGGACTTTCTTTATCTGAATTCTAACAACATGTTCACTCTCATCTTCTGTCTTTCATCTCTCGTCACTCTAATTTTGCCTTCTAACTATATTAAACTATTTGTACAGAACACATCATCCTCTCTTATGCTTCCATTCCTTTGCACATTGTGTCTTTCAAGTGTACTTTCCTCTCTTATGTAACAAGAAAACTTTTCATCCTTAAAGTCTCAGTAAGCATCTTTGTCAGTGTAAAGTCTTCTCTGAATATCTCAGAGAAAATAGGGGCTTCTATATTGACTGTACTTTGCATATATCTTCATAAAATAAATTTATCACTGTATTATAGTTCTTGATTTTTAAACCCTTTGAGGACAAGAACAGTTTCATCACTATACCCTTTGTGTCCAGAATAGTGCCAGGCACGCAGTAAGTGTTTAAATAAGTGCTTATTGAATAACAAAATGAATGAACATATTAATATTGAATCACTAGAATAATAATTGGTGCTGTTGTAAAGACAACAGAGACTGGTTTAGCAAAGCACTGCTATAAGTCTCAGATCAAGAATACCCATCTTATACAGATCAAATAACTCTACTTGTCTCATAGCAAGTCAACCACCAACTTTTTGCCGACAATATAGTAAGATGGGTATAAGTGTGTCTTCTGTACTGTTCAAAAAATAAACTATTGATAAGTAACATGGTCTATTGATAATGGGCATTACATGTACAATGGACAGCATATAAAAACATACATTTTGATAATAAAACAGATATAACAAAGACTTCTAGAAGCTAATTGACTCATTTCCTCTCCTCTATCTAGGTCAAACTTAGGACAATTACATTAGGATGTGTGTCTCTTATTTTTAATCCTTTATGTTCCCCTGCAACTTTCCAATACGAAATTTTCATATTTTAGGTTTTTGGACTGTGATCCTGAAGGGACTACAGATCCTCTCTTATTGTGTGCTGAGTTTTGTAACAAGGCATCAATTGGAGAGTAGGTTTAGAAAAAAAATTACTGATTGAATTGGGTTATGTCTTGCTTAAGATGTGGGGGTAAGATTGGTACAGATGGCCATCACATATAGGTCTGGAGCTTAAATTTTCCAGTTTTCTATTGCTATTTAATAGTAAATAATGTCACTGAAAAAGTTCACAAATGGGTTTGGGTGAGTTTACGTTTCTATCATGTAGACATTTCTCTTTCTCTTTGTGTCCTAAAAAGAATTTCAGGACAAGTTTTCTAACTATAATCCAAGTCTTTTGTGCATAAGCATTTATAATAACACAAAAAGATAATTGCATATAAGGTAATGAGTAGACTTTTTACATACTTTTTCTCAAAAAGTACACATCAAAAACCATATAGTTATTGAATTCAGCCCTAACTAAATAGGAAAAAAAAGTGTATTCAAATTATTTTGAACTCAGAAAGAATGGAAGATGTGTGTATTGATGGAATGAATAGAGAACAAGTATTGAATCCTGGGCATTTTTGTGGAAGCTATGTTAATTTTATAAAGCTGCATCAATTTATTTTTCTTGTTTAGACTTCACATTTTTGACTTCTTTCTTTAAAATGTCTTTAGGAATCCTATGAAATATTTTGGATTTCTCAGAAATAGGATAATTTAACAGTCATGTCGTTTAAAAAATTCTCGATGGCAAATCTACCTGGTAAAAATTGAATAGCATGACTGGTTACTATTTTGACTTACTTTATCGGAGGCAGGGTTGTCTTAGAAAATAGTTTCCATGTCTATTACAGCTGAAATTAAAATTAAATAGATCAAATGTGCTCTTATCAAGAGAGTTTTTAAAACTGCAGATATTTTGAAATAAAATCTTAAAATTTTATTACAATCTACTACTCCAAAGAAATATGAGAAAAAAAAATATTTGACCCATCTCATCTCTACCCTGAATTTCCCTGAGATTGAGAAGGAATTATTCAATTTTCTCTTCTTTCTGACAGAACTATCCCAGATGAATAGCTACAATGGCCAATGGACGTACCATAAGATTTGTGCTCTGAGATTCCCTTGTTAAGGGTATGAGAGGGACTCATGGGAAGAATTTGGGCTGAGGAGGGATGGGAAAGGAAAGAGGGAAGGAGAAAAGGAGGGCATTCCCCTAGAAGCTCACAAAAATACAGACATAACCTCATAAACCCTACCACAATACACAGGGAAAAAAATTGTGCCTTCCCCAAAGTTACACAAAGTCCTCTTGTGTCTTCTTTCTCCCCTGTCAAGGTGAGATCTCACATACATAATACTGTTCATTGGTGACTCTTCAAGGATGTGGAGTTGGAAAAGAAGAGGGTATTAGACATTGTGATATACCTGAGCCCCCAGGCTTCATAGCCTCCAGGCTTCATAGCCCCACATTCTGATGGTAGTTTTCTGTTTTCATTCAAAGAAAAGAGAATTAAGATTATGCCATTAAAACACTACTGTTTTAACCTTCTATGATAGGTAGACACATGGTAGAAATGGAGATAGAGAGAAAGGCATGTCTTTGGGATATATTTTTGAAGTGGACCAATATATGTTATTGTTGAGGGAAAAGCAAATAAAAACAGAACCAAGAATTACCCTGAGGTTTTGATAGTGTGGATGCCATTGTCTGAGATAGAGAAAAATGATCAAGAAGTAGGTTTAGGGATGAAGAATAGAAATTAAGAGCTTTGGTTTGGCCATGTTAAGTTTGCAACATCTTTAGTAGTCCCAGTAAATGCAGATTTGGTAGGCTCCAGTGCTGTATTTAGGCTGACGTATTCTTCTTAGGTGAATGACACCAGCATCCACTCCGTCTCCCAGGAGGAAAACCTAAATGGCACCCCAGACCAGCCTTCCCCTTCCTGCCAGCCATTCACCTGCAACCAATTCAAGCTCTCTACATCTCATCACCCTGTTATTACATCTAAATTCTCATACCCAACCGACTTCTTCAATCCAATTCCCATAACATTGTGCCCCTTTCAATCATTAGGACAAAAAAGTGTAGTTGTGTAACTGCTACTGGATGGTATCCATCACAGCACAGGACACAATCCAACAGATGATAAAGATTTGATGATACACTGGGCATGGTGGCTCATGCCTGTAATCCCAGGACTCTGGGAAGCCGAGGTGGAAGAATCGCTCAAGCCCAGGAGTTCAAGATACGCCTGGGCAACATAATGAGAACTCATCTCTACAAAAAAAATTTAAATGAGATGGGCATTGTGGCATATGCCTGTAGTTCTAGCTACTTGAGAGGCTGAGGCAGGATGATGGCTTGAGCCCGAGAGGTCGAGGCTGCAGCGAGCTGTGATCATGTCACTGCACTCCAGCATGGGTGAGAGTGAGACCTTGTCTAAAAAAAAGATGATCTGAAGTACTGTAGAATTTTATGTTTCTTTTGTTTCTTTTTTGTATCCTTCCCACACAACCCTAATGTGGGTACTTCCAACAATACCCACAGGTAATGCCGCCACAGCCCCAGCAGAAGTCTGGTTAACCAGAGCTCCAGTTAAGACATCGAAACTAGTTCCAAAGTCTAGAAAAATCTCAGCATCAATCAGTTAGCCCAATGTTTCCAGCGCAGGTGTGTCCAGTTCAAGAACTTCATCTTTGATGATTCCTTATCTCTTTCAGGCAGTGAGGCAATAAAAAGAGAGAAGAAAGAGAATAAATGCTACATATATGTCATTTCATTTCCACACTCTCTATCATCATCATTCTAATATCATATGGTATTGTTGCATTTTCCTGTTCCAATGGCCATCAGAATGGATCTCTAGTTAATGCCAATTGTCTACTGTATATATAATCATTACAGAATGAAAAGAGAGGAGTAAGCATAAATGATTAGAAGTTGTTCAAATTTCTTCAGAAAAGGTTCTTAGAATAAAAGCTTCTACTGGGGCCAGGTGCGGTGGCTCACGCCTGTAATCCTGGCACTTGGGGACGCCAAGGAGGGCAAATCACTTAAACACATGAGTTCAAGACCAGCCTGGGCAACATAGTGAAACCTCATCTCTATTAAAAATACAAAAATTAGCCGAGCGTGGTGGCGCACACCTGTAGTCCCAGCTACTCGGAAGGCTGAGACACGAGAATCTCTTGAACCAGGGTGATAGAGGTTGCAGTGAGCCAAAATCACCCCACTGCACTCCAGCCTTTGTGACAGAGTGAGACCCTGTCCCCCCAAAAAATAAATAAATAAATAAATAAATAAATAGAGTCTCAGTTGGTGTTGACAAGTGAAATGAAGACCCAGGACATGGCAGAAAGGAAGACAGAAATTACCCTAGTTAGAGAAAGTACATTGAGATGAGGCAAAACCAATCAGATAGAAGCAGCTCATGAAAAGGTGTGCATCAAGAGATGCAGACACTTATACGAAGCTGGCATGGGCATTCCATGGAGGTCATTAGAGTTCATGGGCAGAAATGTGAATTTCATTCCTGAAGTAACTGAGAAATCATTAGAGCGAATTTGACCAATTATAATTAACCCTATTGGGCCAGCCAGGGGCAGAAACATACTTCCATCCTCTTTTCCAGACCTCAACTCCATAAGAAGTTAATTTGTGTTGCACAACCCAGTCTTCTGGCTTAGACAGAAACATTTCGTTTTTTAGAAATTACCAAAAATATTTATAGCTTGACTAAGCTAATTTAAAACACACAGCAAAAGCATGGCATGCCTTACGTTCTCTGGGCTGCATATCTCTAAGCCCGCGTGATGGCTTTGTCGAGAGCACTCTATTAAAAGCAACACTCTCCACTCACCAGGACTGTTGCATAGATTACATAGGACCTCTTTTGTTCATTAGGTAACTGTCTAGCATGGAGACGCAATTGTTTCCTGTCATGTTTTCTTCAGAACCTAAACTTTCGAGGCATTCGGGCCTTGAGCAAGCGCCTGAGCTCATCTCAGGGTGAGGTATTTCGTGTACTCACCCAGCAAAATATTTTATAATCCATTTCCTAATCCAGGAAAAGCTGAGTCTTACCCTTGCATAAACCCAAAATTTGCCCTGAAAAACAAATGTGATTAAATAAAAAAATTGGAAAAAGAATTGCTTTGTTCTGCTGCTAAGATTCAACATTTGCCCAATAGCCACAGCCAGCCTAGCCATCAGGAATCGTGGCCAAGGTATGCAGGCAGCCAAGCTCATTCCTTCACACCTGACACAGACACCAGACTTTTCTGCATCTCTTCCTGGCCCTTTAGGAGAAGCAGAGACTACTATTGGTTCCTTTACTATCAAAGACAGACACCAAAAGCTCCTCAAATCTCCAGAGAATGTGAAGTTTATCATTTCTAAGTATACTGAACAAACTCTTTTTTTTCTGATTTAACTAGTAATATGTCATCTGGAAAAGCTATTTTGTCGTAAATTAGAAAGAGCATCAAGAAGAAATAAAAATTATTTTGCTCCAACATGTACATGGAGAAAAGGTAAGTGGAAGAGCAGAGGGGAGGGGAAGGGAGGCCATTAGGAAAGGCCACCACTAGCTAAGGTTTGTGCTGGAAACTTCTTTAAGCAGATGTTGATTTCACATGCTGCATTCGATACACGTGTCTCCTGATAAAAGCAAAGGGAATGAAATTACAAAGTCCAACACTGTCATCACCACAAAGCAATATGCAAATTATGGTCTTAAAATAAGTGTCTGAGAGGCCTGGGTAGTTTCATCCATACAAAGGCAATTTCTTTGTCATCCTCTTACTGATTAACTACACTAATCTCCGGTGAAGCGAGCTTGGGATTCCTACAAAGTACAATGTTGTGATCCATGACATTTAAGACATGGAAGGGGCCTCTCCAGAAATGAGCCACTGGGCTGAGCCTGGGCAGAAAATCAGACTGCAATGAGTCACACAATGTAAGACGGCACAAAAGATGATTCACCATGTCTAAAGGAAAATAAATAGGAGTGAATGGCTAGTGTACTCAGGGAAACTCAGTCCCAATGGGCAGAGTTTATTGGTCTGCATCACTCTGAGTTCCGTCATGGAGCTGTTGGGATGAGGTGATGGTGCTGGAAATGCTGAAACGGTGAGGGGGTGAGGAAGCAGCTCCTTTTGGGGCAGTAGCAGTGCAGTAGCCGCTTGTTTCCAGTTAAGGATCTCTGTGGCAGGGGGATACATCCGCACTGGATGCTCTGAAGTGTATGATGTGAAATGATTTATCCAGAAGGCTGCACAGCTGGCATCAGATAAAACATTTGGAACCACTTTAGCTGTGCATTACCTAGAGGCAGCATTCCCTTCCTCGATGCTAAATTTAAACCATTCCTGTCATTTCAGACTCTCTAATGAAATCTGTTTCTCACAGGATGTCTCTGTCTTGGAAATGGCATGTGGTCTCCTTGCAAAATGAAAAGGAATTTAAAGCATATAAATCACCTGTTTTTCTTCCTCTCTCACCCTACACACACACACACACACACACACACACACACACACCCCTTCTGTTAAAAAAATTTCAGAACAGAAGAAGAAACGCATGGAAGTGATAAAGGTGTGCTTCTCAGAACAGGGAATGGCGAGGGAGGAGTGGCTACTGCCTGTCAATAGCTCACAAGCAGCAATGCTGACTGCCGAATGACTCATGCAAAAGTCCCAGAGGGATCGGTTCCCTCAGTCGCCCTTTAGGAGAGAGAGACAGAAAACGTGATATAAATGTTCCCACAGAATCACGGCTTTGTCAGATCCAAGGCTTATGCTGCTGCTCACTATGCTGGAGTGTAAATAAGTTGATGTGCCCTATCGTAGCTAAAAACCTAACAGAAAACTTTCAAAACACTCACATACATACTTGTACGCAATTCAAGCTCCAATGGGAAAGTATAAATAGTCTGAGTCTATCCTGTTCTATGCTTGAATATTAAAGTAAGTTTTAAAGCCTTCCAATATTACTTCATGCAATTTAAAAGCTAAATCTATATTGTGATATTACTATCTTTATCTCAACTATAATTCCAAAACCACTTCAAGAAACTAAAAATCAAGTTTAAGCAGAACCCAGGAAGGGCTGCAGTTTGAAGTCTAAACACAAATGCTCTTTACTATTGGTAAATAGGGGCCTTACTTCCATTGATTATAAGCCACAGTTACAAGAACACCACATTTTTAACTTTTCCCATATGCCTTGGTTTTCCATGGTGATGATGCTACTGCTTACCATAGTTCTTCACCTCGCCTGGAATTAGCCAAAGAATTGGATGCTATTTTCAAGGGTGCTAGAAAAGACACCTAGGGCTCAGCCCAATTTGTAACAGTACAACAAACGGTTAGTGAGCCTTGTTTGTCTGAGTACCCTCCTTCCTCCACACAATGTGGCTCAGAAACAGCAGCTAAGTAGAGGCATCTGTGCCCCTCTCTTAAGGTGAACAGACAGGGAGGACACCAGGAGCCCTTATCAATGATGGTTCAGTGAGAAATGGGAAGAGTTTGGTTGTTTTTTGTTCAAAGAAGCAGACCCTCTGAATACTTTCCTAGAGAGCCCAAACCATTCAGGTTGCTTGATCTCTTGAGTTGCCAGGGTTTTCTATCCAGGCCTTTGGCCAAAACTGCTGTGGTCACCATGCATTGTGAGATTACAGTGTTCAAATAGTTAATGTGGCTGAAAGCTTCCACTGGACATTTTATGGGAGGTGACACAAAGCCACTGGGGAAGAAACTGGTTCTTCATAGGAAGTCCTAAAGCCCTACACCATAAATCACTTCAGGTGTCAAAACATCTTCTTAAGCCACATCATCAATGTTTCTGGCTTTCATTAACACAAGCAAAACCACCTGCAGTCCTCACTACCAAAACTAAGAGCTTTAGTCTTCCTGAGGTTCTACCATGTTTCTTATCCATATTAATTATTGCAGAAACACCTAAACCCTTCACTCATTGCTTAGTGTCAGGCTTGCCATCTAAAGGATGTTTTCAGAAATGTCAAGCAGTTTTTGGCCACCGAGTGTATGTCAGTGTATTCTGGCGGATACAAATTACTGTTTTGGTTACTTACCATATTATCTTGCAATAAAAGACCTGCAAACTCATCACAAGATCAACTGCAAAGTCATCTACAGAATGTAACCATATCTATAATGACAAAGAAGACATTGTTATATTACCAGGTCAAAATATCCTACACTGGCGCTATCCTACACATTGTACTGCCAATTATAAATATCTTTCTGGTGGTTTTAGCCGAAGTAAAAGTTACCCCAGTGAAGGTGTGTTAATGAAGTCCACTCCACTCCCTGCCTGGTTACTAAAACCTTTACTCAATGCTCAGAACAAAGTCTGATTAATTCTTCATTGACTTTCAGAATACAAACAGTATCCGTATTTTCTCTTCCATTAAAACGAGCAGTGATTAGCAGACCCTGGCAATACATACTCAGTCATTCAAATCTCTTTAGAAGGTACTGAAAGATACTTTGTAGGCAAGAGTCATGAAACCAAGATTTCAGGGTCAAATATAAAACAGGCACAACTCTTAAGTATATTCCTTTTCTAATAAAAAGCATTTTCAGATCTCTTCTATTAAAATAGAAAATAGTTTTGGTTGTTCTGACAGCAGTTTATCATACTGGCTCCCTCCTGAGGTTTCTAGTGCTAGGGTCTGGCCATGTCTGTGCTTTCCGCAAGGAGTCACAGTAACCTAATATTCTTCTACAATGTTTGAAGGGGACTGTTAGCTATATATGGCCTGGGCCCAGATCTGTGTCTTCCTTCCCTAGGCTTATTTTCAAATAGAAAATAAAAATAAGTCCCACTTATGTCAAAGAGTTTCAAAGAGCTTTGTATTAAAAAAAAAAACATAACTAATTTTGATGGCAACTCACTGAAATAAGGAAAAGGTGTTAACAAGATTCTTATTGGAAGATTGCAATACTAGGCAGGGAAGGCCGTGGTATGCCGACAAGCATATTGCAGTACAGTTGAACAATAATTTGTCCTAATTTCCAGTCCATGTGCCAAAAGCCTTGCTTCCTGCTAAAGCATCACTTCATGCTTTCATGCAACACACTTATTCACTACGTGAAACTAAATTCAGAATCATCTTCCTGTTAAATTAGTGTATAAAACTTCTGCTAGTTGAACCCTGGACTTTAGAGCCTCTACTGTCATTGTTAAAATACAGCTATTGTGATAGTTGGCACCATAGAATCATGTTCCAATGGATATACTTTCATAAAATAAATGTCAATTTTAAAAGTCATATTATGTTCAGTTGAGCAAGTGCATTTCTCACTGAAAGTATTAGTCACATTTGCTTTGGGTTTTGTTATTCCAAGTGTTTAGTTTAACTAAGAGCATACATTTAAATAGTGTTCCACACTAAATCACGATTTTGAAGCACTATGTACTCAGTAGCCAATGAAAACAGGCCTCTCCTCTGTGTGGAAAAATGGACAAATTGATTTTTATCTCTAGAAATCATCTGGCTGCTCTGCATATGTTTACATGACATCCCGATAGATGTTTTGTGTGTGTGAGCAGAACTTTTCAGTAACACAGGAATAACACAATTAACTTTTCTTAGGTGAGGTAGAGTTTACCTTATAGATTTATTTTCCAAGTAAGGATAAGAAACAGCCCGAGAATAACAGGACGGCATCATGGTGGTTGTGGGGAGCAGAATGAATTGTCTTAATCATTTGTCAGCTCTGGTAGCTATGACAGAACAACACTGCTTCCATTCTCCTTCTGGTCCTCCTTATGAAGTCTCTCCTTCCACTCCCTCCTCTCCAAAGAATAAAGTAAGGAGGATGTGCATGGTAAGTGTTTGGACACATTTCCTTCTGTGGACATGTTTCTTATTGACATTTTTGCAGTACAGAGAGCATATGCCAAGTACCTGACATTTCTAACATTCACGAGGGAATAGGGGTTTGAGTGGCAGTTCTATGGGGGTATGAAGAGCATAGAGTTGGGCAACTGCAGGACTATGGAGTTAGTTTTGTAGAAAACACTCTTCTCAAGGATGGGGTGGAAAGGAAGGGACTCAGAATAAGACAATCAGCATTTATTCACATGACCATTCACAATTACTGAAAACAGTAACTCAACCTACTGGTCTATAGTATCCTGAGGTGCAAGGAGGGACTGAAAATAAAAATTTTAAAAATTCACCATTTTACTATCTTGGACAGTGAACAAGAGAGCTACTACTTAGGAAAAATTTTAAGCCCAAATTCTTAAATGTATTGGCATAGCTTTTGGGGGGATTACATTGCAATTATTTTAAATGCTCTTCTTTCTTCAAAGAAAAAGCAAAAACAGTGTTTATAAAGCACATTGCCATTCAGTAAAGCTCCTTCCTCAAAGAAATTAGGTGATTTCAGTCACCATATGTGGTTTGAGTCCATCTAAGCATAAACTTAACATTTCTAGTAAATTAGTACCCTTGTTTTGTAAAAAGTACAGCTGCTCAACTTACAATGGGGTTATGTCTTGATAAATATCATAAGTCAAAAATGTATTTAATACACCTAACCTACTGAACACCCTAGCTTAACCTAGCATACCTTAAAGGTGTTCCGAAATTACATTAGCCTACAGTTGGACAAAATCATCTGGTACAGAGTACACTGTAGAGTACTGGTTAGTTACCCTCGTGATATTATGGCTACCTCGGAGCTGCAACTCACTGCTACTGCCCAGCATCACAAGAAAGATCATGAAGCATACTGCTAGCCCCAGAAAAGATCAAAATTCAAAATTTTGACTACAGTTTCGACTGAATGTGTATCACTTTTATAGCATCACAAAGCCAATAAATTGTAAGTCGACTGACATACAGTCATAAGTCTGGGACAATCTGTATAGTACTTTGTAGTTTTGTTTTTATTTTTTTGAGACAGGATCTCTGTCATCCAGGTTGGAGTCCAGTGAAACAATCATGGCTCACTAAAGACTTAACCTCCCCAGGCTCAGGTGATCCTCCCGCCTCAGCCTCCCGAGCAGCTGGGACATAGTCATCTCTAAATTGAAAACATGTGCAAAAGATGCAATGGTAAAAAATAAAAATTAAAAAATTCTAAAAAAACACGTAAAACTTAGGATTCCTTGGGGAAAGGGAAGTGCCTATTTTCTCATCGTGCTTTGACCCTTGCTTGAGTTCCACTGTAGGCATTCGCCAGCCCTTTACCATGACATCTTCTGTGGGCTCAGGTCTGCCCCAATTTCAGAGATCTTCAAGAGTCTGTATATTTCATCTGCCTCTGAAGCCCACAATGTAGGATTTGGTAAGAAGTCCCACTAACCAACACAGGATCCACTAGTTCAGATTATCCCTGCTCAGGTTAGTTGCTGCAAAAACTCCTTGGCTCTGCCTAATCCCCATGTTGCCCATTCCTTTCTGCAATTTGGTCTTGTTTACAGGGTTGGGTCTCTGCCTAGGTTCCCCTTTAATTTTTGCCAGTTAGTTGCCCTATTTAGTACACTCTTTACCCTCAAAGACAGGTGCTAAATCCTGAGCCTGAATTAATGGAGAAAGAGCCCCTAATGGTTTTTGCCAACAAATATCTAGAGCTATCTAGGACTTCTGTCCCTGTACTCTCAACTAAATAAAGGTATATCATTTGGGATCATGATTTGAGTTTCCTGGCTCCAGAGGCCCAAGTTCTAAGTCTCCCTACTACTATTTATTCACTTAGCTGGAGGTGTGTGCAACTTGTCTCTGAGGTGGTAGCAATAATCTCTCCCATCTCACATGCACATTTTTAAAAAACTTTTTATTTTGAAATAATTATAGTCTCACAGAAGGTTGTAAGAGTCCCATGTAGTCTTCAATCAACTTCCCTAACTGTTAATATAAAAAATATAGCTATAGGGCCGGGCGCGGTAGCTCACCCCTGTAATCCCAGAACTTTGGGAGGCTGAGGTGGGCGGGTCATGAGGTCAGGAGATCAAGATCATCCTGGCTAACACGGTGAAACCCCACCTCTACTAAAAATACAAAAAAAAATTAGCCAGGCATGGTGGCGGGCGCCTGTAGTCCCAGCCACTCGGGAGGCTGAGGCAGGAGAATGGCGTGAACCCCGGAGGCAGAGCTTGCAGTGAACCGAAATCACACCACTGCACTCCAGCCTGGGTGACAAAGCGAGACTCCGTCTCAAAAAAAATATATATATATATAGCTTTAGTACAATATCACAATTACAGTACAATATATAGTGAGACTATTATGAACAATTAGATGCCAATAAACTGGAAAATCTAGGAGAAATGAATAACTTCCTGGACACATACAACTCTCCAAGATTGAATCTAGAAGAAATAAAAATCCTGAATAAACCAATAAGTAATGAGAGTAAAGCAACAATAAAAAAAAAATCTTCCATCAAAGAAAAGCTCAGGAACTGATGACTTCACTGATGAATCCTACCAAACATTTAAAGAACTAATATCAATTCTACTCAAACTCTTCAAACAAATTGAAGAGGAGGGAATACTTCCAAACCCATTATATTAGGCCAGCATTACCCTGATACCAAAATCAGGCAAGGACACAACAAAAAAAACTACAGGCCAATATTCCTGACGAAGATAGTTGCAAAAGTCCTCAACAAAATATCAGCAAACCAAATTCACCAACATATTAAAAAGATCATTTATCATGATTAAGTGGGATTTATCCTAAGGATGCAAGGATGGCTCAACATATGCAAATAAATCAATGTGATACATTGGATTAATAGAACTAAGAACAAAAAGCATATGACCACTTCAACAGATGCTGAAAAAACATTCAATAAAGTTCAATGTTCCTTTATGATAAACAACTTCCCACTCTCCCCACCAAAAAAAAATGGATATAAAAGGAACACATGTCCATAAAATAAAGACCTATACGACAAGCCCACAGCTAACATCATACTTAACAGGAAAAAATCCAAATACTTTCCTCTAACATATGAAATAAGACAAGGATGCCCACTTTCACCAATTTTATTCAATATAATACTGGAAGTTGTAGTCACATCAATCACGCAAGAGAAAAAGGAAAAGGCATCCAAATTGAAAACAAAGAAGTCAAATTATCTTTGTTCACAGAAGCCATAACCTTGTATTTAGAAAACCCTAAAGACTCCACCAAAAAAACTGTTAGAACTAAAAAACAAACTCAGTAAAGTTACAGGATTTAAAAAATGTACAAAAAATCAGTAGCATTTACATACAGTAGGAGTGAGCAATCTAAAAAAAAAAAATCAAGAAAGCAATGCCATTTAAAATCTCTAGAAAAAATATAAAATACCTAAAAATAAATGTAACGAAAAAAGGGAAAGATCTCTACAAGGAAAAGTAAAACCTCTGGTAAAAGAAATTGAAGAGGACAGAAAAAAAATAAAAAGATATTCCATGAACATGAATTGGAAGAATTAATACTATTAAAATGTCAGTACTACCCAAATCAATGTACAGATTCAATGCAATCCCTATCAAAATGCCAATGACATTTTTCACAGAAATAAAAAGAAATCTTAAAACAAGTACCAAGCAATAAAAGACCCTGAATAGCCAAAGCAATTCTGAGCAAAGAGAACAAAGCTGGAGGCATCACAATACCTGACTTCAAAATATACTATAAAGCTATAGTAACCACAATAGCATGGTAGTTATATAAAAACTGACACATAAACCAAAGGAACTGAATAGAGAGCCTGTAAATAAATCCCTCCATTTATAGCTGACTCATTTTCGACAAAGGTTCCAAGAATATACAGTAGGGAAAGTACAATCTCTCCCATAAATGGTGTTGGGAAAATTGGATAACCATATGCAGAAGAATGATTGGATAACCATATGCAGAAGATAGATCCCTATCTCTCATAATATACAAATGTCAAATTAAAATGGATTAAAATCTAAGACCTGAAGATAGCTGTTCCAAGATGGCTGAATAGGAACAGCTCCAGTGTGCAGCTCCCAGTGTGACTGACGCAGAAGATGGGTGATTTCTGCATTTCCAACTAAGGTACCTGGTTCATCTCACTGAGACTGGTTGGACAGTGGGTGCAGCCCACAGAGGGCAAGCTGAAGCAGGGCGGGATGTTGCCTCACATGGGAAGTGCAAGGGGTTGGGGCATTTCCCTTTCCTAGCTAAGGGAAGCCATGACAGACTGTACCTGGAAAAACGGGACACTCCTGCTCAAATACTGTGCTTTTCTCAAGGTCTTAGCAACTGACAGACAAGGAGATTCTCTCCCATGCCTAGCTTGGCGGGTCCCATGCCCACAGAGCCTTGCTCACTGCTAGCGCAGCAGTCTGAGATCAAACTGCGAGATGGCAGCCTGGCTGGGGGAGGGACGTCCGCCATTGCTGAGGCTTGAGTCGGTAAACAAAGCAGTCAGGAAGCTTGAACTAGGCGGAGCCCACCGCAGCTCAACAAGGCCTACTGCCTCTATAGACTCCAACTCTGTGGGCAGGGCATAGCTGAAAAAAAGGCAGCAGACAACTTCTGCAGACTTAAATGTCCCTGTCTGACAGCTCTGAAGAGGGCAGTAGTTCTCCCAGCATGGTGTCTGAGCTCTGAGAATGGACAGACTGCCTCCTCAAGTGGGTCCCTGACCCCCCTGTAGCCTAACTGGGAGACACCTCCCAGTAGGGGCTGAAATACACCTCATATAGGTGGGTGCCCCTCTGGTATGAAGCTTCCAGAGGAAGGATGAGGCAGCAATATTTGCTGTTCTACAATATTTGCTGTTCTGCAGCCTCTGCTGGTGATACCCAGGCAAACAGGGTCTGGAGTGGACCTCAAGCAAACTCCAACAGACCTGCAGCTGAGGGACCTGACTGTTAGAAGGAAAACTAACAAACAGAAAGCAATAGCATCAACATCAACAAAAACATCATCTACACCAAAACCCCATCTGTAAGTCACCAACATCAAAGACCAAAGGTAGATAAAATCACAAAGATGGGGAGAAACCAGAGCAGAAAAGCTGAAAATTCTAAAAACCAGAGTGCTTCTTCTCCTCCAAAGGATTGCAGCTCCTTGCCAGCAACAGAACAAAGCTGGACAGAGAATGACTTTGATGAGTTGACAGAAGTAGGCTTCAGAAGGTTGGTAATAACAAACTTTTCCGAGCTAAAGGAGGATGTTCGAACCCATCATAAGGAAGCTAAAAATCTTGAAAAAAGGCTAGACGAATGGCTAACTAGAATAAACAGTGTAAAGAAGACCTTAAATGACCTGATGGAGCTGAAAACCATGGCACAAAAACTTCATGACACATGCACAAGCTTCAATAGCTGATTTGTTCAAGTGGAAAAAAGGGTATCAGTGATTGAAGATCAAATGAATGCAATGAAGTGAGAAGACAAGGTTAGAGAAAAAAGAGTAAAAAGAAACAAACAAACCCTCCAAGAAATATGGGACTATGTGAAAAGACCAAATCTGCATTTGATTGGTGTACCTGAAAGTGACAGGGAGAAAGGAACCAAGTTGGAAAACACTCTTCAGGATATTACCCAGGAGAAAATCCCCAACCTAGCAAGACAAGCCAACATTCAAATTCAGGAAATACAGAGAACACCACAAAGATACTCCGCGAGAAGAGCAACCCCAAGACATATAATTGTCAGACTCACCAAGGTCGGAATGAAGGAAAAAATGTTAAGGGCAGCCAGAGAGAAAGGTCAAATTACTCACGAATGGGAAGCCCATCAGACTAACAGTGGCTCTCTTGGCAGAAACCCTACATGCCAGAAGAGAGTGGGGGCCAATATTCAACATTCTTGAAGAAAAGAATTTTCAACCCAGAATTTCATATCCAGCTAAACTAAGCTTCCTAAGTGAAGGAGAAATAAAATCCTTTACAGACAAGCAAATGCTGAGAGATTTTATCGCCACCAGGCCTGCCCTACATGAGCTCCTGAAGGAAGCACTAAACATGGAAAGGAACAACCAGTACCAGCCACTGCAAAAACATGCCAAATTATAAAGATCATACATGCTATGAATAAACTGCATCAATTAATGGGCAACATAACCAGCTAACATCATAATAACATGATGAAATTCACACATAACAATATTAACCTTAAATGTAAATGGGCTAAATGCTCCAATTAAAAGACACAGACTGGCAAATTGGATAAAGAGTCAAGACCCATCAGTGTGCTGTATTCAGGAGACCCATCTCATGTGCAGAGACACACATAGGCTCAAAATAAGGGGATACGGAAAGATCTACCAAGCAAATGAATGCAAAAAAAAAAAAGCCAGGGTTGCAATCCTAGTCTCGGATAAAACAGACTTTAAACCAACAAAGATCAAAAGAGACAAAGAAGGCCATTACATAATGGTAAAGGGATCAATTCAACAAGAAGAGCTAACTATCCTAAATATATATGCACCCAATACAGGAGCACCCAGATTCATAAAGCAAGTCCTTGGAGACCTACAAAGAGACTTAGACTCCCACACAATAATAATGGGAGACTTTTACACCCCATTGTCAATATTAGATCAACAAGACAGAAGCTTAACAAGGATATCCAGGACTTGAACTCAGCTCTACACCAAGCGGACCTAATACATATCTACAGAACTCTCCACCCCAAATCAACAGAATATACATTCTTCTCAGCAACACATGACACTTATTCTAAAATTGACCACATAATTGGAGGTAAAGCACTCCTCAGCAAATGTAAAAGAACAGAAATCACAACAAACTGCCTCTCAGACCACAGTGCAGTCAAATTAGAACTCAGGATTAAGAATCTCACTCAAAACCGCACAACTACATGGAAACTGAACAACCTACTCCTGAATGACTACTGGGTAAATAAGGAAATTGAGGCAGCAAAAAAGATGTTCTTTGAAACCAATGAGAACAAAGACACAACATACCAGAATCTCTGGGACACATTTAAAGCAGTGTGTAGAGGGAAATTTATAACACTAAATGCCCGCAAGAGAAAGCAGGAAAGATCCAAAATTGACACCCTAACATCACAATTAAAAGAACTAGAGAAGCAAGAGCAAACACATTCAAAAGCTAACAGAAGACAAGAAATAACTAAGATCAGAGCAGAACTGAAGGAGATAGGGACATAAAACACCCTTCAAAAAAATCAGTGAATCCAGGAGCTGGTTTTTTGAAAAGATCAACAAAATTGATAGGCCGTTAGCAAGACTAATCAAGAAAAAAAGATAGAAGAATCAAATAGATGCAATAAAAAATGAAAAAGGGGATAGTACCACTGATCCCACAGAAATACAAACTACCATCAGAGAATACTGTAAACACATCTACACAAATAAACTAGAAAATCTAGAAGAAATGGATAAATTCCTCGGCACAAACACCCTCACAAGACTAAACCAGGAAGAAGGTGAATCTCTGAATAGACCAATAACAGGCTCTGAAATTGAGGCAATAATTAATAGCCTACCAACCAGAAAAAGTCCAGGACCAGAGGGATTCACAGCCGAATTCTACCAGAGATACAAAGAGAGGCTGGTACCATTCCTTCTGAAACTATCCCAATCAACAGAAAAAGAGGGAATACTCCCTAAATCATTTTATGAGGCCAGCATCATCCTGATACCAAAGCCCGGCAGAGACACAACAAAAAAAGAGAATTTTAGACCAATATCCCTGATGAACATCGATGTGAAAATCCTCAATAAAATACTGGCAAACTGAATCCAGCAGCACATCAAAAAGCTTATCCACCATGATCAAGTCAGCTTCATCCCTGGGATGCAAGGCTGGTTCAACATACACAGATCAATAAATGTAATCCATCACATAAACAGAACCAACGACAAAAACCACATGAGTATCTCTTGATGCAGAAAAGGCCTTTGACAAAATTCAACAGCTCTTCATCCCAAAAACTCTCAATAAACTAGGTATTGATGGAACGTATCTCAAAATAATAAGAGTTATTTATGTCAAACCCACAGCCAATATCATACTGAATGGGCAAAAACTGGAAGCATTCCCTTTGAAAACCGGCACAAGACAAGGATGCCTTCTCTCACCACTCCTATTCAACATAGTGTTGGAAATTCTGGCCAGGGCAATCAGGCAAGAGAAAGAAATAAAGGATATTCAATTAGGAGAAGAGGAAGCCAAATTGTCCCTGTTTGCAGATGACATGATTATATATTTAGAAAACCCTATCATCTCAGCCCAAAATCTCCTTAAGCTGATAAGCAACTTCAGCAAAGTCTCAGGATACAAAATCAATGTGCAAAAATCACAAGCATTCTTAAACACCAATAACAGACAAACAGAGAGCCAAATCATGAGTGAACTCCCATTCACAATTGCTTCAAAGAGAATAAAATACCTAGGAATCCAACTTACAAGGGATGTGAAAGACCTCTTCGGAGAACTGCAAACCACTGCCCAACGAAATAAAACAGGACACAAACAAATGGAAGAACATTCCATGTTCATGGATAGGAAGAAGCAATATTGTGAAAATGGCCATACTGCCCAAGGTAATTTATAGGTTCAACGCCATCCCCATCAAGCTACCAATGACTTTCTTCACAGAATTGGAAAAAACTACTTTAAAGTTCATATGGAACCAAAAAAGGGCCCGCATTGCCTAGACAATCCTAAGCAAAAGAACAAAGCTGGAGGCATCATGCTACATTACTTCAAACTATACCACAACGCTACAGTAACCAAAACAGCATGGTTCTGGTACCAAAACAGAGAGACAGACCAATGGAACAGAACAGAGGCCTCAGAAATAACACTACATATCTACAACCATCTGATCTTTTACAAACCTGACAAAAACAAGAAATGGGGAAAGGATTCCCTATTTAATAAGTGGTGCTATGAAAACTGCCTAGCCATATGTAGAAAGCTGAAATTGGATCCCTTCCTTATGCCTTATACAAAAATTAATTCAAGATGGATTAAAGACTTAAATGTTAAGACATAAACCATAAAATTCCTTGAAGAAAACCTAGGCAATACCATTCAGGACATAGGCATGGGCAAGGACTTCATGACTAAAACACCAAAAGCAATGGCAACAAAAGCCAAAACAGACAAATGGGATCTAATTAAAGAGCTTCTGCATGGCAAAAGAAACTATCATCAAAGTGAACAGGCAACCTAAAGAATGGGAGAAAATTTTAGCTATCTACCCATCTGACAAAGGGCTAATCCAGAATCTACAAAGAACTCAAACAAATTTACAAGAAAAAACAACAACCCCATCAAAAAGTGGGCAAAGGAAATGAACAGATACTTCTCAAAGGAAGATATCTCTGCAGCCAACAGACACATGAAAAAATGCTCATCATCACTGGTCATCAGAGAAATGGAAATTAAAACCACAATGAGATACCATCTCACGCCAGTTAGAATGGTGATCATTAAAAAGTCAGGAAACAACAGATGCTGGAGAGGATGTGGAGAAATAGGAATGCTTTTACACTGTTGGTGGGAGTGTAAATTAGTTCATCCATTGTGGAAGACAGCGTGGTGATTCCTCAAGGATCTAGAATGAGAAATACCATTTGACCTAGCAATCCCATTACTGGGTATATACCCAAAGGATTATAAATCATGCTGCTATAAAGACACATGCACACATATGTTTATTGCAGCACTATTCACAATAGCAAAGACTTGGAACCAACCCAAATGTCCATCAATGATAGACTGGATAAAGAAAATATACACCATGGAACACTATGCTGCCATAAAAAAGGATGAGTTCATGTCCTTTGCAGGGACATGGATGAAGCTGGGAACCATCATTCTCAGGAAACTATCACGAGAAAACCAAACACCACATGTTCTCACTCATAGGTGGGAATTGAACAATGAGAACACTTGGACACAGGGCAGAGAACATCACACACTGGGGCCTATCGGGAGGTGGGAGCCTGGGGGAGAGACAGCATTAGGAGAAATACCTAATGTAAATGACAAGGTGATGGGTGCAGCAAACCAACATGACACATGTATACCTATATATCAAACATGCATGTTGTGCACACGTACCCTAGAACTTAAAATATAATAACAAAAAGAAAATCTAAGACCTGAAGCCATAAAAATTCTAGAAGATAACCTCAGGAAAATTCTTCTAGACATTGGCTTAGGCAAAAAGTTTATGACCAAGAACCCATTTATAAGTGGGAACTAAAAAAGTTAATATGGAGATAGAGAGTAGAATAATTACTACCAGAGACTGGCCAGGGTGTGTGTGTGGATGGAGAAAGATGAAAAGAGAGGTTGGTTAATGGTTACAAATGCAACAAAAACAAAAATAAATGTATGGGATTTAATTAAACCTAAAAGCTTCTGCACAGCAAAAGAAATAATCAGCAAACAGACAATCCAGAGTGGGAGAAAGTTTTCGCAACTGTTCATCCAACAAAGGACTAATATCCAGAATCTACAAGTAACTCAAACAAATCAGCAAGAAAAAAAAAATAATCCCACCAAAAAGTGGGCTAAGGACATGAATAGACAATTATCAAAAGAAGATATAAAAATCACCAACAAACATGAAAAAATGCTCAACATCGCTGATTATCAGGGAAATGCAAATCAAAACTACAATGTAATACAACTTTACTCCTACAAGAATGGCCATAATTTTTTTTAAAAATACTAGACATTGGATGTCGTGAAAAGGGAACACTTTTACCCTGCTGGTGGCAATGTAAACTAGTACAACCACTGTGGAAAACAATGTGGAGATTCCTTAAATAACTAAAAGTAGATCTACCATTTCATCCAGCAATCCCACTACTGGGTATCTACCCAGAGGAAAAGAAGTCATTATATGAAAAAGACACTTGCACACACATTTATAGCAACACAATTCACAACTGCAAAAACATGAAACCAGCCCAAATGCCCATCAATCGAGTGGTTTAAAAATGTGATATATATATCACATTTTATATACAAAAAATATGTGATATATTTTATATATGATATATATGTGATTATATGTAGTTTTATATATATATATATATGTGTTATACACACACACCATGGAATACTACTCAGCCATATAAAAGAATGAAATAAGGGCATTCACAGCAACCTGGATGGAGTTGGAGACCATTATTCTAAGTGAAGTAACTCAGGAATGTAAAACCAAACATCGTTCTTGTAAGTGGGAGATCATCTATGAGGACACAAAGGTGTAAGAATGATACAATGGACTTTGGGGACTCAGGGAGAAGGGTGGGAGGGGGCTGAGAGATAAAAGACTATACATTGGGTACAGTGTACACTGCTCCTATTCCCCAAAAACTATTGAAAAAAAAATCTGGAAATTAAAAAAAATTGAAATCCTATAATTTGCAGCAACATGGATGAAACTGGAGGTCATTATGATAAGTGACATAAGCTAAGCACAGAAAGACAAATATTGTACATTTTCATCCATAGGTGAGAACTAACAAAGTTAATATGGGTGTAGAGAGTAGAATAATAACTACCAGAGACTGGCCAGGGTGTGTGTGTGGATGGGGAAAGATGAAGAGAGATGTCGGTTAATGGTTACAAATATACAGTTAAATAGATAAACTAAGACCTAGTGTTCGATAAATCAGTAGAGTGACTATCGTAAACAATAATCTATTGTATATTTCCAAACAGCTAGTAGAGAATAATGCAAATGTTCCCAGCATAAAGAAAAATTTTTAAGGTGATGAATATTCCAATTATCTTGGCTTGATTATAACACATTATACGAATATATCAAAACATCACATATACCCCCCCAAAAGTATATCTATTATATATCACAAAAATATGAATCAGAAACCAAAGTAAAATTTATATTTTAATATAAAATGGATCAAGTTTTTCTATTACATCACAGTTTTCTTTGGTGACATACTGCTCAGCTTGTCTAGGCTTGTTACATACATTGTGTCAAGGAATTAATTATATTGGCTGCACTTGTGATCTCTGCTTCAGCAATTAATGCTGTTTTGATAAGTAAGCATCTTTTAGTGTTTATTATAAGCTATGTTCTAGCAATCTCTAATGAATTAGCAATCTGTAATACTCTCATTAGGTAGAAATTATTATTCCTAATGTACAGATAAGAACCTGGGACTCGAAAAGGTAAAATGACTTTCTAGTTTGTCTAATTGCAGAGTTTTTATATCTAATGCTGATGCCTCTGTGATCCAGAATAATTGCCATAGAATTTCAGTCCCTAGATAAATTCCTTGACAAAAGCCTTCATTGGTTAAGTGAATTTAGTGTACATTTTAAAATAAAGTATGTTGTAGAAGTCCCTTCTTGACAGTTTTCAATGCATATTAGCATACTAAAGCCTCCAAGAAGTCCTGCTAAAAGAAGTAATTGTTTAACCCAGCATTTCCCAAATTAATATAGACATAGGGCTTTTTAGAAAAACACAATCAGCACTCCTCATAGCCAGCATTCCATAATTCCATAGAATATGTTTTAGGGAACTCTGTTCTGAACATACATTCTGCCCTGTTTTAAAATAACTGATATTTCTATAAACCATATAATCCTGTAAGAAAGGCACCAAAGTGCTACTATGTCGCAAGAACTCAATGAACAGTTCATTTATATGGCATTATAGCATCTAACCGATAGAGGTAATAATCCCTATGGCAAAAGTAGTAAAGTGTGTGAGTGTGTGTGTGTGTTCCTTTGGTTTCTGAAGATAACCCTAGAGAAGTAGAAAGTTTACACCAAGTCTGAAGGCAAGTGCTGTTAAAAAAAACAAACATCCCTTAATGAGCTTGATTTTCACCTTGAATAGTGTACTACTGTGAAAAGTTTAAGAAAACAAGGTCATTGGTTGGGGGGTGTCTATTTAACTAGTACAAAATAGGATTTAACATATACCAAAGAATTTACTTTCTTTAAATCTCAGTCGCCGGTTTTAATTTTAGTACCTATTGCCTGTGTCTGCACATGGCTCATGTAACATACTACATTATTTCCTACCACTCTTAGCTCAAATGTCAGTTTCTAGACAGACCCTACACTTTCTATTCCCTGTCCTTGAACTCTACCCTCTGTCAACTAGATATTTAAACAAACGCTTGGTAATGAGTGTGATGATGATGATGATGATGACAATGATGGTTTTAGATGCAAAGTTATGGACATACACCTAACATAATATCATACTAAGTGCCTTTTTTTTCTAAATGTCTTTGTGTTAGTCCCCTTTCATACTGCCATAAAAAACTGCCCGAGACTGGGTAATTTATAAAGGAAAGAAGTTTCATTGACTCACAGTTCAGCATGGCTGGGGAGGCTTCAGGAGACTTATAATCATGGCGGAAGCCAAAGGGGAAACAAGGCACCTTCTTCACAAGGTGGCAAAAAGGAGAAGTGCCAAGCGAAGCGGGAAGAGCCCCCTGTAAAACCATCATATCTCGTAAGAACGAACTCACTATCACAAGAACAGCATGGGGGAAACCGCCTCCATGATCCAATTACCTCCACCTGGTCTTTCCCTTGACACGTGGGGATTATGGGGTTTATAATTGAAGATGAGATCTGGGTGAAGACACAAAGCCTCATCATATCACTTTTTCATTTTTAATACAATTGCAAAATGAGTCAAATACACTGTTCTATTTTATAGTCACAGCATAGAGTAATGAGCAAACCTAGGCTGGTCACTGCTATGTTATTCTTACAAGGAAAAGGAAAATTCAGCTTTCCATTCCAGCTTGCTGGTATTTCCATTTCACTAGGCTATAAATAAAACGAACACTAGAGTTAAAAAACTTGAATGTTTTTCTCTTTCTAGTGATAAGTGTAATTAGTAATTTGTTTTAAAGATATTTTTAAACCCTTTAAATGATTTAATTGAGGTCAGTAACCTATGTAACAAACAGCACGTTAGAGACACAACAATGGCTAAAACTCCTCATTTTCTCTAAAAATTAATTAAAATTATTTTCTCTAAATATAAGACATGCCAAACTGAGCTAAAATAACTAAGACAATACTTATTTTTAATAGAACCATCTATAATTTCTACCTATAGAATACTTTTAAAGGTTCTGAACTAAGGCATTTAACAGTGTCAGGCACAAATTGTTACCAATCAAATGAACTAAATTAATATGCTTTTATTTGCTATTTTATTATTAATTTTTTTTCAGTGGGTGAATACTACTTTTTCTGTGTCCTAAACTACTTAAAGTACATAAAATATACTTTTATAATATACTAGAACTTACTGTTTCCCAGACTTAAGACTGAGTCATTAGAGTAAGCTACACACTAGAGTCGAACAAAATTTAGCTTAATCTGAATTTCATGATTTGGTTTAAAATAAACCAAATTTTACTTTGCCTTCTAACTTTGTAACATTTTAAAGCTTATTCAGGTCACGATGCAATGAAAATAAAAAACAATTGACAAATGTACTTTGTGTTAATTCTGTTTAAACACTTGTCCACCTAGAAACTTTAGAGGTTTTCATACAGAATACAAAAATGCTATTACCTTTCCAATCTTAAGCTAATAACTGTAATACAATTCACAATTTAAATTCTAAACTAACATGCCATCTGTTGCTATGAATCTAAAAATGTTGCCATATTCGGAAACTTTTATTATATTAAAGCATGAAAATTTGGATTTCTGAACAACCAGTAACTTGTAAAAAAGCTCTAATTCTACTTTCAGAATATGTTTAGGATTCATATGTTCTTGTGATTCCAAAGAATTTGAAGTCCAGTGGAGCACAAAATTAAAACCAATTTTAAAAGTATTTAATAGAAATTGGCACAAGCATTCATAAATCTTAACTAATTTTGTTATCCTCCTTTAAATCAATTTCTTTACATGGTAGTCCAGTTAGTAAGTTGCTAAGTTACTAGTTGTTAACTTGCCAGTTAATAAGTCCAGCTGCTGAGACAACTCAGCAATTAATGTGTATTAGAATTGGATTTCTTCAAATGTGCTATAACTATATGGCCTACATTGGTCATTTATCAGAATATACAACTTACATGCCTCTTCGCATTAACACATCATAATGGATTCAAAGGTTTACCTTTAATAAGTTTAATTTAAAACTTAAATAAGTTTTAAATATGAAACAAGTTTAAATGCTATAAAACAAGAGTTAATATATGTAAATAACCTAAAGGCTTACTTTATATTCCATCGCAGACTTTGTCTTAAAATATCTGGTAGTTATAAGATAGGGTGAAAATAGATGCATTTTCAAAAACTGGGGCTTATTTCATGAAGGAAATTTGGCTTAATAATTAGAGCTTTCAGCTGGGCGCGGTCGCTCACGCCTGTAATCCCAGCATTTTGGGAGGCCGAGGCGGGCGGATCACGAGGTCAGGAGATCGAGACCATCCTGGCTAACACGGTGAAACCCCGTCTCTACTAAAAATACAAAGAAAAATTAGCCAGGCCTGGTGGCGGGCGCCTGTAGTCCCAGCTACTCAGGAGGCTGAGGCAGGAGAATGGCGTGAACCCGGGAGGCGGAGCTTGCAGTGAGCCGAGATGGCGCCACTGCACTCCAGCCTGGGCGACAGGGCGAGACTCTGTCTAAAAAAAAAAAAGAAAATAATAATAATAATAATAATTAGAGCTTGCATGTTAACTAAGTTCAAGGTAATTGCTTTATAGTCTCAAATTTTAAAATATTAAAAACATAAAAACATTTATATAAGAGTAAGAATTATGTCTGGTTCTCTTTTCTATAAAGCCATCTATCTACTTACATTTTAGAGCTTACACTTTAAATTTTTTTAATTATTAAAGTGATATATATGCAGAGCTTGAAAAAGTCAAACCTTGTTTTAAAAGATTTAAACCAGCTGGGCTCGGTATTATTATAACTTCTGTGAAGAAAACAAAAGTTTTTCCAGCTACATGGTCTGTTAGAAAATAAAAATTAAATGGCTCAGACTAAGAAGATGTGGAAGAAATTATAGGACCAGACTCATTTTCAGATACTCAAAACAAACGATCAGTTGCCAACTAATCAAGTACCTTTTTTACATTCTCTTACCTCACCCATTCTTTATACATTTAATTATGTGTGTATGTGCTTTTTAGATCCCATACCTGTATAATTATCTTTAATTTTTAGTTTAATTTGCATAGGAAATGAAGAACTGGATACATTAAAATTTTTTTGTTTTGAATATGAATTTATACTGCTGTGTTAACAAAGACTGCAGCCGTGACTGGGTGTGGTGGCTCACGCCTGTAATCCCAGCACTTTGGGAGGCCGAGGCGGGCAGATCACGAGGTCAGAAGATCGAGACCATCCTGGCTAACACGGTGAAACCTCGTCACTACTAAAAAATTCAAAAAATTAGCCTGGCATGGTGGCGGTTGCCTGTAGTCCCAGCTACTTGGGAGGCTGAGGCAGGAGAATGGCATGAACCCGGGAGACAGAGCTTGCAGTGAGCCTATATAGCACCACTGCACTCCAGCCTGGGCAAAAGAGAGAAACTCCATCTCAAAAAAAAAAAAAAAAAAAAAAAGAGAAAAGATTTAAACCAAAACAGTTGTCCCCTGACTTCAGCCCAGAGCCAATCAACTTCCACTCTTTTAATGGTTTCTTCTTTCTGCTTTGTTTTCTGCTACCTCTAGATAATTTAATATGTTGCTTTTTAACTCTTTGGATAAAATATTTAGCCAACTTTTGACAGCTCTGTAAAGCTTCTCTCAACACTTTTCCATCGTTAAACCTGTCAGATAACCCAATTGTCACTTTTCGAGTCACCTTCCTGGGGCCTGCCATTCTCCCCAGTTCACCAGAATGGTTTGCTCTCTGGGTCTGATAAACTTTCCCTTCACCATTAATCTGAGATTTCTACTTGTCTCTCCTCTTCATTGTTGATTACCTATTTCCTCGATATCAGGTCTTCCTCTCAATCTATTTCTTCGTTTAGTGGAGTACATTCTCCAGCAGCCTCTAAGAAAGGGTATATGGTAGGTTTATTAGAGACTTTGTTTATTTGAAAATGCCTTTATTCTATCTTTATACCGAATAGAGAGCTCTGTGGCCGGGAGCAGTGGCTGACGCCTGTAATCCTCGAACTTCGGGAGGCTGAGGTGGGTGGAGTTCGAGACCAGCCTGGCCAACATGGCGAAACCCTGTCTTTACTAAAAATATACAAAAAATTAGCCGGGTGTGGTGGTGGGCACCTGTAATTCCAGCTACTTGGGAGGCTGAGGCAGGAGAATTGCTTGAACCCAGGAGGCGGAGGTTGCAGTAAGCCGAGGTCGCGCCACTACACTCCATCCAGCCTGAAGACAGAGTGAGGCTCTGTCTCAAAAAAAGAAAAAAAGAAATCCTACTGCACGTTAAATTGTGCCTCAAAGTCTACTAAAAAGGAGAAAGGTATATTATCTCCAAATCTTTCTTTCACCTTTTCATATGAAGGTGAAGGGATTGGAAATTCCCTTAATTTTTTCAGTCTTTTAAAAGGGTATTATGGATATGTGCTATCTCAA
Organism: Gorilla gorilla gorilla; assembly: GCF_029281585.2. Classification (NCBI taxonomy): domain Eukaryota; kingdom Metazoa; phylum Chordata; class Mammalia; order Primates; family Hominidae; genus Gorilla; species Gorilla gorilla. The sequence goes on from NC_073229.2 coordinate 106,304,780, forward strand.
ATGCCTTTTGTTTTAAAAGGAGTATATTTATCAGATTTTATCTTTTAGGGGCTCCAAATACATCCTAAGTTGAGCACCACAGCTAAAGTACATTGTAAGTATTTTGAAAAATACTTGCAGTATAAATTCATAATCAAAACAGAAAATTTTTAATGTATCCAGTTATTCATTTCCTATGCAAATTAAACTAAAAATTAAAGATAATTATACAGGCATGGGATCTAAAAAGCACATACACACATAATTAAATGTATAAAGAATGGATGAGGTGAAAGAATGTAAAAAAGGTACTTGATTACTTGGCAATTGATCGTTTGTTTTGAGTATCTGAAAATGAGTCTGGCCCTATAATTTCTTCCACATCTTCTTAGTCTGAGCCATTTAATTTTTATTTTCTAACAGACCATGTAGCTGGAAAAACTTTTGTTTTCTTCACAGAAGTTACAAATAATTAAAACTAGTGAACTCTAGGGCACCCAAAGACATCTCAAAATCTTTTTAAGCTGTACTAAATATTTGAGATTTTAATAGTAAGCAACTTACAAACATCTCCCTCTCACTATCAATTAATGAAAAGCCTCCCATTCCTAATAAACAAAATTTAAGGCTTTTAAGTTTGTATAGCAAATGTTTTCCACTCTTTTCCAGTTACCAACCCTTGCTATGCAACAGAAAATATTTCTAGACTATCGAGCCTGTGCATATCTTCCCTTCTCTTTCGCCTCAAAATACCTACTTTAGCACGCATCCGAATCACCTGGAGGGCTTGTTAAAACAGATTGCCGGGCACCCCTTCCTGTTTCCAATTCAGTAGAGGCAAAGCCCATGAATTTGTATTATCACATGTTCCCAGTGATGTTGATGTTGCTACTCTAGGAATCAATAAAATTATCCTCAATTTCTTTCCCTCAGTTTAAGAAAATTAAGTAGCACTTCTTTCCTTTCCAACAAGTTTAAATTTGTACTCTTGGTTTTATCTTCCTTCTCATTCTACCGTTATTTCTGTATTTCCAGCATCTGAGTCTCTTTCTATATGCATTGCCTCCTCTCTGCCTTCTAGATGCACAGACCTCCTTTTTTAAAAATATATATAAAACAAATACACTGTCTATTTAAAAGTTACCATCTATATCTCTCATAAGTCTGTTCACTGCCAAATTTCTAGGTAAAATATCCTCGAACCAAAACCTCTACATTCGGCCAGGCGCGGTGGCTCACCCTGTAATCCCAGCGCTTTGGGAGGCTGAGGCAGGCGGATCACTTGAGGCCAGGAGTTCGAGACCAGCCTGGTCAACACGGTGAAACCCCGTCTCTACTGAAAAAAAAAAAAAAAAACACACAAAAAATTAACCAGGTGTGCTGGCACATGCTTGTAATCCCAGCTACTTGGGAGGCTGAGGCAGGAGAATCCTTGAACCCAGGAGGCAAAGGTTGCAGTGAGCTGACATCGCGCCACTGCACTCCAGCCTGGGCGACAAGAGCGAAACTCCATCTCAAAAAACAAGCAAAATCTCTACATTCTATTACTTCTCTCCATTACTTAGATCATCTTTCAGAGTCCAAGCAGGAAACAGACAGCACTCTCAACTTGGGAGAATTATTATTAAATTATTTATAAAAGTCTGGGTAGGATGTAGGAAAACCACAATGGATACTGCAGTTAGTTGGGCTAGATACAACACAAGATCCTTTGCCATTCTTAGGCCTGAGGGTGTGGGAAAGCAACATCCCCAGAAGCTGGAGAGATTGTCATATGGAGAAAGCTGCCTGACAGGAGCTGTGACCTTCCCCTGATTGTGGCTCATAACAACATCATGAGAGAGGGCAGAAAAAAAAGCTTCATTCTCTTTCTCCTGCCAACACGCCAATATTCTGCTGGTGCTCCAAATGGTTATCAAGCCTATGCATATCTTTCTCTTACAGCTCAAAATACCTACTTTAGTACACATCAGAATCACTTGGAGGGTGATAACTGGATGTCAGAGGGAAAATAAGCTGGTTGGTAAAGTCCTAGAGATTAATTTCACAAGATACAGTAGAGAACAAAGGATGGATCTGCAAACAAGCAATATCCCTTACCATATGGTCCATCTCTTTTGTTCCTCAGATTCTTATCCTTTATTTAGGCAGACACATTTATGTCCTCAACACAGGAAACATACAAACATACAAAGTCCTACAAGCTACTATTTCATAAGATTGATGTCAATTTAGTCATATTCTTCTCCTGTACACATGGAACATTCTCCAAGACAGAACATATACTAGACTATAAAAGATATTTCAACAAACTTAAAAGGACTGAAACAATACAAAATAAGTTCTCCAAACTTAACAAAATTAAATTAGCAATCAATAACAAACACATATTTGGTAAGAATTCCCAAATACTTGAAAATTAAACAATATACTTTTAAGTAATCCATAGTTCAAAGAAGAAATCAAGATGAAATTTAAAAATATTTTGAACTGAATGAAAATAAAAACATGACATATACAAATTTATGAGATGCAGCTAAAGCAGTGGTTAGAGGGAAATCTATAGGTCTACATGCCTGTATTTGAGAAAAAGAGAACTCTCTAAGCCTGAATATATAGAAAAGAACAGCAAATTAAAGCTAAAGGAAGCAGAAAATAATAATAAAGAGAACAGAAACAAAGAAAAAGAAAAGAGAACAGAGAAAAATCAATGAACCCCAAGTTGGTTCTTCGACTTCAGTAACTTCTTTGACAACTTCAATGTTGACTGATATGATTAAAGAAAAAAAAAAAGAGAGAGAGAAAATAAAGATTACCAAAATTACAAAAGTAGGGAGGAACTTGACCACCAAACCTTATGAAATTAAAAGGACTGTAAGGCACTACTATGAACAAACTAGACAACTAAGATGAACCAGATAAATTCCTAGAAAGACACAAATTATTGAAACTGAATAAAGAACATATAGAAAATCTCAACAGGCCTGTAATATGTAAAGAAATAGAAAAAATAATAATAATTTAAAATCTTCCCACAAAGAAAATCCCACACCTGGATGATTCCACTGGTTAATTCTATCAAATATTTAAATAAGAAATAATGCCAATCATTTATGAACACTTCCATAAAAGTGAATCCTTCCCAATTCACTCTATAAGGCTGCTATTACAGTGATACCAGAGTAAAAGATAGGGGAAAAAAAGGAAAAGAAAAAGAAAACCACAGACCGATATCTCTCATGAATACAGATGCAAAAGTCTTCATTGAAATGTTAGCAAATCAAATCCAGGACCTCTTTCTGAAGTGCTGTCATGGTCCACTTCTTGACTTACTGGTAAATTACTTAGCTAAATATTTTTGTCTTGTGCACTTACCTCTTTATGTTATGGTTCAAGATTTTAAAAGATTTAAACATACACATATACAAGAAAGAAAAGAATGCCTAGTCTATGTTCTCAAAGTACAAGTAATTTAGTAAAAGACTAGATTAATAGAAAAACAAAAGTAATGGCAGAATATGACAAGTACCCTAAAAGGTATAGGGTTACAAGGAAATGAGAACATAGCTGATCCATGTATGCTACTGTTTTTATGTTACTTTATGTTTGAGGGTGTATGGAGGGAAACCAGAAAAACTATAAAGGAAAGAGAATTTTGATTGCCTTAATTATGGATAGGTAGAATTTTATCTGAAGAAAAAGAAAAGTTTAGGTAGAGATCAGCATGAGCAAAGCTTGAACCATATTTGGGAGAAACATCAGGTCAAGTTTGGCTCCACCACTATATGTACAATTTTTTTTTGAGATGGGGTCTCACTCTGTCACCCAGGCTGGAGCACAGTGGCATGATGTTGGTTCACTGCAACCTCCGCCTCCCTGACTCACGTGATCCTCCCACCTCAGCCTCCTAAGTAGCTGGGATTACAGGTGCCCACTACCACATTTGGCTAATTTTTGTATTTTTAGTAAAGACGGGGTTTCACCATGTTGGTCAGCCTGGTCTTGAACTCCTGGCCTCAAGTGATCCACCAGCATCGCCCTCCCAGAGTACTGGAATTATAGCATGAGCACCACGCCCGGCCAGCTTTCTTCAATTTATAAAATGAAGAGAATATACATTAAAATTAATCAATAAGGCTTCAGATCTAAAATTTCATGAAAGAGCTATTTACACCTTATCATGAACAAATATATACACCCTGGCCTCCAAAACAGTTAAAGGGAATCAACCCACACATAACTAGCAATGCTTTCTCAAATGACTGGATATTGCTCCTATATAAAGCTAGGTTTTCTTAAATTTATTTTAAAAACCATCTCTTTAGGACTTGAAGAAGAGTCCTGAATCCCAATATTTTGTCAACAAATTTGACTTTACCTGATTAGCAGTCTTCTTGATTTTGCAAGTTTTAAGCATATTCTGCCTCTGACATACCCTTATCCCAATGTCCTACCCAACCATCACTTTTTCAGGCTGAAGAGTTCTGCCAGGAGGCAAAGGTTGCAGGCAGCCAAGATCCTGCCACTGCACTCCAGTCTGAGTGATGGAGTGAGATTGTGCCTCAAGAAAAAAAAAAAAAAAAAGTTCTGTAATTGTTTTCATAAATCTTAAAGATCTCTCTATCCCACTGATATTTTAAATTTGTCATTTCCAGTATTTCTTCAATTCTATCAGGTCTTTTTGAGGTTATGGAATTAGAGATGAATACTGTAGCAGAATAATGTTATTTTGTTGGGGAGAAAGAAAACCCTTATCACTTTCCTTGGCTTTTTGACAGCAATGTGTCAGATAGCTATCTTCGTGGAATTATTTATGAAGAAATACAGTTTATGACAGTGTTTCTCTTTAACTTTACTAGCAAAAGAACTCCTTTTTTCCCAATAAAATTATATATAACACCTCACTACATAAAACAGACCATAAAGTGCAACTGCTCTGGTTGTAGTTTGTAACTGCCTAAAGCCTCACAGATGCAGTTCAGCTCTTGCCCCTCTTTCACACCCCATCCAACAAAGACCCCCAAGAGTGCTTCCCAGGCAGCACGGAGGACAGCAAGAAAATCATCACTTTACAGCATCTGTAAATATTAAAGATGTCAACATATACAGAAGAATCAAAGCTTCAAATGAAATCAATTACTTCAAAAGGCTTCTTCACTGCAACATCAATAAAACATTTATAAAATTCATTTCTCAATTTACTCAAACACACATACAAAAATTCACAAGTTCATATTTAGAAAACTGCCTTTTTAAATCCGTCTTAGAATAAATACAGCATCAACTTAACCATATACTGGCTACTAGTGTAGCACATCAGAAAAAATAATTATTAACTCTTTCCATAATAAATGTCAATATAGTAAAAAATGTCAAGCACACATTAGTGAAATGGATCAAGATCATTTTTTATTGCACATCTGCTTACATGTCTGCTGCTTTTGGGCAGAGTTAAACCTGACATATTGAGTCAGTTTCCGTCATTTTACATCAACTAAATTATAGCAGTGAATTGCTTATGTGTCTCCCAGGCTTACCTTCCAGAAACTAGAACATTAACCTTTCCAATTTATCTAGGTACTGAAGCACAAATTTAACATTTGTTTTTGAAAAATTTAAACACTCAGAAACAAACCAAACAACATCCTATACAGAAAACAATTTTTATGTCTAGATGTACAATTGAGGTTCAGAGAACTTCTGATTATACAGTATTGTAAAGGTAATGATAATCCAACCCTCTTCCAAACTATTTAATTCCTGTATATGTAATTAAACATTTATTTTCAGAAATTTTAACACTTTCAGCAATTGATTCTCTCACAATTAGGCATTTTTAAGATCCTCCATCCCACCAAAAATAACCCACAATGACTCCAAATCTTGTTTTCTTTTCTTTTTTTTTTTTTAAAAAGCTATTCTCTTGGGACTAAACTGTTCAGAATAATCAGTATTCTTATTCCCTTTCTACTGTACTCTACTGCTCAATGCAAAATGGAGAATATGTGGTCCAAATAGAAATATGGCATTTGTGCAGGTCAAGCTTTGAAGAGACATGGACCACATGCCTAGCCTGATTTTTAAAAAGCAACAAGAATGGTGACACAACTATTACACCAAACACAAAATTCTGGCCATTAATGAATCAGAAGTAATAACTGATGCTCCTACTTTAAATTCATCAATGCCATATTTAAGAAGTCAAGCAACAACACATACTTGGCAAAATCTTCTAAATTCTCAAGTTATCAAACAAAAAAGTTATTTTTAATACTTCACCCCCCTTATATCTTATGATTCAATCACTTATATTTTCCTTTGTTAGATTATTCAGAAGAAACAATTCTATTTAACCTTAATAAGTTTTTGTCTCACACATTTTATATAAAGTTACTAAAATCACAATTCTGAGAAATTTATTTTTAATCATACAAACATTATATGATTTAACTGCAGTAAAGAAATTATATCTTTTCTTAATCTATTTAGAATGATATTACAAAATCTCTAAGACTCTTTTCCACAGCTTTTCTTTATATGAACAAACTCATAATTATGAAAAATGCATCTCAACTCCACAGTGAACTAGCATCCATGCTTATTCCACATAGGTACTGCCAGTGGTCCCTGCGGTGTCCTTTCAACAATGACAAACTCTTCAGGGTTGCCAAATGCCTCATAGAAAACCAATAAATCTTGTATGGCATGCTCCTCAATCTGAAAGGAGGAAGGGAAAGAAGACTCTTTACTCTTTTAATTATAAACTAAGCAGGATGTATTTGCCTTCCAATTTCCTTTTGAGGAACTATCACTTTCCATGGATACAATACAGTGAAATTAAATCAGGTATCCTGCATTTTAAATCAGGTATCCTGCTATCTCTGTGGCAAGGAGAAAGCTTGAGGCGTGAGGTAGAATCATGAGATACCCATGCGCTCTTGAATTTGAATCTTGAGCAGAAGGAAAAAGAAACTGAAAATGATTGCTAAAATTCATTCATTCCAATAGCTTTATTCTGTGAGATACTTTCTGTTGTTGTACAAGTCTTCTAAATCTTGCTTCTGAGCTTTCCAGTGCTACTATGCGTCTTTTCTGTTTCCAAGCCTGGCTGTCTGGTCTTTCAGCTAAGTCTATGGAATCTTAATATCCCTCAAATAAATTATCTTTTCCTTAAGTTAGCCAGAGTGGGCTTCTGTTGCTTACAATCTTAGAATTCTTACTGATACAGAAGCCAAGTGTAGCACTAGAGAATACTGCCAAATTCTCTACTGGTCATTTTAAAAAACTAAAATAATCCAAAGTATCACCAAAGCAAAAATATAAGCTTTATCATAATTTATTAGTCATAAATTAATTGCCCTGAACATTGACAACTAATACATACACTGCTAGATGCCTCAGTTTAATTTTACCTGGCATTTACATTTTAATTTCATAGATACAAGCACCTGTCCAAAACAAACAAACATGATTTTCTTAAAACCTAAGTAGGAAATGTAGTTCTTCTCTAAATTAAACCCTACTAAGTATGTTATTTACCTGAATCAGAGCCAACGGTTTTTCTCGACTTCTAATAAGAGCTGCTTCTTGTTGTAGTTCTTCTTCTACAATAGATGCAAAAGTGACTGGGGCTACCATGGATGGAGCAGTCACTGAAGAAGATAGCCAGGGACTGAAAGAATAATAATAATGAGTTTCATTCATCTTCCTAAATTTTTGCATGCAAAATTTTCTCTGAAATACTTTCTAGCAATGCTACAATTCTTTCCAGTGACCTACAATGAACGAACCTGGAAGCTTTCACAGAGATTACAGAACGATGAGTTTCACTCATCTTCCTAAATTTTTGCATGCAAAATTTTCTCTGAAATACTCTTTAGCAATGCTACAATTTTTTCCAGTGACCTACGATGAGCAAACCTGGAAGCTTTCGCAGAGATTACAGAATGATGAGGTGAGAAACAGAAAAACAGAAGAACTAATGTTTTATTTGGACCAGTACTAGAGAGAAAATTTTGGAAAGTACCAGGAAATGGTGAGGGAGCAGAAACAACATAACTGAACAGAAAGGTAACTCAAACTACAGTACAGAGAGGATACAAGTAATACATTCTACTCAACACCATACTATTCCCAATTTCTTAACATTCTCTTATTCTCTTTTTTTTTTTTTTTTTTTTTTTGAGACAGAGTCTCACTGTGTCGCCCAGGCTGGAGTACAGTGGCATGATCGCGGCTCACTGCAATCTCTGCCTCCCAGGTTCAAACGATTCTCCTGCCCTAGCTTCATGAGTAGCTGGCATTACAGGCATGCACCACCATGCCCAGCTAAGTTTTGTATTTTTAGTAAAGACAGGGTTTTGCCATGTTGGCCAGGCTGGTCTTGAACTCCTGACCTCAGATGATCCACCCGCCTCAGTTTCCCAAAGTGCTGGGATTATAGGCATGAGCCACTGCACTCAGCCTTAATGTTTTCAATGCTAAGCAGCAACTTAGCTTTGGAGGCCCATAACTTATCAATTAACCTTACTTGGGACTGTCTAGAAGTGGTAAATCTGAAATATGGTTGCCTTCTGGTCCTGGGGTACCATCGGTAGAGCATCTGCAAAACAAATGCCAAAATTAAAGATTAAAGCTTCTAGTAATATTAGTCAAACTGCTTATTAATAGATACAGAGGAAGAATTGTAAACCCCTGACTCCAGAGGCAAATTAAATGAGTGCAGTCAAGCTTACCTTTAAAATTATAAGTAAACAAAATAATCTATAGATATTTATAAAACCTTCTGTACAAAATATCATAGAGAAAGATATTGCAAGAAATAGCCTATTTCTAATAATATTTTATATATACATATATATATACCAGATAAACCAATAATCTCTAAATCAGATAATTAACAGTCGAATTTTGTGAGGAACTAATATACTCTATGAGCAAAGGATTACAGATAGGACAGAAATATAAAATATGATCTTTACCTTCTAAGAATTCACAAGCTAGTTGAGGAAACAACATACAAAATGACATATAAAATAACAGAACAGAATTTAAGACAGTATAACAAATTGAGTCACACTGGCTATAACAACTATAAAAATCACAATATTTAATCATTTGAGAGGGCCTCATGGATGGAATGAACTTGAGAAGATAATAAAAAAGAGGTATATGATGAAAGCAGTAAGAAGCATTCCAGTAAGGAGAAAAACTTAAAAAGGTACAATACAGATGGACCTAATTATGGAATTTTACAGCTAGAAAGGTCCCTAGAGATTATCTAGATTGCTCCAATGCTCTCTTTCAGCAATGAGCAAACTGAGGACTAGACAGGTTTAACAACACAAAGTCAAACAGAGAGTAAATTAACAGGACCTAAAATATTGACTTCGTGATTCATTTATACACATTTATTGAGCATGTCAGGATTATTGTAGGTGCTAAAAATCAGGCTGATTAAAACCCAATCTTCTCCCCTCAAAAAATTCTGATGGGGAAGATTTAAAAATATACTTAAGCAATGATAAAACAATGTATAAAGTACTATGGATGCACAGAAGAAAAAATACAATATGGAAGATGGTATATACTGATGGCTTCACTGAGGAAATGACATTAAAGCTGAGGAGACGTACAATTAGAAAGAATTTTGGTTGTACAAATACATGGACCTAAAAAAGATTTCAGTTATTTAAGTAAAGGCAGGCTGTTCTCTTCAATAAGCAAAGAATGCCTGAATTCAGGGAAAGGAAGAAACTTAAAGAGAAATAAAGTTTAAAAGAAACAACAGAGCCAGAGTACAAAATACACTGAAAGCTAAAATGTTTAGCCCTAATGTGTGGGCAAACAAATTTACTAAAAGCCTAAGTACTTCATGTGTATTATCCCATTTAATCTTTGCAATACCCTGTGAAGAAAGCATATATTAACTATTATAGAGATTAAAAAACAAACTCAAAGAATATTATATAATTTGTCTGATTCACAAGTTAGATAAGTAGCAGAGAGATAACAAAAATCTGGTCTTTTTGATTTAGAGTACAGTGTTTTTTCCATGATCACACAGCTACCTTTATTTTTACTATTCCCCTTATTCTGGAATATATTCCACTTCAAATGTCTTCTCATTCTTTTACAGTTGGCTCAAATGTCACCTTCTCTCTCCTCCTATAAAACTTCAATCATTATGATAAAGCATCACACCCTGTTATTATTGTTTACATGTCAATCTTAACTGCTGGACTAGTCTCTTGGGGAACAGGACTGTGTTTCATTCATCTTTGTATCTCAGTGTCCACCAGAATACTTGGAAATAGTCGTTTATGAAAAATTAATTAGAAAATTAACGACTGAAACAGAAACTCAAAGGGTTATTTTTTTAGTATACGATAATGAAAAGCAGAGGTTTTTAGGTTCTTTATTGCTTTAAATTACTGATAACTTTTCTTAGAGATATAGGTACTGAGTTACAAACTGATACAAGCCTTGTAGTAAACCTGCATGATAGGTATTACTACTCTCATTTCCATATGATGAAACTGAGGTACAGAAAGACTCAGAAAGAGCTGTATAATGTTATACTGAATCTCAAATATGTTTCCTAAGACTACAATTCCATAACTTTTTCCACTCATGATGTTTCAACGGATAATTTCATTAATTACAAATTTATCCAATGTGGAGTCTGTCAAAATTTCTTCTTAAAATGAACCAAATTTGTCAAATAAAATAGAGCTATGATTAAACAAATATCAAAAACATTCTAAACTTTCAAATAATAAATATAGCATTATTGAGTTTTCAACATTAGCAACATAGAAGTAGATATCGCAAGAGACAATCTGTAGAAAATTTAGCCTTCTGAAAATAAACAGCAACATAAAAAGGTTAACTGAAATTTTCCTTAAAAGATTTTTGTTCTGGCCAGGCGCGGTGGCTCACGCCTGTAATCCCAGCACTTTGGGAGGCCGAGGCAGGCGGATCACCTGAGGTCAGGAGTTCGAGACCAGCCTGACCAACATGGAGAAATCCCATCTCTACTAAAAATACAAAATTAGCCAGGCTTGGTGGCACATACCTGTAATCCCAGCTACTAGGGAGGCGGAGGCAGGAGAATCGCTTGAACCCAGGAGGCAGAGGTTGCGGTGAGCTGAGATCAAGCCATTGCACTCCAGCCTGGGCAACAAGAACGAAACTCCATCTCAAAAAAAAAAAAGATTTTTGTTCAAACCAAAAAACATTAATATTGTCACATTTACACTTTGAAGGAACTAAATTATTCTTTGCTCAGTTGGCCTTAAAAAAATTGTACTGGCTTAATTAGAAAGATTTTTATATCAGATTGGAGCTGATATAATCACAGAATAATTTTTTTCTCACAAGTAGTTTTTTCCACTAATTAGAAACACAAGCTCAGCTGGGCACAGTGGCTTACACCTGGAATCCCAGCACTTTGGGAGGCTGTGGGCAGATCACCTGAGGTCAGGAGTTCGAGACTAGCCTGGCCAACATGGCAAAACCCTGTCTGTATTAAAAATATAAAAATCAGCCAGGGATGGTGGCAGGCGCCTGTAGTCCCAGCTACTGGGGAGGCTGAGGCTAGAGAATCACTTGAACCTGGGAGGCAGAGGTTGCAGTGAGCAGAGATCACGCCATTGCACTCCATCCTGGGTGACAAGAGCGAGAGTCCGTCTTAAAAAAAAAAAAAAAAAGAAACACAAGCTTACATTTTCTTTCCAGAATTACATAGGGGACATTTCAGTGAAAGGAAAATGGGAAATAAAAGCACATGAAATAAAAAAGAATACCTAAGTAACAATAAACAAATAAAAATTGTACAAATTGCTCACTTTTAGATGTTAACACCCTCAAACAACATTGTCATTCTTGCCCTAACCTTGGAAAAAACTCACATTTTCTACAACTAAAACAAGAATGTATAATTTGTGGAATTTCCTGAGATGAGTCCCCCACCCCTGGCACCCTAACTCCCCAAAGGACCATAAGCATTCCTATCTTCTTAACTCCCACGATTTCCTCTGTTTATATTGCCCCATCTTCTCTTATTTCTTCTTTTAAAAATCCCATCCTGTATTCAAAAGCTTATGACAATGAAAGGAATCAAGAATTAAGTGATCTCTTTTTTTCTAATGTTTTTCACATGCTTATAAATATAATAATAAAATATTTGGAAATGAATATAGAAAGTGCTTATGAACTGACCCAGCTCAAGCCCTTCTTCTGCAATGAAGTCTTCCTGACAACACCAGCCCATGCTCAGTTTTTCTTCTCAGAACCACTCATTTGGTACTTCATCATATTGTAATCTCTTTAATACTTCCATATTGTATCGTAATTTCTTTTTGTTTTGTTGTTGTTGTTGTTGTTTTTGGAGACAGAGTCTCACTCTGTCGCTCAGGCTGGAGTGCAGTGACGTGATCCTGGCTCACTGCAACTTCCACCTCCTGGGTTCAAGCAATTCTCCTGCCTCAGCCTCCCTAGTAGCTAAATTACAGACATGCACCACTATGCCTGGCTAGCTTATTTATTTATTTACTTATTTATTTATCTTTTTATTTATTTATTTATTTTTTGAGATGGAGTTTCGCTCTTGTTGCCCAGGCTGGAGTGCAATGGCGCAATCTCGGCTCACCACAACCTCCGCCTCCTGGGTTCAAGCAATTTTCCTTCCTTAGCCTCCCAAGCAGCTGGGATTACAGGCATGTGCCACCCCAGACCCGGCTAATTTTATATTTTTAGCAGAGATAGGGTTTCTCCATGTTGGTCAGGCTGGTCTCGAAGTCCCGACCTCAGGTGATCTGCCTGCCTCGGCCTCCCAAAGTGCTGAGATTACAGGCATGAGCCACCACGCCCGGCCTAATTTTTGTATTTTTAGTAGAGATAACGTTTCCCCATGTTGGCCAGGCTTGTCTCAAACTCCTGGCCTCATGTGATCCACCAACATCAGCCCCGCAAAGTGCTGGGATTACACGCATGAGCCACAGCGCCTGGTCCTTGTATCGTAATTTCATTCTTATTCTGTCATTTAACTTCCATGTATGTATATTAATATTTATCAACTAGATTTCAGACACATTAAAGGCTGCACCTATACATTCTACTTTTATATATACCCAACACAGGCCAGTACCAGGTAGCCCATAATTTGCAAATTAATGAATATTTTAGTTTGTCTGTAATGTTTAATATTTCCTTTTTAAAAAAGCATACTTATTATGTTTTCTATAATGGAAAAAAACCCTGAAACTCAAAGCTATCTGTCTTCTTTCTCAGAATCACTAGCAGTGATAGCCAAAGCTATTTAAAACATTAACTCCCATACCAAAAATACTGAAGCTATGGATATGTCATACTGTCATAAACTCCACTGAGTCAAACTTCCAAAGCAGTATAACAGGGCACACTTATAATTAAGAGCCCTGATGTTATAGCACACTCTAGTGATCAACTATGAAACCACAGATCCATATTTTAAGTTCCATGACAAGTCGTTATATATCTAAAGACTTTTTTTAAGTTTCAATGAATATTAATATTTAAAATATAAAAATACAAAACTTATCTTAATTTTCATACCTTTAAATTGATATATCTAAGACATGCAATATAACTCACTACATTAGAAACAAATGTTACTTGAAACAGGGTTGCAATTTTAATTAATTTATTCATTCATTCACCAGATTCAGTGAGCACCTAATACATGCCAGAAGCCATTCTGAACACTGGTAGTAAAATGATGAGCAAAGACAAACATCCTCCTTGCTCTCATTGAACATATAATTAAACATACAAACATGAAAATACTTAGAGTAGACAAATATTAAAGAATCACACTAATAAATATGGAACGTACAATAAAAAAGAAGTACTATGAGAACATACAACAGCAAACTGCCCCAGTAAGTCAGACTTCTCCAAAGAATATAACTGAATAGATATTGAAAGAAGAGTCAGAGTCGGTCTGTCAAAGAGTAAGGAGGTGGAAAGAAGGAAAGTGCATTTGAGAACTAAGAGAAGGCCAAGATGACTAGAATACAGAGATCAGGTTATAAAATCAAGTTAAAGACAGTTGGCAGGAGCCAGACCATGTAGGCCTTGAAGGCCATATTAAGAATGCTATAGCTTTTCTCTTAAAAGCAGTAAACTCCAAATTTTAAAAAAGAACATACTGGCTTAATATATTTGGAGGAAAGAAAGGCAAGACCAGTCAGGAGGGTAACTCTCGTGGCCCAGGTGAAGTATCACACCAGACTGAATCAGAGGTGATAGCACCGGAGATAAAATTTAGTATATGGATTTGAGAAATATTTAAGAGATAAAAGTGGAATGCTCTAACAGTAGACTGAATATTTGTGAAGAAAATGGAAGTGCCAAAGACACAAATTCTTCCTATTTACTGAGGAAAAAGATTCCGAAAAAACAGGCTGTTCTATGTTTTGTCTATATTTTTGTTTGATTTTGGTTTTATGAGATGGGTATGAGGAAAACATTAAGTTTAGTTTTGGACATGAAGTTTGTGGTCTTTCTGAACATCCAGATAGAATGGTAGGGTCAATAAGAGATAATTAAGTCTAAAGCTCAGATGATAGATATGGGCAGGAGATATAAATTTTGAGTCTTTAGTACATGTCTGACGACTGAACATACGCTCATTAAATGGATAGTGTAGAAAGAATATAAAGTGAAATAAGACGACGACCAGTAATTGAACTTCAAGTATGATGAGTCACATAAAAAGTGGATGGTGTTGGCAATATAAAGGTCACTGTTGAACTTAGCCTGTACTGGTACTGTTTCAGTTTAGTAATGGGGCTGGGAGATAGAATGAATTGCGGACTGAGTGGGAGGTGACAACTCTTTTGAGAAATCTGGCTGTGAAGTGGATGGAGAATTGGTAATGATAGGACAACTGATAGAAGAAAGTGTGCCCAGACCACATGAGAGACCTGAGTACATTCAAAACCAGAGGGGAAGAATCTAGTTAAAAGGAAAATGTTGAATCTTACACAAGAAAGGAAAGGGGTAATTAATAGTTTTCAGGCTTCTGAAATGGGAAGCATTAAGATAAAAGCACAGGTATTGGCCTAAGATAGGAGAGATAACTTTTCTATGACAAAACAAGAAAGGAAGATAGTTCTATATAGGCAGGGGCTAATTTGTTCACCACTGCAACTCTAGTACTTAGCATAATGTTTGACACAAAGCTCATAATCAATAAATGTTTGATAGACAATTTTAAGACTATGTACCTAGTTTTATATTTATAAGCCTATCATAATTATAACTGTAACTTATAAATATGCAAAAAGGCTTAATCTATTTCATATGTTAGTATTCCATTTAAGGTTTTTTTATTTTGTTTTGTTTTGTTTTTTGAGACGGGGTCTCCCTCTGTCATTCAGGCTGGAGTGCAGTGGCACAATCATGGCTAACTGCAGCCTTTACCTCCCAGGCTCAAGCAATCCTCCCACCCAGCCTCCTGAATAGCTGGGACTACGTGCACATGCCACCAAGCCGAGCTAATTTATTTTTCTTGCTTTTTTTTGTAGAGACAGGTTTTCATCATGTTGCCAGGCTGGTCTTGAACCCCCGGACTCAAGTGATCTGCCCACCTCGGCCTCCCAAAGTGCTGGGATTACAGGCATTAAGCCACTGAACTCAGCCTAAGATTTTTATTTTAAAATAGTATTTTAATGCTAGAAGTATTAGACAAGTTAGGGAGATGACTTCAGATATTTTTTGCTCTTTGATTTTCTGTATTGCAAGAAAACGGCTCAAGAACTTTCCTCCTAAATCTAAGTATCTGTAAAAAAGAAGACAGTCACAATAGTAACAATAAAAATATGCCTAAACATTTAATCTAAATCAGGAGTTTCCAAACATTGTTGTCAGAAGACTTTGATAGTTCCTCAGGGCAGGTAAAGTGACATTAAACTAGTATAGCTCCCAGTCTCTGTTCCTTGCCTCAGTCAGAAAAGTTTATATTATCTGTTTGATGCACTTGAATTGGACATAACATATCTTACTTATTTTGTTTTGTTTTGTCTGAGACCAGGTCTCACTCTGTCACCCATGCTGGAGTGCAGTGGTTTGATCACGGCTCACTGAAAATACTGCTTTTAAATTATAGATAGATTTTGATGTTTCACGTAGGCATTTAAAACATGAAACTTTTTTTTAAATACATTGGACTTTCTAAAGCAGTATCAAAAATAGCTAGGCCAGGTGTGGCGGCTCATGCCTGTAATCCTAGCACTTTGGGAGGCTGAGGTAGAAGAACTGCTTGAGGCCAGGGGTTTGAGACCAGCCTGCGCAACATAATGAGACCCCCATCTCTACTTTCATGAAAATTAAAATTAAAAAATAGCTAGAGAAAAAAACTGCAAATACCTAAAGGTCCATCAACAGATGCACAGATAAATACATTGTTTGTGGTATACCCATACAATGAAATACTATTCAGTAATGAAACAGAATCAATGGATACCCATAACAGCATGAATAAATCTCAAAATAATTATGCTGAGTAAAAGAAGACAGATTTTACAATGGGTACATACTGCATGACCCTGCTGATATAAAACTCTAAAATGTACAAGCTAGTCTTTATTGGTAGATTAGTAGCTGCTTGGGAGGGGGAAACAGAAGGAAGAGAGGAAGGGATTACAAAGGGACATGACAAAACATCTGAAAATGATGCTTATGTTCACTATTTTGAATGTTGCGTTGGTGTGATAGGTGTATATATACGCTGAAACTACAGAATGTATACTTTAAATATACGCAATTGATTTTAAATCAATTATATCTCAGTAACTGTTTCAATTTTTTTTAAGTGGGGAAGGAATTTAAACATGCTAATTTTAATTCTGAATGTAAAAGAGTGTACAAAAAATCTGCCTCATAAAGTTTTAAAGATTATTTCAGAACATAAAACCACCACAGAATATTTTAAGGTAGAAAATGTATTAGTTTTAAGTTTGTTTTATTACCTGACAATTTTTGGTGCCTGAGAATTTTCAATTCCTTTAAAAGAAACTTTTTTGACATGATCGCCTGAACTATGGCTAGTAACAGACTTTTTTTCTTCTAGTAAGAAATCCCGGAATGACTTGGATGAAACTGAATGCAGAGAAGATGCCCTGCAAAAGAAAGCAAATATCATGTTAAAATATCCATTTTGTAAAAGGGCATTGCTGGAAGTTATAAGAGAACAATAAGAGAACGTATACCAAAAATTTTACAATATACAATTGCAGTTTTCAATGTGATGTTGGATTCTTGCTGCCAATTGTGAAATATCCAAAACTATTCCATAAGAAAAACCAATCAATGAAGACCAAGTCTAGAGATAACTCAGACGTTAAAATTAGCAATATTAAAATAGCTATTACAATTATGCATCAGATAACAACAACAAAAGCTCATTAAAAATAGGTAAGTTCGGCAAAAGAAAAGAAACTATTAAAAAAAGAGCAAAATGAAAATTCAAGAATTTTTAATATATTTTTAAAAATTCACTGTATAGATGGAAGAGTTGGTAAACTTGAAGATAAACCAGAAGAAATTTTTGAATCTGAAAAACAAAAAAGAGAAGTTGAAGAAAATTATCCCATAGTGAGTTATAAGATAAAATCAAAAGGTCTGCCATATGTGTTAACTGAAGTCCCAGAAATAAAGAAGAGATATATGGCAGAGAAAAAGAAACAATGGCCAAAATTTTCCCAAATTTGGTGGAAGATATAAATTTAAAGACTCCAGAATTTTGGCAAACCCCAAAAAAGATAAAACAAAGAAAACCATACTTAGGTTAAACAGCTGAAAACCAAAGCTAAACAGAAAATCTTGAAAGCAGCCATAGAAACACAACACAGAATGAAAATGAGTAGCTTGTTATTTGAAACAATGAAGCCCAAAAGACGATGGAAAGGAATCTTTAATATGATGAAAGAGGTAGAGAATGTCAATCCAGAATTCTATATCTGAGTAATCTTGAAAGTAGGTCCTCTTCAAGTCATGCCTTGAAATGACTGTAGCCCTGGCCAAACCTTGACTGTAGCACTGTGGAAGATCCTGAGTCAGAGGCATTCAGCTGAGATTCCTGACCCAAAGGAATTATGATAATAAATGTTGGTTGTTTTAAGCTGTTGTTCAAGTATAATCTGTTATGAAGCAATAAATAACTAATACAAGATATTACAGAAATTAAAAGGGTAATAAAGAAATCTTATAGAGCCAGGTACAGTGGCTCATGCCTGTAATCCCAACACTTTGGGAGGCCAAGGCAGGTGGATCGCTCGAGCCCAGGAGTTTGAGACCAGCCTGGCCAACACGATGAAACTCCGTCTCTACTAAAAATACAAAAATTAGCTGGGCATGGTGGCACACACCTGTAATCCCAGCTACTCAGGAGGCTGAGGCATGAGAATTGCTTGAACCTAGGAGTCAAGAGGTTGCAGTGAGCCGAGACTGGGCCACTGCATTCCAGGCTGGGTGACAGAGCAGGACTCTGACTCAAAAAATGAAACAAAACAGAGAAAAAAAAAGATAGAAATGTTATAAACAACTTAACACAAATAAATTTGACAATTTACATGGAATAGACAAATATCTTTTTAAAAAAACTAAATTACTGAAAATAACAGAAAATCTATATAGACTATATCTATTTTAAAAATTGAATTAATCTCACCAGGTTTTTTAACTGCAAAAATTGACAAACTGATTCTAAAATTTACATGAGAATAAAAAATCCCAGATTAGCCAAAGCATTCTTTTAAAAAAAAAATAGAAAGTTGGAAGAAGACAAAACCAATTATGGTAATCAGGATAGTATAAGCTAGGTCTGAATGTATTTCCTCCAAAACTCATGTTGAAATGTAAATGTCACTGTGATTGTATTGTGAGATGAGACCTTTAAGAGGTGTTTAAGTTATGAGGGTGCCTCACAAACTGACTAATGCCATTATCACTGAGAATGGTAAACCCTTTTTGCTGTCTCTCACCCTGCTGGCATATGCCTTCCACTATGCTATGAAGCAGGAACAAGGCTCCTGCCAGATGCCAGCACCTTGATATTGGACATCCCAGCCTCTAGAACTGTGAGCCAATAAATATCTGTTCATTATAAATTACCCAGTCTGTGGGACTCTGTTACAGCAGCACAAAATGAACTAAGACTGTGTGATACTGGCATAAGGATTGACAAACAGATTTCTTCAAATATGTTTTACTGTTCTTTCCACTGACTATGCCATAATTGGAAACAGTACCTGATTTCCCACAATTTTATTTTCCTAACTCACAAGCTCCAGCTATTTTCTACCTTAACAGCCACAGAAAATTTATGGAGAAGTATTTTAGACATTTGTACCTGCATAAAAATTAACCAGAATTTTGCTCCTCAGCAAAAGAAGCCCTGTAATTTTACTCTAAATAATATTTTAGCTTTAAAATGTTAAATAATTGAAATTGTTTTATATTGTATGGGTTAGCTCTAAATGGAATTTGAAAGAATTTACATTCAAACATCAAGCCAGGCCACAAAGACCATGTATTCTTCCACTGAAGATGACTGATGAGAAAGGTTCTATTATTTCTCCAAGTAAAACATTTAATTTTGAGAAGTAGCCAAATCCCATACATACTTAGTGTTTTCACATTAAATTTAAAATTTGCCTGGTTGGAACTTCAATCTAATGCAAAAACCCAGTTATCTCTAATACTTTCCATTGCCACACCTAACTGCCAGCAGCAGGAGTACAACTATAAACACTGGGAATTCTACAGACTAGGCGAATGAATGTGTGAACAAACTAGTGAAAATCCTACCACAACCTCAAGTATATTTAGAGTGCTAATTTGTGTTTTGCTAATGAATTGCACATTAACCTTAATATTAATGTAAACATTTTTAAAAATCTTTTGAAGAAGTAAAATCTTATTAGATGATACTTCAGGTAATGATGTACCTTTAAGAAGGATTTTAAAAAACAGTTACATCGGCTGGGTGTGGTGGCTCACACCTGTAATCCCAGCACTTTGGGAGGCCGAGGTGGATGGATCACGACGAGGTCAGGAGTTCGAAACCAGCCTGGCCAACATGATGAAACCCCATCTCTACTAAAAATACAAAAATTAGCCGGGCATGGTGGTGTGCACCTGTAATCCCAGATACTCGGGAGGCTGAGGCAGGAGAAGTGCTTGAACCCAGGAGGCAGAGGCTGCAGTGAGCCGAGATTGCGCCACGGCACTGCAGCCCGGGCGACAGAGCAAAACTCTGTCTCAGGAAAAAAAAAAAAAAAAAAAAACAGATAAATCACCACAGTCATGAATACGTTCTATAAATAACAATCTGTAAATCTTATTAAAATGTTAACTTCAGCCAGGAACAGTGGCTCACGCCTGTAATCCCAACACTTTCGGAGGTGGAGACAAGAGGACTGCTGAGCCTAGGAGTTCAAGACCAGCTGGGGATATACAGGAAGACCCATCTCTACAACAAATAAAAAATTAGCTGAGCATGCTGATGCACACCTGTGATCCCAGCTACTCAGGAGGCTGAGGTGGAAGGATTGCTTCAGCCCAGGAGGTCAAGGATGCAGTGAGCCAAGATTGCACCACTGCACTCGAGCTTGGGCAACAGAGTGAGACTCTGTCTCAAAAACAAAAGTAAAGTTCCAATTTTTTTTTAAAACCAATGCATACGAGATATGTTCTCAGGAAAACAATCTATTCCATTTTTACTTCAAGCATATATTACAAGTATTTACATTATATGTGTATCTGATTAAAAATCAAGTGATATACTGAATTATGTGGCTATCTCATAATTTTATAATCACATGAAAAATTATATCACATTATATTCACTCAATAATTAATGTTTTATCCAGAGTTCAGATTAAAATACTTTGCAGCCTTGTAAGAATTCAAGAAAGAAAATTATTCAACAATTTAGTAACAGTAATTTCAATTTATACTGAAGTGCTTCGCTTTGCTGTGCTTCATAGTTACTGTGTTTTTAAACAGGTTGAAGGTTTGTGGCAACCTTGCATGGAGCAAGTATATCGTGCCATTTTTCTAACAATACATGCTCACTTTGTGTCTCTGTGTCATATTGTGGTATTTCTCCTGGTATTTCAAACTTTTTCATCATTATCGTATCTGTTATGGTGATCTTGATCTTTGATGTTACTATTATAATTGTTTTGGAGCACCATGAACCACATCCATACAAGTTGGCAATCTTAATTGATAAATGTTTGTTTTCTGACTGTTACACCAATTGGCAGGTCTCCCATCTCTCTCCCTCTCCTCCTTAGGCCTCCCTATTTCCTAAGAAACAACAATATTGAAATTAGACCAACTAATAACCCTACAGTGGCCTCTAAGTGTTCAAGTGAAAGAAAAAGTCACATGTCTCTCACTTTAAATCAAAAGCTAGAAATAATTAAGCTTAGTGACGAAAGCACCACCCTGATCAGTCAGCAGTCATCAACATCAAGGCAAGATACTCCACCATAAAAAGATGATTCACTGAAGGTTCAGATGACCATTAGCATTTTTTAGCAATAAAACAGTTTTACATTAAGGTTTTTTTTTGTAGATATTATGCTATTGCACACTTAGCAAACTACGTATAGTATAAACATTATTTTTATAGGCACCAGGAAACCAAAAATTTCTTGTGACTTGCTTTATTGCGATGTTTGCTTTACTAAGGTAGTCTGGAACCGAACCTGCAGTATCTCCAAAGTATGCCTGTATAGTCTTAAAAAGAGCATAAATTACTAATTGTAGACAATTCAGATACCTCTCACCTTGATGATAATAATTCAGAATATCTACAATTCTCAAAAATTCAGAATACCCATAACATCTATAATTATCTAAATTATCTATAATTGGTCAGTTAGATAAATTTTCTTAGTGTACTAAGATACATAAAACTCATTACTCATGTTTGTACTTAAGTTTTCCAATCAAGTTTTCATAAAATAAATGTATAACAAATATCACTTGTATTTGATAATTATCAAATTCTTTTTTTTTTTTTTTTTTTTTTTTGAGAAGGAGTTTTGCTCTGTTGCCCAGGCTGGAGTGTGGTGGCATGATCTCAACTCACTGCAACCTCTGCCTCCCAGGTTCAAGTGATTCTCCTGCCTCAGCCTCCCAAGTAGCTGGGATTACAGGCATGCAACACCATGTTCAGCTAATTTTTGTATTTTTAGTAGAGACGGGGTTTTTCCATGTTGGCCAGGCTGGTCTCAAACTCCTGACCTCAGGTGATCTGCCTGCCTTGGCCTCCCAAAGTGCTTGAATTACAGGCGTGAGCCATCATGCCCAGCCAGATAATTATCAAATTCTTTTCAAAGAAAAATAACCTATGTTTTTGGTCAAAATTTATGGCATCTTTCTTCCCATCTTTCTAGAATTCTCCTTAATATGCCATAATAGACTCCTTTTAAAATTTGGATAGATAGTCCCTTCAATGTGGCACTCTAAGCTCATGTTGCTAATAATTACCAAGGAAAAACTTTTCCTATGTTTGAAAATTAGTCAGAAGTTTCAGATAAATGACCACTTGAATACCTTCCTCTGAAATCCTAAAGTGTACAGCAAAGTAATCAGAAAGGTATAAACCCACAAGGGCAAAAAGAATAAGCTATTAAGACAGTGGCAGTCCAAAAACAGCAACACATTTTTGAAGGATAGCAAAAGAGATGGAATGATAAAACTGATGTCGCCGAGAAAGAAAAACTAGCAGTCATCAGGTGGGTGACAGTAAAGAGGGAAGCTGGGAACTCTGGAAAGGGGCATATACTGGAGACAGAGTATGTATCAAATCCTGAAGTCGACATGAGCATGAAAATTGTTTCAGTTTATTTAAGGAGGGGCTGAGAGTGCCAGATGTACTCCCTATCTCCATATGGTCATATGACTACATCTCCTTTACTCTAGCAGAAGGAAAATTTGATTCAAAGTCACTAGTAATAGAGGATGGCGGGAGTGAACTGTTGTGTACAAAGTCTATACACTAAATGTGAAAACCTATTACAAATGGTGACAAGTTCAGTCCCAGCTCTAACCTCCCTACACTGAGATACACTTCCAGAATGCTAGCAACAAAATGTACACCTTACCAGCAAAAAAAAATTAAAAGGCTGCTCTTTAGAAAAACTGACAGACTAAAGAGACCAAGGAGAAAAGATATGGAGATAACCAACATATGGGGAGATTCAGGGGTCCCTAAGGAATCTGATACGCTACCCTATAGTCACACTTATCAGTCTATTTGTACAACATAGGCACACAGAGCTTCCAATCAGAACTTAAGAGAAAACAATCAATCAATAAATTGACAAAATGAAATAAAATAAAACACATATAGAGTAGAATGAATAAAACATGGATGTAAATCAATGGCTATTTTTAGCTTTCTTTTTTTTTGGTTGATTGGTTTATTTTGTTCAATATCATATTGGTAAGATTCATCCACACTGTTGTATTTACTCATGATTTATTCTTTTTCATTACTCTGTAGTATTCTACTATAAAAATAAATTAATTTATCCATTGACTGCTGATAGACATCTAGATTGTTTTCAGTTTGGGCTATTACAGATAATAAATTATGAACATTCTTATACTTGTTGCGTGGTACATATGTGTGTGTTTCTGTTGGGTATATACTAAAGAGTGAAAATGCCTACAGAGTACAGAGATCTTCAACATTAGAATATTAAAACAATACTATAGAAAAAGGTATCATCAACAAACAAACCAAAAAAACCTCTTGATAAAGATTTTAATGGTAGAAAAAAGTCAGGCAAATGTTCCAGAAAGTAGAATTAGAAGGCATATATGTGGACAATAGAAAACAAAAAGTGTAGTGGCTCACACCTGTAATTCCAGTACTTTGGGAGGCTGAGGCAGGCAGATCACTTGAGGTCAGGAGTTCGAGACCAGCCTTGCCAACATGGTGAAACCATGCTTCTACTAAAAATACAAAAATTAGCCGGGTGTGGTGGTAGGCATCTGTAATCCCAGCTATTCAGGAGGCTGAGACAGAAGAATCGCTTGAACCTGGGAGGAGGAGGTTGCAGTGAACCAAGATCGCACCACTGCACTCCAACCTGAACAACAGAGTGAGACTCCATCTCAAAAAAAAAAAAAAAAGAAAAAGTAAGAAATTTAGAGAAGCCTAGGAGGACCAATATCTGACTAATGTGATTTGTAGAGAAAACAGTGAGGAGGAAAAGTATCAAAGTAATATTAATATTACATAAAATTTCCCTAGAACTTAAAGACATGCTGTTGCCAATTAAAAGAGCCCAAGTATCCAGGATGTATCAAAAAAGACCTACATTATGATACAATACTGTAAAATTTCAGAACATTAGAGATAAAGAAAAGATCCTGTAAACTTTCAGGGAAAAAAAAGTGGAGAAGAAAACAGGAGGTAACATAAGAAGATTTAGGAATTAAATGGCATTGAATAAATTCTCCAAATGATTTCCAATTTAGAATCCCGTTCCCATCTACCAGTCAAGAAGAATGAAGGCTAGAATAAAAACATTTTCATGAATATACGAGCTCCAAAAATATATGTCTTACACATCCTTTATCACAAACCTACTGGAGTTGTGCTACATCAAAACAAGGAGTGTATCAAGAAATAGAAAGCCACAGAATCAAGAAAACTGGGGATCAAACACTGGAGAGAAGGGAAGACCTGCAAGACAACAGTTAAAGAAAATCTCAAGATGACAGACATTCAGCATGCATGGAAAAGACCCGGTTCAGATCACAAAAGAACACAGGACTCTAAGGAATATGCCGCCAAAAAAATAAGTGAAACAACTTTCACTCATTCACTTTTTGCTTAAGGAAAATGATTGATGGCATGCTTACAGCTATATTACCAAGTCCAAAGCTTCATCATGAGCTTAGTTAATTCTCTCAAACTGCAATTTAGTACTTGACAGTGGTTCCAATAACTTTTCCCCCTTTTTGGATTTTCCATGCCTTTGTTTAAAGAAAGCACAACTCAGTATTGCAGCAGTCATATCATAAACCCTACAAGGGTAACAGTCAAATCTGTCTTGTTCATTGCCTTATCATCAGAAACTAGCACAGTCCCTTACATTTAGAAGGTGCTTAACAAATACTGATAAATTTTAAAATTCTGCTAAGCTCATCCTCTCCAGTTTTACCCTCTTTTCTCTTTTCCTTGGGTGTTCTTACCTCTTATTTTACTTTCTTTTTCAGTAACCATGCTTTGGACCTACTAATAGCCCTAACAGGCACTGATTTAGCTCCATTGGTAACATTTAGAATAAAATTATTTGCCACTTTCTTCAAAATAATTAACATTTTAATTGAGAAAAATATTCCTTCTTACAAACAGAATAATGTGGCCTTGGAAACATTGAAGGGATTCCCCTAAACCATGGGTAGCTGCCAAGATCCTCCCCAGTCCTTGTTAGAGAAAGAGAGTTCTACTGATTTCTTCGTAAGGCTTCACATTCTCCATGTAGTTCTCCAGTATTGGTTTCCAGATATTTTAAGTTACAAAGAAAAGGAAGGATGGAACGGAAGCTGGAGTACAACCTATTTTACATATCTCAAAATTATATCTGACCTCTTTGGAGGTTATTCCAGTGCTGCCACTATGTGTAAATTCCAATGGAGAAAATGTAAACACAACATTAAGTAAGGAGCAGTGTTTTAAAAAGTGAAAAATAACAAGCTATGATTATAACCATGTAAAGATATTTATGGAGCATGCAGAAGGACAAAGAAATTAGCGTAGTATAAATAAAGTTTTCTTTTTATATGT